>NC_059147.1:0-330357 GCF_020740605.2 Lemur catta | reverse complement strand
CTGATGCTAACCGTAACCCTAACTCTATCACAATCTTAGGGCTGAGGCTAACTCTACCCCTAACACTATCCTACGGCTGATGCTAACCCTAACCCTAACCCTAACACTATGCTAGGGCTGATGCTAACCCTAACCCTAACACTATCCTAAGCCTGATGCTAACCCTAACCCTAACCCTAACACTATCCTAGGGCTGATGCTAACCCTAACCCTAACACTATCTTGGGCTGATGCTAACCCTAACGCTAACCCTAACACTATCTTTGGGCTGATGCTAACCCTAACCATAACACTATCCTAGGCCTGATGATAACCCTAACCCTAACCCTAACACTATCCTAGGGCTGATGCTAACCCTAACCCTAACACTAACACTATCCTAGAGCTGATGCTAACCCTAACCCTAACACTATCCTAGGCCTGATGATAACCCTAACCCCAACCCTGACACTATCCTAGGGCTCATGCTAACCCTAACCCTAACACTATCCTAGGGCTGATGCTAACCCTAACCCTAACCCTAACACTATCCTAGGCCTGATGCTAACCCTATCCCTAACCCTAACACTCTCCTAGGGCTGAGGCTAACCCTAACCCTAACACTATCCTAGGGCTGATGCTAACCCTAACCCTAACCCAAACACTATGCTAGGGTTGATGCTAACCCTAACCCTAACACTATCCTATGGCTGATGCTAACCCTAACCCTAACCCTAACACTATCCTTGGGCTGATGCTAACCCTAACCCTAACACTATCCTGGGCCTGATGCTTACCCTAACCCTAACCCTAACACTATCCTAGGGCTGATGCTAACCCTAACCCTAACACTATCCTTGCTCTGATGCTAACCCTAACCCTAACCCTAACACTATCCTAGGGCAGATGCTAACCCTAACGCTAACCCTAACAGTATCCTAGGGTTTATGTTAACCCTAACCCTAACACTATCCTAGGGCTGATGCTAACCCTAACACTAACCCTAACACTATCCTAGGGCGGATGCTAACCCTAACCCTAACCCTAACACTATCCTAGGGGTGATGCTAACCCTAACACTAACACTATCCTAGGGCTGATGCTAACTCTAACCCTAACCCTAACACTATCCTAGGGCGGATGCTAACCCTAACCCTAACCCTAACAGTATCCTAGGCTCATGCTAACCCTAACACTAACACTATCCTAGGCCTGATGCTAACCCTAACCCTAACCCTAACACTATCCTAGGGCTGATGCTAACCCTAACCCTAACACTGTCCTATGGCTGATGCTAACCCTAACACTAACACTATCCTAGGGCTGATGCTAACCCTAACTATAACCCTAACACTCTCCAAGGGCTGATGCTAACCCTAACCCTAAACCTAACACTATCCTAGGGCTGATGCTAACCCTAACCCTAACTCTAACACTATCTTAGGGCTGAGGCTAACCCTAACCCTAACACTATCCTACGGCTGATGCTAACCCTAACTCTAACCCTAACACTATGCTAGGGCTCATGCTAACTCTAACCCTAACATTATCCTAGGCCTGATGCTAACCCTAACCCTAACCCTAACACTATCCTAGGGCTGATGCTAACCCTAACCCTAACACTATCCTAGGGCTGATGCTAACCCTAACCCTAACCTTAACACTATCCTAGGGCTGATGCTAACCCTAACCCTAACACTATCCTAGGCCTGATGATAACCCTAACCCTAACCCTAACACTATCCTAGGGCTGATGCTAACCGTAACCCTAACAGTATCCTAGGGCTGATGCTAACCCTAACCCTAACCATAACACTATCCTAAGTCTGATGCTAACCCTACCCATCACACTATACTAGGCCTGATGATAACCCTAACCCTAACCTTAACACTATCCTAGGGCTGATGCTAACCCTAACCCTAACAATAACACTATCCTCGAGCTGATGCTAACCCTAACCCTAACACTATCCTAGGTCTGATGATAACCCTAACCCTTACCCTGACACTATCCTAGGGCTGATGCTAACCCTAACCCTAACACTATCCTATGGCTGATGCTATCCCTAACCCTAACCCTAACACTATCCTAGGCCTGATGCTAACCCTATCCCTAACCCTAACACTCTCCTAGGGCTGAGGCTAACCCTAACCCTAACACTATCCTAGGGCTGATGCTAACCCTAACCCTAACCCTAACACTATCCTTGGGCTGATGCTAACCGTAACCCTAACACTATCCTGGGCCTGATGCTAACCCTAACCCTAACCCTAACACTATCCTAGTGCTGATGCTAACCCTAACCCTAACACTATAGTTGGGCTGATGCTAACCCTAACACTAACCCTAAAAATATACTAGGGCAGATGCTAACCCTAACGCTAACCCTAACACTATCCTTGAACTGATGCTAACCCTAACCCTAACCCTAACACTATCCTAGGCCTGAGGATAACCCTAACCCTAACCCTAACACTATCCTAGGGTTTATGTTAACCCTAACCATAACACTATCCTAGGGCTGATGCTAACCCTAACCCTAACCCAAACACTATCCTAGGGTTGATGCTAACCCTAACCCTAACACTATCCTAGGGCTGATGCTAACCCTAACCCTAACCCTAACACTATCCTTGGGCTGATGCTAACCCTAACCCTAACACTATCCTGGGCCTGATGCTAACCCTAACCCTAACCCTAACACTATCCTAGTGCTGATGCTAACCCTAACCCTAACACTATCCTTGGGCTGATGCTAACCCTAACACTAACCCTAAAAATATACTAGGGCAGATGCTAACCCTAACGCTAACCCTAACACTATCCTTGAACTGATGCTAACCCTAACCCTAACCCTAACACTATCCTAGGCCTGATGATAACCCTAACCCTAACCCTAACTTTATCCAAGGGTTTATGTTAACCCTAACCCTAACACTATCCTAGGGCTGATGCTAACCCTAACCCTAACCCTAACACTATCCTAGGGCGGATGCTAACCCTAACCCTAACCCTAACACTATCCTAGGGCTGATGCTAACCCTAACACTAACACTATCCTAGGGCTGATGCTTACCCTAACCCTAACCCTTAACATTATCCTAGGGCAGATGCTAACCCTAACCCTAACTCTAACACTATCTTAGGGCTGAGGCTAACCCTAAACCTAACACTATCCTACGGCTGATGCTAACCCTAACCCTAACCCTAACACTATCCTAGGGCTGATGCTAACCCTAACCCTAACACTATCCTAGGCCTGATGCTAACCCTAACCCTAACCCTGACACTATCCTAGGGCTGATGCTAACCCTAACCCTAACACTATCCTAGGGCTGATGCTAACCCTAACCCTAACCCTAACACTATCCTAGGGCTGATGCTAACCCTAACCCTAACACTATCCTAGGCCTGATGATAATCCTAACCCTAACCCTAACACTATCCTAGGGCTGATGCTAACCCTAAACCTAACACTATCCTAGGGCTGATGCTAACCCTAACCCTAACCCTAACACTATCCTAGGGCTGATGCTAACCCTAACGCTAACCCTAACACTATCCTTGAACTGATGCTAACCCTAACCCTAACCCTAACACTATCCTAGGCCTGATGATAACCCTAACCCTAACCCTAACACTATCCTAGGGTTTATGTTAACCCTAACCCTAACACTATCCTAGGGCTGATGCTAACCCTAACCCTAACCCTAACACTATCCTAGGGCTGATGCTAACCCTAACCCTAACACTATCCTAGGCCTGATGATAACCCTAACCCTAACCCTAACACTATCCTTGGGCTGATGCTAACCCTAACCCTAACACTATCCTGGGCATGATGCTAACCCTAACACTAACCCTAACACTATCCTAGGGCTGATGCTAACCCTAACCCTAACACTATCCTATGCCTGATGCTAACCCTAACCCTAACCCTAACACTATCCTAGGGCTGATGCTAATCCTAACCCTAACACTATCCTAGGGCTGATGCTAACCCTAACCCTAACACTAACCTAGGGCTGATTCTAACCCTAACCCTAACACTATCCTAGGCCTAATGATAACCCTAACCCTAACCCTGACACTATCCTAGGGCTGATGCTAACCCTAACCCTAACACAATCCTAGGGCTGATGCTAACCCTAACCCTAACCCTAACACTATCCTAGGGGAGATGCTAACCCTAACGCTAACCCTAACACTATCCTTGAACTGATGCTAACCCTAACCCTAACCCTAACACTATCCTAGGCCTGATGATAACCCTAACCCTAACACTAACACTATCCTAGGGTTTATGTTAACCCTAACCCTAACACTATCCTAGGGCTGATGCTAACCCTAACCCTAACCCTAACACTATCCTAGGGCGGATGCTAACCCTAACCCTAACACTATCCTAGGCCTGATGCTAACCCTAACCCTAACCCTAACACTATCCTAGGGCTGATGCTAACCCTAACCCTAACACTATCCTAGGGCTGATGCTAACCCTAACACTAACACTATCCTAGGGCTGGTGCTAACCCTAACCATAACCCTAACACTCTCCAAGGGCTGATGCTAACCCTAACCCTAACCCTAACACTATCCTAGGGCTGATGCTAGCCCTATCCCTAACACTATCCTAGGGCTGATGCTAACCCTAACCCTAACCCTAACACTATCCTAGGCCTAATGCTAACCCTATCCCTAATCCTAACACTCTCCTAGGGCTGAGGCTAACCCTAACCCTAACACTATCCTAGGGCTGATGCTAACCCTAACCCTAACCCAAACACTATCCTAGGGTTGATGCTAACCCTAACCCTAACACTATCCTAGGGCTGATGCTAACCCTAACCCTAACCCTAACACTATCCTTGGGCTGATGCTAACCCTAACCCTAACACTATCCTGGGCCTGATGCTAACCCTAACCCTAACCCTAACACTATCCTAGGGCTGATGCTAACCCTAACCCTAACACTATCCTTGGGCTGATGCTAACCCTAACCCTAACCCTAACAATATCCTAGGGCAGATGCTAACGCTAACGCTAACCCTAACACTATCCTTGAACTGATGCTAACCCTAACCCTAACCCTAACACTATCCTAGGCCTGATGATAACCCTAACCCTAACCCTAAGACTATCCTAGGGTTTATGTTAACCCTAACCCTAACACTATCCTAGGGCTGATGCTAACCCTAACCCTAACCTTAACACTATCCTAAGGCGGATGCTAACCCTAACCCTAACCCTAACACTATCCTAGGGCTGATGCTAACCCTAACACTAACACTATCCTAGGGCTGATGCTAACCCTAACCCTAACCCTAACATTATCCTAGGGCTGATGCTAACCCTAACCCTAACCCTAACACTATCCTAGGGCTGATGCTAACCCTAACCCTAACACTATCCTAGGGCTGATGCTAACCCTAACACTAACACTATCCTATGGCTGATGCTAACCCTAACCATAACCCTAACACTCCCCAAGGGCTGATGCTAACCCTAACCCTAACCCTAACACTATCCTAGGGCTGATGCTAACCGTAACCCTAACTCTATCACTATCTTAGGGCTGAGGCTAACCCTACCCCTAACACTATCCTACGGCTGATGCTAACCCTAACCCTAACCCTAACACTATGCTAGGGCTGATGCTAACCCTAACCCTAACACTATCCTAGGCCTGATGCTAACCCTAACCCTAACCCTAACACTATCCTAGGGCTGATGCTAACCCTAACCCTAACACTATCTTGGGCTGATGCTAACCCTAACCCTAACCCTAACACTATCCTTGGGCTGATGCTAACCCTAACCATAACACTATCCTAGGCCTGATGATAACCCTAACCCTAACCCTAACACTATCCTAGGGCTGATGCTAACCCTAACCCTAACACTAACACTATCCTAGAGCTGATGCTAACCCTAACCCTAACACTATCCTAGGCCTGATGATAACCCTAACCCCAACCCTGACACTATCCTAGGGCTCATGCTAACCCTAACCCTAACAATATCCTAGGGCTGATGCTAACCCTAACCCTAACCCTAACACTATCCTAGGCCTGATGCTAACCCTAACCCTAACCCTAACACTCTCCTAGGGCTGAGGCTAACCCTAACCCTAACACTATCCTAGGGCTGATGCTAACCCTAACCCTAACCCAAACACTATGCTAGGGTTGATGCTAACCCTAACCCTAACACTATCCTATGGCTGATGCTAACCCTAACCCTAACCCTAACACTATCCTTGGGCTGATGCTAACCCTAACCCTAACACTATCCTGGGCATGATGCTTACCCTAACCCTAACCCTAACACTATCCTAGGGCTGATGCTAACCCTAACCCTAACACTATCCTTGCTCTGATGCTAACCCTAACCCTAACCCTAACACTATCCTAGGGCAGATGCTAACCATAACGCTAACCCTAACAGTATCCTAGGGTTTATGTTAACCCTAACCCTAACACTATCCTAGGGCTGATGCTAACCCTAACACTAACCCTAACACTATCCTAGGGCGGATGCTAACCCTAACCCTAACCCTAACACTATCCTAGGGGTGATGCTAACCCTAACACTAACACTATCCTAGGGCTGATGCTAACCCTAACCCTAACCCTAACACTATCCTAGGGCGGATGCTAACCCTAACCCTAACCCTAACAGTATCCTAGGCTCATGCTAACCCTAACACTAACACTATCCTAGGCCTGATGCTAACCCTAACCCTAACCCTAACACTATCCTTGGGCTGATGCTAACCCTAACCCTAACACTATCCTGGGCATGATGCTAACCCTAACCCTAACCCTAACACTATCCTAGGGCTGATGCTAACCCTAACCCTAACCCAAACACTATCCTAGGGTTGATGCTAACCCTAACCCTAACACTATCCTAGGGCTGATGCTAACCCTAACCCTAACCCTAACACTATCCTTGGGCTGATGCTAACCCTAACCCTAACACTATCCTGGGCCTGATGCTAACCCTAACCCTAACCCTAACACTATCCTAGGGCTGATGCTAACCCTAACCCTAACACTATCCTTGGGCTGATGCTAACCCTAACCCTAACCCTAACAATATCCTAGGGCAGATGCTAACGCTAGCGCTAACCCTAACACTATCCTTGAACTGATGCTAACCCTAACCCTAACCCTAACACTATCCTAGGCCTGATGATAACCCTAACCCTAACCCTAAGACTATCCTAGGGTTTATGTTAACCCTAACCCTAACACTATCCTAGGGCTGATGCTAACCCTAACCCTAACCTTAACACTATCCTAAGGCGGATGCTAACCCTAACCCTAACCCTAACACTATCCTAGGGCTGATGCTAACCCTAACACTAACACTATCCTAGGGCTGATGCTAACCCTAACCCTAACCCTAACATTATCCTAGGGCTGATGCTAACCCTAACCCTAACCCTAACACTATCCTAGGGCTGATGCTAACCCTAACCCTAACACTATCCTAGGGCTGATGCTAACCCTAACACTAACACTATCCTATGGCTGATGCTAACCCTAACCATAACCCTAACACTCCCCAAGGGCTGATGCTAACCCTAACCCTAACCCTAACACTATCCTAGGGCTGATGCTAACCGTAACCCTAACTCTATCACTATCTTAGGGCTGAGGCTAACCCTACCCCTAACACTATCCTACGGCTGATGCTAACCCTAACCCTAACCCTAACACTATGCTAGGG
This sequence comes from Lemur catta, assembly GCF_020740605.2. Lineage (NCBI taxonomy): Eukaryota > Metazoa > Chordata > Mammalia > Primates > Lemuridae > Lemur > Lemur catta. The sequence goes on along the minus strand of NC_059147.1, from coordinate 322,640 downwards.
CTGATGCTAACCCTAACCCTAACACTATCCTAGGCCTGATGCTAACCCTAACCCTAACCCTAACACTATCCTAGGGCTGATGCTAACCCTAACCCTAACACTATCTTGGGCTGATGCTAACCCTAACCCTAACCCTAACACTATCCTTGGGCTGATGCTAACCCTAACCATAACACTATCCTAGGCCTGATGATAACCCTAACCCTAACCCTAACACTATCCTAGGGCTGATGCTAACCCTAACCCTAACACTAACACTATCCTAGAGCTGATGCTAACCCTAACCCTAACACTATCCTAGGCCTGATGATAACCCTAACCCCAACCCTGACACTATCCTAGGGCTCATGCTAACCCTAACCCTAACAATATCCTAGGGCTGATGCTAACCCTAACCCTAACCCTAACACTATCCTAGGGCTGATGCTAACCCTAACCCTAACCCTAACACTCTCCTAGGGCTGAGGCTAACCCTAACCCTAACACTATCCTAGGACTGATGCTAACCCTAACCCTAACCCAAACACTATGCTAGGGTTGATGCTAACCCTAACCCTAACACTATCCTATGGCTGATGCTAACCCTAACCCTAACCCTAACACTATCCTTGGGCTGATGCTAACCCTAACCCTAACACTATCCTGGGCCTGATGCTTACCCTAACCCTAACCCTAACACTATCCTAGGGCTGATGCTAACCCTAACCCTAACACTATCCTTGCTCTGATGCTAACCCTAACCCTAACCCTAACACTATCCTAGGGCAGATGCTAACCATAACGCTAACCCTAACAGTATCCTAGGGTTTATGTTAACCCTAACCCTAACACTATCCTAGGGCTGATGCTAACCCTAACACTAACCCTAACACTATCCTAGGGCGGATGCTAACCCTAACCCTAACCCTAACACTATCCTAGGGGTGATGCTAACCCTAACACTAACACTATCCTAGGGCTGATGCTAACCCTAACCCTAACTCTAACACTATCCTAGGGCGGATGCTAACCCTAACCCTAACCCTAACAGTATCCTAGGCTCATGCTAACCCTAACACTAACACTATCCTAGGCCTGATGCTAACCCTAACCCTAACCCTAACACTATCCTAGGGCTGATGCTAACCCTAACCCTAACACTGTCCTATGGCTGATGCTAACCCTAACACTTACACTATCCTAGGGCTGATGCTAACCCTAACTATAACCCTAACACTCTCCAAGGGCTGATGCTAACCCTAACCCTAAACCTAACACTATCCTAGGGCTGATGCTAACCCTAACCCTAACTCTAACACTATCTTAGGGCTGAGGCTAACCCTAACCCTAACACTATCCTACGGCTGATGCTAACCCTAACCCTAACCCTAACACTATGCTAGGGCTCATGCTAACTCTAACCCTAACATTATCCTAGGCCTGATGCTAACCCTAACCCTAACCCTAACACTATCCTAGGGCTGATGCTAACCCTAACCCTAACACTATCCTAGGGCTGATGCTAACCCTAACCCTAACCTTAACACTATCCTAGGGCTGATGCTAACCCTAACCCTAACACTATCCTAGGCCTGATGATAACCCTAACCCTAACCCTAACACTATCCTAGGGCTGATGCTAACCGTAACCCTAACAGTATCCTAGGGCTGATGCTAACCCTAACCCTAACCATAACACTATCCTAAGTCTGATGCTAACCCTACCCATCACACTATACTAGGCCTGATGATAACCCTAACCCTAACCTTAACACTATCCTAGGGCTGATGCTAACCCTAACCCTAACACTAACACTATCCTCGAGCTGATGCTAACCCTAACCCTAACACTATCCTAGGTCTGATGATAACCCTAACCCTTACCCTGACACTATCCTAGGGCTGATGCTAACCCTAACCCTAACACTATCCTATGGCTGATGCTATCCCTAACCCTAACCCTAACACTATCCTAGGCCTGATGCTAACCCTATCCCTAACCCTAACACTCTCCTAGGGCTGAGGCTAACCCTAACCCTAACACTATCCTAGGGCTGATGCTAACCCTAACCCTAACCCTAACACTATCCTTGGGCTGATGCTAACCGTAACCCTAACACTATCCTGGGCCTGATGCTAACCCTAACCCTAACCCTAACACTATCCTAGTGCTGATGCTAACCCTAACCCTAACACTATAGTTGGGCTGATGCTAACCCTAACACTAACCCTAAAAATATACTAGGGCAGATGCTAACCCTAACGCTAACCCTAACACTATCCTTGAACTGATGCTAACCCTAACCCTAACCCTAACACTATCCTAGGCCTGATGATAACCCTAACCCTAACCCTAACACTATCCTAGGGTTTATGTTAACCCTAACCCTAACACTATCCTAGGGCTGATGCTAACCCTAACCCTAACCCAAACACTATCCTAGGGTTGATGCTAACCCTAACCCTAACACTATCCTAGGGCTGATGCTAACCCTAACCCTAACCCTAACACTATCCTTGGGCTGATGCTAACCCTAACCCTAACACTATCCTTGGGCTGATGCTAACCCTAACACTAACCCTAAAAATATACTAGGGCAGATGCTAACCCTAACGCTAACCCTAACACTATCCTTGAACTGATGCTAACCCTAACCCTAACCCTAACACTATCCTAGGCCTGATGATAACCCTAACCCTAACCCTAACTTTATCCAAGGGTTTATGTTAACCCTAACCCTAACACTATCCTAGGGCTGATGCTAACCCTAACCCTAACCCTAACACTATCCTAGGGCGGATGCTAACCCTAACCCTAACCCTAACACTATCCTAGGGCTGATGCTAACCCTAACACTAACACTATCCTAGGGCTGATGCTTACCCTAACCCTAACCCTTAACATTATCCTAGGGCAGATGCTAACCCTAACCCTAACTCTAACACTATCTTAGGGCTGAGGCTAACCCTAAACCTAACACTATCCTACGGCTGATGCTAACCCTAACCTTAACCCTAACACTATCCTAGGGCTGATGCTAACCCTAACCCTAACACTATCCTAGGCCTGATGCTAACCCTAACCCTAACCCTGACACTATCCTAGGGCTGATGCTAACCCTAACCCTAACACTATCCTAGGGCTGATGCTAACCCTAACCCTAACCCTAACACTATCCTAGGGCTGATGCTAACCCTAACCCTAACAGTATCCTAGGCCTGATGATAACCCTAACCCTAACCCTAACACTATCCTAGGGCTGATGCTAACCCTAACCCTAACACTATCCTAGGGCTGATGCTAACCCTAACCCTAACCCTAACACTATCCTAGGGCTGATGCTAACCCTAACGCTAACCCTAACACTATCCTTGAACTGATGCTAACCCTAACCCTAACCCTAACACTATCCTAGGCCTGATGATAACCCTAACCCTAACCCTAACACTATCCTAGGGTTTATGTTAACCCTAACCCTAACACTATCCTAGGGCTGATGCTAACCCTAACCCTAACCCTAACACTATCCTAGGGCTGATGCTAACCCTAACCCTAACACTGTCCTAGGCCTGATGATAACCCTAACCCTAACCCTAACACTATCCTTGGGCTGATGCTAACCCTAACCCTAACACTATCCTGGGCATGATGCTAACCCTAACACTAACCCTAACACTATCCTAGGGCTGATGCTAACCCTAACCCTAACACTATCCTATGCCTGATGCTAACCCTAACCCTAACCCTAACACTATCCTAGGGCTGATGCTAATCCTAACCCTAACACTATCCTAGGGCTGATGCTAACCCTAACCCTAACACTATCCTAGGGCTGATTCTAACCCTAACCCTAACACTATCCTAGGCCTAATGATAACCCTAACCCTAACCCTGACACTATCCTAGGGCTGATGCTAACCCTAACCCTAACACTATCCTAGGGCTGATGCTAACCCTAACCCTAACCCTAACACTATCCTAGGGGAGATGCTAACCCTAACGCTAACCCTAGCACTATCCTTGAACTGATGCTAACCCTAACCCTAACCCTAACACTATCCTAGGCCTGATGATAACCCTTACCCTAACACTAACACTATCCTAGGGTTTATGTTAACCCTAACCCTAACACTATCCTAGGGCTGATGCTAACCCTAACCCTAACCCTAACACTATCCTAGGCCTGATGCTAATCCTAACCCTAACCCTAACACTATCCTAGGGCTGATGCTAACCCTAACCCTAACACTATCCTAGGGCTGATGCTAACCCTAACACTAACACTATCCTAGGGCTGGTGCTAACCCTAACCATAACCCTAACACTCTCCAAGGGCTGATGCTAACCCTAACCCTAACCCTAACACTATCCTAGGGCTGATGCTAGCCCTATCCCTAACACTATCCTAGGGCTGATGCTAACCCTAACCCTAACCCTAACACTATCCTAGGCCTAATGCTAACCCTATCCCTAATCCTAACACTCTCCTAGGGCTGAGGCTAACCCTAACCCTAACACTATCCTAGGGCTGATGCTAACCCTAACCCTAACCCAAACACTATCCTAGGGTTGATGCTAACCCTAACCCTAACACTATCCTAGGGCTGATGCTAACCCTAACCCTAACCCTAACACTATCCTTGGGCTGATGCTAACCCTAACCCTAACACTATCCTGGGCCTGATGCTAACCCTAACCCTAACCCTAACACTATCCTAGGGCTGATGCTAACCCTAACCCTAACACTATCCTTGGGCTGATGCTAACCCTAACCCTAACCCTAACAATATCCTAGGGCAGATGCTAACGCTAACGCTAACCCTAACACTATCCTTGAACTGATGCTAACCCTAACCCTAACCCTAACACTATCCTAGGCCTGATGATAACCCTAACCCTAACCCTAACACTATCCTAGGGTTTATGTTAACCCTAACCCTAACACTATCCTAGGGCTGACGCTAACCCTAACCCTAACCTTAACACTATCCTAAGGCGGATGCTAACCCTAACCCTAACCCTAACACTATCCTAGGGCTGATGCTAACCCTAACACTAACACTATCCTAGGGCTGATGCTAACCCTAACCCTAACCCTAACATTATCCTAGGGCTGATGCTAACCCTAACCCTAACACTATCCTAGGGCTGATGCTAACCCTAACCCTAACCCTAACACTATCCTAGGGCTGATGCTAACCCTAACCCTAACACTATCCTAGGCCTGATGATAACCCTAACCCTAACCCTAACACTATCCTTGGGCTGATGCTAACCCTAACCCTAACACTATCCTGGGCATGATGCTAACCCTAACCCTAACCCTAACACTATCCTAGGGCTGATGCTAACCCTAACCCTAACACTATCCTATGCCTGATGCTAACCCTAACCCTAACCCTAACACTATCCTAGGGCTGATGCTAATCCTAACCCTAACACTATCCTACGGCTGATGCTAACCCTAACCCTAACACTATCCTAGGGCTGATTCTAACCCTAACCCTAACACTATCCTAGGCCTAATGATAACCCTAACCCTAACCCTGACACTATCCTAGGGCTGATGCTAACCCTAACCCTAACACTATCCTAGGGCTGATGCTAACCCTAACCCTAAACCTAACACTATCCTAGGGGAGATGCTAACCCTAACGCTAACCCTAACACTATCCTTGAACTGATGCTAACCCTAACCCTAACCCTAACACTATCCTAGGCCTGATGATAACCCTAACCCTAACACTAACACTATCCTAGGGTTTATGTTAACCCTAACCCTAACACTATCCTAGGGCTGATGCTAACCCTAACCCTAACCCTAACACTATCCTAGGGCGGATGCTAACCCTAACCCTAACACTATCCTAGGCCTGATGCTAACCCTAACCCTAACCCTAACACTATCCTAGGGCTGATGCTAACCCTAACCCTAACACTATCCTAGGGCTGATGCTAACCCTAACACTAACACTATCCTAGGGCTGGTGCTAACCCTAACCATAACCCTAACACTCTCCAAGGGCTGATGCTAACCCTAACCCTAACCCTAACACTATCCTAGGGCTGATGCTAACCCTATCCCTAACACTATCCTAGGGCTGATGCTAACCCTAACCCTAACCCTAACACTATCCTAGGCCTAATGCTAACCCTATCCCTAACCCTAACACTCTCCTAGGGCTGAGGCTAACCCTAACCCTAACACTATCCTAGGGCTGATGCTAACCCTAACCCTAACCCAAACACTATCCTAGGGTTGATGCTAACCCTAACCCTAACACTATCCTAGGGCTGATGTTAACCCTAACCCTAACCCTAACACTATCCTTGGGCTGATGCTAACCCTAACCCTAACACTATCCTGGGCCTGATGCTAACCCTAACCCTAACCCTAACACTATCCTAGGGCTGATGCTAACCCTAACCCTAACACTATCCTTGGGCTGATGCTAACCCTAACCCTAACCCTAACAATATCCTAGGGCAGATGCTAACGCTAACGCTAACCCTAACACTATCCTTGAACTGATGCTAACCCTAACCCTAACCCTAACACTATCCTAGGCCTGATGATAACCCTAACCCTAACCCTAACACTATCCTAGGGTTTATGTTAACTCTAACCCTAACACTATCCTAGGGCTGATGCTAACCCTAACCCTAACCCTAACACTATCCTAAGGCGGATGCTAACCCTAACCCTAACCCTAACACTATCCTAGGGCTGATGCTAACCCTAACACTAACACTATCCTAGGGCTGATGCTAACCCTAACCCTAACCCTAACATTATCCTAGGGCTGATGCTAACCCTAACCCTAACACTAACACTATCTTAGGGCTGAGGCTAACCCTAACCCTAACACTATCCTACGGCTGATCCTAACCCTAACCCTAACCCTAACACTATCCTAGGGCTGATGCTAACCCTAACCCTAACACTATCCTAGGCCTGATGCTAACACTAACACTATCCTAGGGCTGATGCTAACCCTAACCCTAACACTATCCTAGGGCTGATGCTAACCCTAACCCTAACCCTAACACTATCCTACGGCTGATGCTAACCCTAACCCTAACAATATCCTAGGCCTGATGATAACCCTAACCCTAACCCTAACACTATCCTAGGGCTGATGCTAACCCTAACCCTAACACTATCCTAGGGCTGATGCTAACCCTAACCCTAACCTTAACACTATCCTAGGGCTGATGCTAACCACAACGCTAACCCTGACAATATCCTTGAACTGATGCTAACCCTAACCCTAACCCTAACACTATCCTAGGCCTGATGATAACCCTAACGCTAACCCTAACACTATCCTAGGGTTTATGTTAACCCTAACCCTAACACTATCCTAGGGCTGATGTTAACCCTAACCCTAACTCTAACACTATCCTAGGGCTTATGCTAACCCTAACCCTAACACTATCCTAGGCCTGATGATAACCCTAACCCGAACCCTAACTCTATCCTTGGGCTGATGCTAACCCTAACCCTAACACTATCCTGGGCCTGATGCTAACCCTAACCCTAACCCTAACACGATCCTAGGGCTGATGCTAACCCTAACCCTAACACTATCCTTGGGCTCATGCTAACCCTAACCCTAACCCTAACACTATCCTAGGGCAGATGCTAACCCTAACGCTAACCCTAACACTATCCTTGAACTGATGCTAACCCTAACCGTAACCCTAACACTATCCTAGGCCTGATGATAACCCTAACCCTAACCCTAACACTATCCTAGGGTTTATGTTAACCCTAACCCTAAGACTATCCTAGGGCTGATGCTAACCCTAACCCTAACCCTAACACTATCCTAGGGCGGATGCTAACCGTAACCCTAACCCTAACACTAAACTAGGGCTGATGCTAACCCTAACACTAACACTATCCTAAGGATGATGCTAACCCTAACCCTAACCCTAACACTATCCTAGGGCTGATGCTAACCCTAACCCTAACACTATCCTAGGCCTGATGATAACCCTAACCCTAACACTGACACTATCCTAGGGCTGATGCTAACCCTAACCCTAACACTATCCTAGGGCTGATGGTATCCCTAACCCTAACACTATCCTTGGGCTGATGCTAACCCTAACCCTAACCCTAACACTATCCTAGGGCAGATGCTAACCCTAACGCTAACCCTAACACTATCCTTGAACTGATGCTAACCCTAACCCTAACCCTAACACTATCCTAGGCCTGATGATATCCCTAACCCTAACCCTAACACTATCCTAGGGTTTATGTTAACCCTAACCCTAACACTATCCTAGGGCTGATGCTAACCCTAACCCTATCCCTAACACTATCCTAGGGCTGATGCTAACCCTAACCCTAACACTAACACTATCCTAGGGCTGATACTAACCCTAACCCTAACACTATCCTAGGCCTCATGATAACCCTAACCCTAACCCTGACACTATCCTAGGGCTGATTCTAACCCTAACCCTAACACTATCCTACGGCTGATGCTAACCCTAACCCTAACACTAACACTATCCTAGGGCTGATGCTAACCCTAACGCTAACCCTAACACTATCCTTGAACTGATGCTAACCCTAACCCTAACCATAACACTATCCTAGGCCTGATGATAACCCTAACCCTAACCCTAACACTATCCTACGGTTTATGTTAACCCTAACCCTAACACTATCCTAGGGCTGATGCTAACCCTAACCCTAAACCTAACACTATCCTAGGGCGGATGCTAACCCTAACCCTAACCCTAACACTATCCTAGGGCTGCTGCTAACCCTAACACTAACACTATCCTAGGGCTGATGCTAACCCTAACCCTAACCCTAACACTCTCCAAGGGCTGATGCTAACCCTAACCCTAACCCTAACACTATCCTAGGGCTGATGCTAACCCTAACCCTAACTCTAACACTATCTTAGGGCTGAGGCTAACCCTAAACCTAACACTATCCTACGGCTGATGCTAACCCTAACCCTAACCCTAACACTATCCTAGGGCTTATGCTAACCCTAACCCTAACACTATCCTTGGGCTGATGCTAACCCTAACCCTAACCCTAACACTATCCTAGGGCAGATGCTAACCCTAACGCTAACCCTAACACTATCTTTGAACTGATGCTAACCCTAACCCTAACCCAAACACTATCCTAGGCCTGATGATAACCCTAACCCTAACCCTAACACTATCCTAGGGTTTATGTTAACCCTAACCCTAACACTATCCTAGGGCTGATGCTAACCCTAACCCTAACCCTAACACTATCCTAGGGCTGATGCTAACCCTAACCCTAACCCTAACACTATCCTAGGGCTGATGCTAACCCTAACACTAACACTATCCTAGGGCTGATGCTAACCCTAACCCTAACCCTAACATTATCCTAGGGCGGATGCTAACCCTAACCCTAACCCTAACACTATCCTAGGGCTCATGCTAACCCTAACATTAACACTATCCTAGGCCTGATGCTCACCCTAACCCTAACCCTAACACTATCCTAGGGCTGATGCTAACCCTAACCCTAACACTATGCTAGGGCTGATGCTAACCCTAACCCTAACCCTAAGACTATCCTAGGGCTGATGCTAACCCTAACCCTAACACTATCCTAGGCCTGATGATAACCCTAACCCTAACCCTAACACTATCCTAGGGCTGATGCTAACCCTAACCCTAACAGTATCCTAGGGCTGATGCTAACCCTAACCCTAACAATAACACTATCCTAAGTCTGATGGTATCCCTAGCCCTCACACTATACTAGGCCTGATGGTAACCCTAACCCTAACCTTAACACTATCCTAGGGCTGATGCTAACCCTAACCCTAACCCTAACAGTATCCTAGAGCTGATGCTAACCCTAACCCTAACACTATGCTAGGCCTGATGATAACCCTAACCCTAACCCTGACACTATCCTAGTGCTGATGGTAACCCTAACCCTAACACTATCCTAGGGCTGATGCTAACCCTAACCCTAATCCTAACACTATCCTTGCCTGATGCTAACCCTATCCCTACCCCTAACACTCTCCTAGGGCTGAGGCTAACCCTAACCCTAACACTATCCTAGGGCTGATGCTAACCCTAACCCTAACCCAAACACTAACCTAGGGTTGATGCTAACCCTAAAACTAACACTATCCTAGGGCTGATGCTAACCCTAACCCTAACCCTAACACTATCCTTGGGCTGATGCTAACCCTAACCCTAACACTATCCTGGGCCTGATGCTAACCCTAACCCTAACCCTAACACTATCCTAGGGCTGATGCTAACCCTAACCCTAACACTATCCTTGGGCTGATGCTAACCCTAACCCTAACCATAACACTATCCTAGGCCTGATGATAACCCTAACCCTAACCCTAACACTATCCTAGGGTTTATGTTAACCCTAACCCTAACACTATCCTAGGGCTGATGCTAACCCTAACCCTAAACCTAACACTATCCTAGGGCGGATGCTAAACCTAACCCTAACCCTAACACTATCCTAGGGCTGATGCTAACCCTAACACTAACACTATCCTAGGGCTGATGCTAACCCTAACCCTAACCCTAACACTCTCCAAGGGCTGATGCTAACCCTAACCCTAACACTATCCTAGGGCTGATGCTAACCCTAACCCTAAACCTAACACTATCCTAGGGCGGATGCTAAACCTAACCCTAACCCTAACACTATCCTAGGGCTGATGCTAACCCTAACACTAACACTATCCTAGGGCTGATGCTAACCCTAAACCTAACCCTAACACTCTCCAAGGGCTGATGCTAACCCTAACCCTAACCCTAACACTATCCTAGGATTGATGCTAACCCTAACCCTAACCCTAACACTATCCTAGGGCGGATGCTAACCCTAACCCTAACCCTAACACTATCCTAGGGCTGATGCTAACCCTAACACTAACACTATCCTAGGGCTGATGCTAACCCTAACCCTAACCCTAACATTATCCTAGGGCGGATGCTAACCCTAACCCTAACCCTAACACTATCCTAGGGCTCATGCTAACCCTAACACTAACACTATCCTATGCCTGATGCTAACCCTAACCCTAACCCTAACACTATCCTAGGGCTGATGCTAACCCTAACCCTAACACTATCCTAGGGCTGATGCTAACCCTAACCCTAACCCTAACACTATCCTAGGGCTGATGCTAACCCTAACCCTAACACTATCCTAGGCCTGATGATAACCCTAACCCTAACCCTAACACTATCCTAGGGCTGATGCTAACCCTAACCCTAACAGTATCCTAGGGCTGATGCTAACCCTAAGCCTAACCCTAACACTATCCTAAGTCTCATGCTAACCCTAGCCCTCACACTATACTAGGCCTGATGATAACCCTAACCCTAACCTTAACACTATCCTAGGGCTGATGCTAACCCTAACCCTAACCCTAACACTATCCTAGAGCTGATGCTAACCCTAACCCTAACACTATCATAGGCCTGATGATAACCCTAACCCTAACCCTGACACTATCCTAAGGCTGATGCTAACACTAACCCTAACACTAACCTAGGGCTGATGCTAACCCTAACCCTAACCCTAACACTATCCTTGGCGTAATGCTAATCCTATCCCTAACCCTAACACTCTCCTAGGGCTGAGGCTAACCCTAACCCTAACACTATCCTAGGGCTGATGCTAACCCTAACCCTAACCCAAACACTATCCTAGGGTTGATGCTAACCCTAACCCTAACACTATCCTAGGGCTGATGCTAACCCTAACCCTAACCCTAACACTATCCTTGGGCTGATGCTAACCATAACCCTAACACTATCCTGGGCCTGATGCTAACCCTAACCCTAACCCTAACACTATCCTAGGGCTGATGCTAACCCTAACCCTAACACTATCCTTGGGCTGATGCTAAACCTAACCCTAACCCTAACAATATCCTAGGGCAGATGCTAACGCTAACGCTAACCCTAACACTATCCTTGAACTGATGCTAACCCTAACCCTAACCCTAACACTATCCTAGGGCTGATGCTAACCCTAACCCTAACACTATCCTAGGGCTGATGCTAACCCTAACCCTAACCCTAACACTATCCTAGGGCTGATGCTAACCCTAACCCTAACACTATCCTAGGCCTGATGATAACCCTAACCCTAACCCTAACACTATCCTTGGGCTGATGCTAACCCTAACCCTAACACTATCCTAGGGCTGATGCTAACCCTAACCCTAACCCTAACACTATCCTAGGGCTGATGCTAACCACAACGCTAACCCTGACACTATCCTTGAACTGATGCTAACCCTAACCCTAACCCTAACACTATCCTAGGCCTGATGATAACCCTAACCCTAACCCTAACACTATCCTAAGGTTTATGTTAACCCTAACCCTAACACTATCCTAGGGCTGATGCTAACCCTAACCCTAACCCTAACACTATCCTAGGGCTTATGCTAACCCTAACCCTAACACTATCCTAGGCCTGATGATAACCCTAACCCGAACCCTAACTCTATCCTTGGGCTGATGCTAACCCTAACCCTAAGACTATCCTGGGCCTGATGCTAACCCTAACCCTAACCCTAACACTATCCTAGGGCTGATGCTAACCCTAACCCTAACACTATCCTTGGGCTCATGCTAACCCTAACCCTAACCCTAACACTATCCTAGGGCAGATGCTAACCCTAACGCTAACCCTAACACTATCCTTGAACTGATGCTAACCCTAACCGTAACCCTAACACTATCCTAGGCCTGATGATAACCCTAATCCTAACCCTAACACTATCCTAGGGTTTTTGTTAACCCTAACCCTAACACTATTCTAGGGCTGATGCTAACCCTAACCCTAACCCTAACACTATCCTAGGGCGGATGCTAACCGTAACCCTAACACTAACACTATCCTAGGGCTGATGCTAACCCTAACACTAACACTATCCTAGGGCTGATGCTAACCCTAACCCTAACCCTAACACTCTCCAAGGGCTGATGCTAACCCTAACCCTAACGCTATCCTAGGGCTGATGCTAACCCTAACCCTAAACCTAACACTATCCTAGGGCGGATGCTAAACCTAACCCTAACCCTAACACTATCCTAGGGCTGATGCTAACCCTAACACTAACACTATCCTAGGGCTGATGCTAACCCTAACACTAACCCTACCACTCTCCAAGGGCTGATGCTAACCCTAACCCTAACCCTAACACTATCCTAGGATTGATGCTAACCCTAACCCTAACCCTAACACTATCCTAGGGCGGATGCTAACCCTAACCCTAACCCTAACACTATCCTAGGGCTGATGCTAACCCTAACACTAACACTATCCTAGGGCTGATGCTAACCCTAACCCTAACCCTAACATTATCCTAGGGCGGATGCTAACCCTAACCCTAACCCTAACACTATCCTAGGGCTCATGCTAACCCTACCACTAACACTATCCTATGCCTGATGCTAACCCTAACCCTAACCCTAACACTATCCTAGGGCTGATGCTAACCCTAACCCTAACACTATCCTAGGGCTGAGGCTAACCCTAACCCTAACCCTAACACTATCCTAGGGCTGATGCTAACCCTAACCCTAACACTATCCTAGGCCTGATGATAACCCTAACCCTAACCCTAACACTATCCTAGGGCTGATGCTAACCCTAACCCTAACAGTATCCTAGGGCTGATGCTAACCCTAACCCTAACCCTAACACTATCCTAAGTCTGATGCTAACCCTAGCCCTCACACTATACTAGGCCTGATGATAACCCTAACCCTAACCTTAACACTATCCTAGGCCTGATGCTAACCCTAACCCTAACCCTGACACTATCCTAGAGCTGATGCTAACCCTAACCCTAACACTATCCTAGGCCTGATGATAACTCTAACCCTAACCCTGACACTATCCTAAGGCTGATGCTAACACTAACCCTAACACTATCCTAGGGCTGATGCTAACCCTAACCTTAACCCAAACACTATCCTAGGGTTGATGCTAACCCTAACCCTAACACTATCCTAGGGCTGATGATAACCCTAACCCTAACCCTAACACTATCCTTGGGCTGATGCTAACCATAACCCTAACACTATCCTGGGCCTGATGCTAACCCTAACCCTAACCCTAACACTATCCTAGGGCTGATGCTAACCCTAACCCTAACACTATCCTTGGGCTGATGCTAACCCTAACCCTAACCCTAACAATATCCTAGGGCAGATGCTAACGCTAACGCTAACCCTAACACTATCCTTGAACTGATGCTAAACCTAACCCTAACCCTAACACTATCCTAGGCCTGATGATAACCCTAACCCTAACCCTAACACTATCCTAGTGTTTATGTTAACCCTAACCCTAACAGTATCCTAGGGCTGATGCTAACCCTAACCCTAACCCTAACACTATCCAAAGGCGGATGCTAACCCTAACCCTAACCCTAACACTATCCTAGGGCTGATGCTAACCCTAACACTAACACAAACACTATCTTAGGGCTGAGGCTAACCCTAACCCTAACACTATCCTACGGCTGATCCTAACCCTAACCCTAACCCTAACACTATCCTAGGGCTGATGCTAACCCTAACCCTAACACTATCCTAGGCCTGATGCTAACCCTAACCCTAACCCTAACACTATCCTAGGGCTGATGCTAACCCTAACCCTAACACTATCCTAGGGCTGATGCTAACCCTAACCCTAACCCTTACACTATCCTAGGGCTGATGCTAACCACTATCCTAGGCCTGATGATAAACCTAACACTAACCCAAACACTATCCTTGGGCTGATGCTAACCCTAACCCTAACACTATCCTAGGGCTGATGCTAACCCTAACCCTAACCCTAACACTATCCTAGGGCTGATGCTAACCACAACGCTAACCCTGACACTATCCTTGAACTGATGCTAACCCTAACCCTAACCCTAACACTATCCTAGGCCTGATGATAACCCTAACCCTAACCCTAACACTATCCTAAGGTTTATGTTAACCCTAACCCTAACACTATCCTAGGGCTGATGCTAACCCTAACCCTAACACTATCCTAGGCCTGATGATAACCCTAACCCGAACCCTAACTCTATCCTTGGGCTGTTGCTAACCCTAACCCTAAGACTATCCTGGGCCTGATTCTAACCCTAACCCTAACCCTAACACTATCCTAGGGCTGATGCTAACCCTAACCCTAACACTATCCTTGGGCTCATGCTAACCCTAACCCTAACCCTAACACTATCCTAGGGCAGATGCTAACCCTAACGGTAACCCTAACACTATCCTTGAACTGATGCTAACCCTAACCGTAACCCTAACACTATCCTAGGCCTGATGATAACCCTAACCCTAACCCTAACACTATCCTAGGGCTGGTGCTAACCCTAACCCTAACCCTAACACTATCCTAGAGCTGATGCTAACCCTAACCCTAACCCTAACCCTAACCCTAATACTCTCCTAGGGCTGATGCTAACCCTAACCCTAACCCTAACACTATCCTAGGGCTGATGCTAACCCTAACCCTAATACTATCCTAGGGCTGATGCTAACCCTAACACTAACACTATCCTAGGCCTGGTGCTAACCCTAACCCTAACCCTAACACTATCCTAGGGCTGATGCTAACCCTAACCCTAACACTATTCTAGGGCTGATGCTAACCCTAACCCTAACACTATCCTTGGGCTGATGCTAACCCTAACCCTAACCCTAAAACTATCCTAGGGCAGATGCTAACCCTAACCCTAACCCTAACACTATCCTAGGGCTGATGCTAACCCTAACACTAACACTATCCTAGGGCTGATGCTAACACTAACCCTAACCCTTAACATTATCCTAGGGCTGATGCTAACCCTAACCCTAACCCTAACACTATCCTAGGGCGGATGCTAACCGTAACCCTAACCCTAACACTATCCTAGGGCTGATGCTAACCCTAACACTAACACTATCCTAGGGCTGATGCTAACCCTAACCCTAACCGTAACACTATCCTAGGGCTGATGCTAACCCTAACCCTAACACTATCCTAGGCCTGATGATAACCCTAACCCTAACACTGACACTATCCTAGGGCTGATGCTAACCCTAACCCTAACACTATTCTAGGGCTGATGCTAACCCTAACCCTAACACTATCCTTG
The DNA here is from genome assembly GCF_020740605.2 of Lemur catta. Lineage (NCBI taxonomy): Eukaryota > Metazoa > Chordata > Mammalia > Primates > Lemuridae > Lemur > Lemur catta. Next base: position 306,494 of record NC_059147.1, on the reverse strand, counting down.
GGCTGATGCTAACCCTAACCCTAACCCTAAAACTATCCTAGGGCAGATGCTAACCCTAACCCTAACCCTAACACTATCCTAGGGCTGATGCTAACCCTAACACTAACACTATCCTAGGGCTGATGCTAACACTAACCCTAACCCTTAACATTATCCTAGGGCTGATGCTAACCCTAACCCTAACTCTAACACTATCTTAGGGCTGAGGCTAACACTAACCCTAACACTATCCTAGGGCTGATGCTAACCCTAACCCTAACACTATCCTAGGCCTGATGCTAACCCTAACCCTAACCCTAACACTATCCTAGGGCTGATGCTAACCCTAACCCTAACACTATCCTAGGGCTGATGCTAACCCTAACCCTAACCCTAACGGTATCCTAGGGCTGATGCTAACCCTAACCCTAACACTATCCTAGGCCTGATGATAACCCTAACCCTAACCCTGACACTATCCTAGGGCTGATTCTAACCCTAACCCTAACACTATCCTAGGGCTGATGCTAACCCTAACCCTAACCCTAACACTATCCTAGGGCTGATGCTAACCCTAACGCTAACCCTAACACTATCCTTGAACTGATGCTAACCCTAACCCTAACCATAACACTATCCTAGGCCTGATGATAACCCTAACCCTAACCCTAACACTATCCTAGGGTTTATGTTAACCCTAACCCTAACACTATCCTAGGGCTGATGCTAACCCTAACCCTAACCCTAACACTATCCTAGGGCGGATGCTAAACCTAACCCTAACCCTAACACTATCCTAGGGCTGATGCTAACCCTAACCCTAACCCTAACACTATCCTTGGGCTGATGCTAACCCTAACCCTAACACTATCCTGGGCCTGATGCTAACCCTAACCCTAACCCTAACACTATCCTAGGGCTGATGCTAACCCTTACCCTAACACTATCCTTGGGCTGATGCTAACCCTAACCCTAACCCTAACAATATCCTAGGGCAGATGCTAACGCTAACGCTAACCCTAACACTATCCTTGAACTGATGCTAACCCTAACCCTAACCCTAACACTATCCTAGTCCTGATGATAACCCTAACCCTAACCCTAACACTATCCTAGGGTTTATGTTAACCCTAACCCTAACACTATCCTAGGGCTGATGCTAACCCTAACCCTAACCCTAACACTATCCTAAGGCGGATGCTAACCCTAACCCTAACCCTAACACTATCCTAGGGCTGATGCTAACCCTAACACTAACACTATCCTAGGGCTGATGCTAACCCTAACCCTAACCCTAACATTATCCTAGGGCTGATGCTAACCCTAACCCTAACACTAACACTATCTTAGGGCTGAGGCTAACCCTAACCCTAACACTATCCTACGGCTGATCCTAACCCTAACCCTAACCCTAACACTATCCTAGGGCTGATGCTAACCCTAACCCTAACACTATCCTAGGCCTGATGCTAACCCTAACACTATCCTAGGGCTGATGCTAACCCTAACCCTAACACTATCCTAGGGCTGATGCTAACCCTAACCCTAACCCTAACACTATCCTACGGCTGATGCTAACCCTAACCCTAACAATATCCTAGGCCTGATGATAACCCTAACCCTAACCCTAACACTATCCTAGGGCTTATGCTAACCCTAACCCTAACACTATCCTAGGGCTGATGCTAACCCTAACCCTAACCCTAACACTATCCTAGGGCTGATGCTAACCACAACGCTAACCCTGACAATATCCTTGAACTGATGCTAACCCTAACCCTAACCCTAACACTATCCTAGGCCTGATGATAACCCTATCGCTAACCCTAACACTATCCTAGGGTTTATGTTAACCCTAACCCTAACACTATCCTAGGGCTGATGCTAACCCTAACCCTAACTCTAACACTATCCTAGGGCTTATGCTAACCCTAACCCTAACACTATCCTAGGCCTGATGATAACCCTAACCCGAACCCTAACTCTATCCTTGGGCTGATGCTAACCCTAACCCTAACACTATCCTGGGCCTGATGCTAACCCTAACCCTAACCCTAACACTATCCTAGGGCTGATGCTAACCCTAACCCTAACACTATCCTTGGGCTCATGCTAACCCTAACCCTAACCCTAACACTATCCTAGGGCAGATGCTAACCCTAACGCTAACCCTAACACTATCCTTGAACTGATGCTAACCCTAACCGTAACCCTAACACTATCCTAGGCCTGATGATAACCCTAACCCTAACCCTAACACTATCCTAGGGTTTATGTTAACCCTAACCCTAAGACTATCCTAGGGCTGATGCTAACCCTAACCATAACCCTAACACTATCCTAGGGCGGATGCTAACCGTAACCCTAACCCTAACACTACCCTAGGGCTGATGCTAACCCTAACACTAACACTATCCTAAGGATGATGCTAACCCTAACCCTAACCCTAACACTATCCTAGGGCTGATGCTAACCCTAACCCTAACACTATCCTAGGCCTGATGCTAACCCTAACCCTAACACTATCCTAGGGCTGATGGTAACCCTAACCCTAACACTATCCTTGGGCTGATGCTAACCCTAACCCTAACCCTAACACTATCCTAGGGCAGATGCTAACCCTAACGCTAACCCTAACACTATCCTTGAACTGATGCTAACCCTAACCCTAACCCTAACACTATCCTAGGCCTGATGATATCCCTAACCCTAACCCTAACACTATCCTAGGGTTTATGTTAACCCTAACCCTAACACTATCCTAGGGCTGATGCTAACCCTAACCCTAACCCTAACACTATCCTAGGGCGGATGATAACCCTAACCCTAACACTAACACTATCCTAGGGCTGATGCTAACCCTAACCCTAACTCTAACACTATCTTAGGGCTGAGGCTAACCCTAACCCTAACACTATCCTACGGCTGATGCTAACCCTAACCCTAACCCTAACACTATCCTAGGGCTGATGCTAACCCTAACCCTAACACTATCCTAGGCCTGATGCTAACCCTAACCCTAACCCTAACACTATCCTAGGGCTGATGTTAACCGAACCCTAACACTATCCTAGGGCTGATGCTAACCCTAACCCTAACACTAACACTATCCTAGGGCTGATACTAACCCTAACCCTAACACTATCCTAGGCCTCATGATAACCCTAACCCTAACCCTGACACTATCCTAGGGCTGATTCTAACCCTAACCCTAACACTATCCTAGGGCTGATGCTAACCCTAACCCTAACCCTAAAATATCCTAGGGCTGATGCTAACCCTAACGCTAACCCTAACACTATCCTTGAACTGATGCTAACCCTAACCCTAACCATAACACTATCCTAGGCCTGATGATAACCCTAACCCTAACCCTAACACTATCCTACGGTTTATGTTAACCCTAACCCTAACACTATCCTAGGGCTGATGCTAACCCTAACCCTAAACCTAACACTATCCTAGGGCGGATGCTAACCCTAACCCTAACCCTAACACTATCCTAGGGCTGCTGCTAACCCTAACACTAACACTATCCTAGGGCTGATGCTAACCCTAACCCTAACCCTAACACTCTCCAAGGGCTGATGCTAACCCTAACCCTAACCCTAACACTATCCTAGGGCTGATGCTAACCCTAACCCTAACTCTAACACTATCTTAGGGCTGAGGCTAACCCTAAACCTAACACTATCCTACGGCTGATGCTAACCCTAACCCTAACCCTAACACTATCCTAGGGCTGATGCTAACCCTAACCCTAACACTATCCTTGGGCTGATGCTAACCCTAACCCTAACCCTAACACTATCCTAGGGCAGATGCTAACCCTAACGCTAACCCTAACACTATCTTTGAACTGATGCTAACCCTAACCCTAACCCAAACACTATCCTAGGCCTGATGATAACCCTAACCCTAACCCTAACACTATCCTATGGTTTATGTTAACCCTAACCCTAACACTATCCTAGGGCTGATGCTAACCCTAACCCTAACCCTAACACTATCCTAGGGCTGATGCTAACCCTAACCCTAACCCTAACACTATCCTAGGGCTGATGCTAACCCTAACACTAACACTATCCTAGGGCTGATTCTAACCCTAACCCTAACCCTAACATTATCCTAGGGCGGATGCTAACCCTAACCCTAACCCTAACACTATCCTAGGGCTCATGCTAACCCTAACATTAACACTATCCTAGGCCTGATGCTCACCCTAACCCTAACCCTAACACTATCCTAGGGCTGATGCTAACCCTAACCCTAACAGTATCCTAGGGCTGATGCTAACCCTAACCCTAACAATAACACTATCCTAAGTCTGATGGTATCCCTAGCCCTCACACTATACTAGGCCTGATGATAACCCTAACCCTAACCTTAACACTATCCTAGGGCTGATGCTAACCCTAACCCTAACCCTAACACTATCCTAGAGCTGATGCTAACCCTAACCCTAACACTATGCTAGGCCTGATGATAACCCTAACCCTAACCCTGACACTATCCTAGTGCTGATGGTAACCCTAACCCTAACACTATCCTAGGGCTGATGCTAACCCTAACCCTAATCCTAACACTATCCTTGCCTGATGCTAACCCTATCCCTACCCCTAACACTCTCCAAGGGCTGAGGCTAACCCTAACCCTAACTCTATCCTAGGGCTGATGCTAACCCTAACCCTAACCGAAACACTAACCTAGGGTTGATGCTAACCCTAAAACTAACACTATCCTAGGGCTGATGCTAACCCTAACCCTAACCCTAACACTATCCTTGGGCTGATGCTAACCCTAACCCTAACATTATCCTGGGCCTGATGCTAACCCTAACCCTAACCCTAACACTATCCTAGGGCTGATGCTAACCCTAACCCTAACACTATCCTTGGGCTGATGCTAACCCTAACCCTAAACATAACACTATCCTAGGCCTGATGATAACCCTAACCCTAAACCTAACACTATCCTAGGGTTTATGTGAACCCTAACCCTAACACTATCCTAGGGCTGATGCTAACCCTAACCCTAAACCTAACACTATCCTAGGGCGGATGCTAAACCTAACCCTAACCCTAACACTATCCTAGGGCTGATGCTAACCCTAACACTAACACTATCCTGGGGCTGATGCTAACCCTAACCCTAACCCTAACACTCTCCAAGGGCTGATGCTAACCCTAACCCTAACACTATCCTAGGGCTGATGCTAACCCTAACCCTAAACCTAACACTATCCTAGGGCGGATGCTAAACCTAACCCTAACCCTAACACTATCCTAGGGCTGATGCTAACCCTAACACTAACACTATCCTAGGGCTGATGCTAACCCTAACCCTAACCCTAACACTCTCCAAGGGCTGATGCTAACCCTAACCCTAACCCTAACACTATCCTAGGATTGATGCTAACCCTAACCCTAACCCTAACACTATCCTAGGGCTGATGCTAACCCTAACGCTAACCCTAACACTATCCTTGAACTGATGCTAACCCTAACCCTAACCATAACACTATCCTAGGCCTGATGATAACCCTAACCCTAACCCTAACACTATCCTAGGGTTTATGTTAACCCTAACCCTAACACTATCCTAGGGCTGATGCTAACCCTAACCCTAACCCTAACACTATCCTAGGGCGGATGCTAAACCTAACCCTAACCCTAACACTATCCTAGGGCTGATGCTAACCCTAACCCTAACCCTAACACTATCCTTGGGCTGATGCTAACCCTAACCCTAACACTATCCTGGGCCTGATGCTAACCCTAACCCTAACCCTAACACTATCCTAAGGCGGATGCTAACCCTAACCCTAACCCTAACACTATCCTAGGGCTGATGCTAACCCTAACACTAACACTATCCTAGGGCTGATGCTAACCCTAACCCTAACCCTAACATTATCCTAGGGCTGATGCTAACCCTAACCCTAACACTAACACTATCTTAGGGCTGAGGCTAACCCTAACCCTAACACTATCCTACGGCTGATCCTAACCCTAACCCTAACCCTAACACTATCCTAGGGCTGATGCTAACCCTAACCCTAACACTATCCTAGGCCTGATGCTATCCCTAACACTATCCTAGGGCTGATGCTAACCCTAACCCTAACACTATCCTAGGGCTGATGCTAACCCTAACCCTAACCCTAACACTATCCTACGGCTGATGCTAACCCTAACCCTAACAATATCCTAGGCCTGATGATAACCCTAACCCTAACCCTAACACTATCCTAGGGCTGATGCTAACCCTAACCCTAACACTATCCTAGGGCTGATGCTAACCCTAACCCTAACCCTAACACTATCCTAGGGCTGATGCTAACCACAACGCTAACCCTGACAATATCCTTGAACTGATGCTAACCCTAACCCTAACCCTAACACTATCCTAGGCCTGATGATAACCCTAACGCTAACCCTAACACTATCCTAGGGTTTATGTTAACCCTAACCCTAACACTATCCTAGGGCTGATGCTAACCCTAACCCTAACTCTAACACTATCCTAGGGCTTATGCTAACCCTAACCCTAACACTATCCTAGGCCTGATGATAACCCTAACCCGAACCCTAACTCTATCCTTGGGCTGATGCTAACCCTAACCCTAACACTATCCTGGGCCTGATGCTAACCCTAACCCTAACCCTAACACTATCCTAGGGCTGATGTTAACCCTAACCCTAACACTATCCTTGGGCTCATGCTAACCCTAACCCTAACCCTAACACTATCCTAGGGCAGATGCTAACCCTAACGCTAACCCTAACACTATCCTTGAACTGATGCTAACCCTAACCGTAACCCTAACACTATCCTAGGCCTGATGATAACCCTAACCCTAACCCTAACACTATCCTAGGGTTTATGTTAACCCTAACCCTAAGACTATCCTAGGGCTGATGCTAACCCTAACCATAACCCTAACACTATCCTAGGGCGGATGCTAACCGTAACCCTAACCCTAACACTACCCTAGGGCTGATGCTAACCCTAACACTAACACTATCCTAAGGATGATGCTAACCCTAACCCTAACCCTAACACTATCCTAGGGCTGATGCTAACCCTAACCCTAACACTATCCTAGGCCTGATGCTAACCCTAACCCTAACACTATCCTAGGGCTGATGGTAACCCTAACCCTAACACTATCCTTGGGCTGATGCTAACCCTAACCCTAACCCTAACACTATCCTAGGGCAGATGCTAACCCTAACGCTAACCCTAACACTATCCTTGAACTGATGCTAACCCTAACCCTAACCATAACACTATCCTAGGCCTGATGATAACCCTAACCCTAACCCTAACACTATCCTACGGTTTATGTTAACCCTAACCCTAACACTATCCTAGGGCTGATGCTAACCCTAACCCTAAACCTAACACTATCCTAGGGCGGATGCTAACCCTAACCCTAACCCTAACACTATCCTAGGGCTGCTGCTAAACCTAACACTAACACTATCCTAGGGCTGATGCTAACCCTAACCCTAACCCTAACACTCTCCAAGGGCTGATGCTAACCCTAACCCTAACCCTAACACTATCCTAGGGCTGATGCTAACCCTAACCCTAACTCTAACACTATCTTAGGGCTGAGGCTAACCCTAAACCTAACACTATCCTACGGCTGATGCTAACCCTAACCCTAACCCTAACACTATCCTAGGGCTGATGCTAACCCTAACCCTAACACTATCCTTGGGCTGATGCTAACCCTAACCGTAACCCTAACACTATCCTAGGGCAGATGCTAACCCTAACGCTAACCATAACACTATCTTTGAACTGATGCTAACCCTAACCCTAACCCAAACACTATCCTAGGCCTGATGATAACCCTAACCCTAACCCTAACACTATCCTAGGGTTGATGTTAACCCTAACCCTAACACTATCCTAGGGCTGATGCTAACCCTAACCCTAACCCTAACACTATCCTAGGGCTGATGCTAACCCTAACCCTAACCCTAACACTATCCTAGGGCTGATGCTAACCCTAACACTAACACTATCCTAGGGCTGATGCTAACCCTAACCCTAACCCTAACATTATCCTAGGGCGGATGCTAACCCTAACCCTAACCCTAACACTATCCTAGGGCTCATGCTAACCCTAACATTAACACTATCCTAGGCCTGATGCTCACCCTAACCCTAACCCTAACACTATCCTAGGGCTGATGCTAACCCTAACCCTAACACTATGCTAGGGCTGATGCTAACCCTAACCCTAACCCTAAGACTATCCTAGGGGTGATGCTAACCCTAACCCTAACACTATCCTAGGCCTGATGATAACCCTAACCCTAACCCTAACACTATCCTAGGGCTGATGCTAACCCTAACCCTAACAGTATCCTAGGGCTGATGCTAACCCTAACCCTAACAATAACACTATCCTAAGTCTGATGGTATCCCTAGCCCTCACACTATACTAGGCCTGATGGTAACCCTAACCCTAACCTTAACACTATCCTAGGGCTGATGCTAACCCTAACCCTAACCCTAACACTATCCTAGAGCTGATGCTAACCCTAACCCTAACACTATGCTAGGCCTGATGATAACCCTAACCCTAACCCTGACACTATCCTAGTGCTGATGGTAACCCTAACCCTAACACTATCCTAGGGCTGATGCTAACCCTAACCCTAATCCTAACACTATCCTTGCCTGATGCTAACCCTATCCCTACCCCTAACACTCTCCTAGGGCTGAGGCTAACCCTAACCCTAACTCTATCCTAGGGCTGATGCTAACCCTAACCCTAACCGAAACACTAACCTAGGGTTGATGCTAACCCTAAAACTAACACTATCCTAGGGCTGATGCTAACCCTAACCCTAACCCTAACACTATCCTTGGGCTGATGCTAACCCTAACCCTAACACTATCCTGGGCCTGATGCTAACCCTAACCCTAACCCTAACACTATCCTAGGGCTGATGCTAACCCTAACCCTAACACTATCCTTGGGCTGATGCTAACCCTAACCCTAAACATAACACTATCCTAGGCCTGATGATAACCCTAACCCTAAACCTAACAGTATCCTAGGGTTTATGTGAACCCTAACCCTAACACTATCCTAGGGCTGATGCTAACCCTAACCCTAAACCTAACACTATCCTAGGGCGGATGCTAAACCTAACCCTAACCCTAACACTATCCTAGGGTTGATGCTAACCCTAACACTAACACTATCCTAGGGCTGATGCTAACCCTAACCCTAACCCTAACACTCTCCAAGGGCTGATGCTAACCCTAACCCTAACACTATCCTAGGGCTGATGCTAACCCTAACCCTAAACCTAACACTATCCTAGGGCGGATGCTAAACCTAACCCTAACCCTAACACTATCCTAGGGCTGATGCTAACCCTAACACTAACACTATCCTAGGGCTGATGCTAACCCTAACCCTAACCCTAACACTCTCCAAGGGCTGATGCTAACCCTAACCCTAACCCTAACACTATCCTAGGATTGATGCTAACCCTAACCCTAACCCTAACACTATCCTAGGGCGGATGCTAACCCTAACCCTAACCCTAACACTATCCTAGGGCTGATGCTAACCCTAACACTAACACTCTCCTAGGGCTGATGCTAACCCTAACCCTAACCCTAACATTATCCTAGGGCGGATGCTAACCCTAACCCTAACCCTAACACTATCCTAGGGCTCATGCTAACCCTAACACTAACACTATCCTATGCCTGATGCTAACCCTAACCCTAACCCTAACACTATCCTAGGGCTGATGCTAACCCTAACCCTAACACTATCCTAGGGCTGATGCTAACCCTAACCCTAACCCTAACACTATCCTAGGGCTGATGCTAACCCTAACCCTAACACTATCCTAGGCCTGATGATAACCCTAACCCTAACCCTAACACTATCCTAGGGCTGATGCTAACCCTAACCCTAACAGTATCCTAGGGCTGATGCTAACCCTAAGCCTAACCCTAACACTATCCTAAGTCTGATGCTAACCCTAGCCCTCACACTATACTAGGCCTGATGATAACCCTAACCCTAACCTTAACACTATCCTAGGGCTGATGCTAACCCTAACCCTAACCCTAACACTATCCTAGAGCTGATGCTAACCCTAACCCTAACACTATCCTAGGCCTGATGATAACCCTAACCCTAACCCTGACACTATCCTAAGGCTGATGCTAACACTAACCCTAACACTAACCTAGGGCTGATGCTAACCCTAACCCTAACCCTAACACTATCCTAGGCCTAATGCTAACCCTATCCCTAACCCTAACACTCTCCTAGGGCTGAGGCTAACCCTAACCCTAACACTATCCTATGGCTGATGCTAACCCTAACCCTAACGCAAACACTATCCTAGGGTTGATGCTAACCCTAACCCTAACACTATCCTAGGGCTGATGCTAACCCTAACCCTAACCCTAACACTATCCTTGGGCTGATGCTAACCATAACCCTAACACTATCCTGGGCCTGATGCTAACCCTAACCCTAACCCTAACACTATCCTAGGGCTGATGCTAACCCTAACCCTAACACTATACTTGGGCTGATGCTAAACCTAACCCTAACCCTAACAATATCCTAGGGCAGATGCTAACGCTAACGCTAACCCTAACACTATCCTTGAACTGATGCTAACGCTAACCCTAACCCTAACACTATCCTAGGGCTGATGCTAACCCTAACCCTAACACTATCCTAGGGCTGATGCTAACCCTAACCCTAACCCTAACACTATCCTAGGGCTGATGCTAACCCTAACCCTAACACTATCCTAGGCCTGATGATAACCCTAACCCTAACCCTGACACTATCCTTGGGCTGATGCTAACCCTAACCCTAACACTATCCTAGGGCTGATGCTAACCCTAACCCTAACCCTAACACTATCCTAGGGCTGATGCTAACCACAACGCTAACCCTGACACTATCCTTGAACTGATGCTAACCCTAACCCTAACCCTAACACTATCCTAGGCCTGATGATAACCCTAACCCTAACCGTAACACTATCCTAAGGTTTATGTTAACCCTAACCCTAACACTATCCTAGGGCTGATGCTAACCCTAACCCTAACCCTAACACTATCCTAGGGCTTATGCTAACCCTAACCCTAACACTATCCTAGGCCTGATGATAACCCTAACCCGAACCCTAACTCTATCCTTGGGCTGATGCTAACCCTAACCCTAAGACTATCCTGGGCCTGATGCTAACCCTAACCCTAACCCTAACACTATCCTAGGGCTGATGCTAACCCTAACCCTAACACTATCCTTGGGCTCATGCTAACCCTAACCCTAACCCTAACACTATCCTAGGGCAGATGCTAACCCTAACGCTAACCCTAACACTATCCTTGAACTGATGCTAACCCTAACCGTAACCCTAACACTATCCTAGGCCTGATGATAACCCTAATCCTAACCCTAACACTATCCTAGGGTTTTTGTTAACCCTAACCCTAACACTATTCTAGGGCTGATGCTAACCCTAACCCTAACCCTAACACTATCCTAGGGCGGATGCTAACCGTAACCCTAACCCTAACACTATCCTAGGGCTGATGCTAACCCTAACACTAACACTATCCTAGGGCTGATGCTAACCCTAACCCTAACCGAAACACTAACCTAGGGTTGATGCTAACCCTAAAAATAACACTATCCTAGGGCTGATGCTAACCCTAACCCTAACCCTAACACTATCCTTGGGCTGATGCTAACCCTAACCCTAACACTATCCTGGGCCTGATGCTAACCATAACCCTAACCCTAACACTATCCTAGGGCTGATGCTAACCCTAACCCTAACACTATCCTTGGGCTGATGCTAACCCTAACCCTAAACATAACACTATCCTAGGCCTGATGATAACCCTAACCCTAAACCTAACACTATCCTAGGGTTTATGTGAACCCTAACCCTAACACTATCCTAGGGCTGATGCTAACCCTAACCCTAAACCTAACACTATCCTAGGGCGATGCTAAACCTAACCCTAACGCTAACACTATCCTAGGGCTGATGCTAACCCTAACACTAACACTATCCTAGGGCTGATGCTCACCCTAACCCTAACCCTAACACTCTCCAAGGGCTGATGCTAACCCTAACCCTAACACTATCCTAGGGCTGATGCTAACCCTAACCCTAAATCTAACACTATCCTAGGGCGGATGCTAAACCTAACACTAACCCTAACACTATCCTAGGGCTGATGCTAACCCTAACACTAACACTATCCTAGGGCTGATGCTAACCCTAACCCTAACCCTAACACTCTCCAAGGGCTGATGCTAACCCTAACCCTAACCCTAACACTATCCTAGGATTGATGCTAACCCTAACCCTAACCCTAACACTATCCTAGGGCGGATGCTAACCCTAACCCTAACCCTAACACTATCCTAGGGCTGATGCTAACCCTAACACTAACACTATCCTAGGGCTGATGCTAACCCTAACCCTAACCCTAACATTATCCTAGGGCGGATGCTAACCCTAACCCTAACCCTAACACTATCCTAGGGCTCATGCTAACCCTAACACTAACACTATCCTATGCCTGATGCTAACCCTAACCCTAACCCTAACACTATCCTAGGGCTGATGCTAACCCTAACCCTAACACTATCCTAGGGCTGATGCTAACCCTAACCCTAACCCTAACACTATCCTAGGGCTGATGCTAACCCTAACCCTTACACTATCCTAGGCCTGATGATAACCCTAACCCTAACCCTAACACTATCCTAGGGCTGATGCTAACCCTAACCCTAACAGTATCCTAGGGCTGATGCTAACCCTAAGCCTAACCCTAACACTATCCTAAGTCTGATGCTAACCCTAGCCCTCACACTATACTAGGCCTGATGATAACCCTAACCCTAACCTTAACACTATCCTAGGGCTGATGCTAACCCTAACCCTAACCCTAACACTATCCTAGAGCTGATGCTAACCCTAACCCTAACACTATCCTAGGCCTGATGATAACCCTAACCCTAACCCTGACACTATCCTAAGGCTGATGCTAACACTAACCCTAACACTAACCTAGGGCTGATGCTAACCCTAACCCTAACCCTAACACTATCCTAGGCCTAATGCTAACCCTATCCCTAACCCTAACACTCTCCTAGGGCTGAGGCTAACCCTAACCCTAACACTATCCTATGGCTGATGCTAACCCTAACCCTAACCCAAACACTATCCTAGGGTTGATGCTAACCCTAACCCTAACACTATCCTAGGGCTGATGCTAACCCTAACCCTAACCCTAACACTATCCTTGGGCTGATGCTAACCTTAACCCTAACACTATCCTGGGCCTGATGCTAACCCTAACCCTAACCCTAACACTATCCTAGGGCTGATGCTAACCCTAACCCTAACACTATCCTTGGGCTGATGCTAAACCTAACCCTAACCCTAACAATATCCTAGGGCAGATGCTAACCCTAACCCTAACCCTAACACTATCCTAGGCCTGATGATAACCCTAACCCTAACCCTAACACTATCCTAAGGTTTATGTTAACCCTAACCCTAACACTATCCTAGGGCTGATGCTAACCCTAACCCTAACCCTAACACTATCCTAGGGCTTATGCTAACCCTAACCCTAACACTATCCTAGGCCTGATGATAACCCTAACCCGAACCCTAACTGTATCCTTGGGCTGATGCTAACCCTAACCCTAAGACTATCCTGGGCCTGATGCTAACCCTAACCCTAACCCTAACACTATCCTAGGGCTGATGCTAACCCTAACCCTAACACTATCCTTGGGCTCATGCTAACCCTAACCCTAACCCTAAAACTATCCTAGGGCAGATGCTAACCCTAACGCTAACCCTAACACTATCCTTGAACTGATGCTAACCCTAACCGTAACCCTAACACTATCCTAGGCCTGATGATAACCCTAATCCTAACCCTAACACTATCCTAGGGTTTTTGTTAACCCTAACCCTAACACTATTCTAGGGCTGATGCTAACCCTAACCCTAACCCTAACACTATCCTAGGGCGGATGCTAACCGTAACCCTAACCCTAACACTATCCTAGGGCTGATGCTAACCCTAACACTAACACTATCCTAGGGCTGATGCTAACCCTAACCCTAAGCCTAACACTCTCCAAGGGCTGATGCTAACCCTAACCCTAACACTATCCTAGGGCTGATGCTAACCCTAACCCTAAACCTAACACTATCCTAGGGCGGATGCTAAACCTAACCCTAACCCTAACACTATCCTAGGGCTGATGCTAACCCTAACACTAACACTATCCTAGGGCTGATGCTAACCCTAACACTAACCCTACCACTCTCCAAGGGCTGATGCTAACCCTAACCCTAACCCTAACACTATCCTAGGATTCATGCTAACCCTAACCCTTACCCTAACACTATCCTAGGGCGGATGCTAACCCTAACCCTAACCCTAACACTATCCTAGGGCTGATGCTAACCCTAACACTAACACTATCCTAGGGCTGATGCTAACCCTAACCCTAACCCTAACATTATCCTAGGGCGGATGCTAACCCTAACCCTAACCCTAACACTATCCTAGGGCTCATGCTAACCCTAACACTAACACTATCCTATGCCTGATGCTAACCCTAACCCTAACCCTAACACTATCCTAGGGCTGATGCTAACCCTAACCCTAACAGTATCCTAGGGCTGATGCTAACCCTAACCCTAACCCTAACACTATCCTAGGGCTGATGCTAACCCTAACCCTAACACTATCCTAGGCCTGATGATAACCCTAACCCTAACCCTAACACTATCCTAGGGCTGATGCTAACCCTAACCCTAACAGTATCCTAGGGCTGATGCTAACCCTAACCCTAACCCTAACACTATCCTAAGTCTGATGCTAACCCTAGCCCTCACACTATACTAGGCCTGATGATAACCCTAACCCTAACCTTAACACTATCCTAAGGCTGATGCTAACCCTAACCCTAACCCTGACACTATCCTAGAGCTGATGCTAACCCTAACCCTAACACTATCCTAGGCCTGATGATAACCCTAACCCTAACATTGACACTATCCTAAGGCTGATGCTAACACTAACCCTAACACTATCCTAGGGCTGATGCTAACCCTAACCTTAACCCAAACACTATCCTAGGGTTGATGCTAACCCTAACCCTAACACTATCCTAGGGCTGATGCTAACCCTAACCATAACCCTAACACTATCCTTGGGCTGATGCTAACCATAACCCTAACACTATCCTGGGCCTGATGCTAACCCTAACCCTAACCCTAACACTATCCTAGGGCTGATGCTAACCCTAACCCTAACACTATCCTTGGGCTGATGCTAACCCTAACCCTAACCCTAACAATATCCTAGGGCAGATGCTAACGCTAACGCTAACCCTAACACTATCCTTGAACTGATGCTAACCCTAACCCTAACCCTAACACTATCCTAGGCCTGATGATAACCCTAACCCTAACCCTAACACTATCCTAGTGTTTATGTTAAACCTAACCCTAACAGTATCCTAGGGCTGATGCTAACCCCAGCCCTAACCCTAACACTATCCAAAGGCGGATGCTAACCCTAACCCTAACCCTAACACTATCCTAGGGCGGATGCTAACCCTAACACTAACACTATCCTAGGGTTGATGCTAACCCTAACCCTAACCCTAACATTATCCTAGGGCTGATGCTAACCCTAACCCTAACACTAACACTATCTTAGGGCTGAGGCTAACCCTAACCCTAACACTATCCTACGGCTGATCCTAACCCTAACCCTAACCCTAACACTATCCTAGGGCTGATGCTAACCCTAACCCTAACACTATCCTAGGCCTGATGCTAACCCTAACCCTAACCCTAACACTATCCTAGGGCTGATGCTAACCCTAACCCTAACACTATCCTAGGGCTGATGCTAACCCTAACCCTAACCCTAACACTATCCTAGGGCTGATGCTAACCACTATCCTAGGCCTGATGATAAACCTAACCCTAACCCTAACACTATCCTTGGGCTGATGCTAACCCTAACCCTAACACTATCCTAGGGCTGATGCTAACCCTAACCCTAACCCTAACACTATCCTAGGGCTGATGCTAACCACAACGCTAACCCTGACACTATCCTTGAACTGATGCTAACCCTAACCCTAACCCTAACACTATCCTAGGCCTGATGATAATCCTAACCCTAACCCTAACACTATCCTAAGGTTTATGTTAACCCTAACCGTAACACTATCCTAGGGCTGATGCTAACCCTAACCCTAACCCTAACACTATCCTAGGGCTTATGCTAACCCTAACCCTAACACTATCCTAGGCCTGATGATAACCCTAACCCGAACCCTAACTCTATCCTTGGGCTGATGCTAACCCTAACCCTAAGACTATCCTCGGCCTGATTCTAACCCTAACCCTAACCCTAACACTATCCTAGGGCTGATGCTAACCCTAACCCTAACACTATCCTTGGGCTCATGCTAACCCTAACCCTAACCCTAACACTATCCTAGGGCAGATGCTAACCCTAACGGTAACCCTAACACTATCCTTGAACTGATGCTAACCCTAACCGTAACCCTAACACTATCCTAGGCCTGATGATAACCCTAACCCTAACCCTAACACTATCCTAGGGTTTTTGTTAACCCTAACCCTAACACTATCCTAGGGCTGATGCTAACCCTAACCCTAACCCTAACACTATCCTAGGGCGGATGCTAACCGTAACCCTAACCCTAACACTATCCTAGGGCTGATGCTAACCCTAACACTAACACTATCCTAGGGCTGATGCTAACCCTAACCCTAACCCTAACACTATCCTAGGGCTGATGCTAACCCTAACCATAACACTATCCTAGGCCTGATGATAACCCTAACCCTAACACTGACACTATCCTAGGGCTGATGCTAACCCTAACCCTAACACTATTCTAGGGCTGATGCTAACCCTAACCCTAACACTATCCTTGGGCTGATGCTAACCCTAACCCTAACCCTAACACTATCCTAGGGCAGATGCTAACCCTAACCCTAACCCTAACACTATCCTAGGGCTGATGCTAACCCTAACACTAACACTTTCCTAGGGCTGATGCTAACACTAACCCTAACCCTTAACATTATCCTAGGGCTGATGCTAACCCTAACCCTAACTCTAACACTACCTTAGGGCTGAGGCTAACCCTAACCCTAACGGTATCCTAGGGCTGATGCTAACCCTAACCCTAACACTATCCTAGGCCTGATGATAACCCTAACCCTAACCCTGACACTATCCTAGGGCTGATTCTAACCCTAACCCTAACACTATCCTAGGGCTGATGCTAACCCTAACCCTAACCCTAACACTATCCTAGGGCTGATGCTAACCCTAACGCTAACCCTAACACTATCTTTGAACTGATGCTAACACTAACCCTAACCATAACACTATCCTAGGCCTGATGATAACCCTAACCCTAACCCTAACACTATCCTAGGGTTTATGTTAACCCTAACCCTAACACTATCCTAGGGCTGATGCTAACCCTAACCCTAAACCTAACACTATCCTAGGGCGGATGCTAAACCTAACCCTAACCCTAACACTATCCTAGGGCTGATGCTAACCCTAACACTAACACTATCCTAGGGCTGATGCTAACCCTAACCCTAACCCTAACACTCTCCAAGGGCTGATGCTAACCCTAACCCTAACCCTAACACTATCCTAGGATTGATGCTAACCCTAACCCTAACCCTAACACTATCCTAGGCCTGATGCTAACCCTAACCCTAACCCTAACACTATCCTAGGGCTGATGCTAACCCTAACCCTAACCCTAACACTATCCTAGGATAGATGCTAACCCTAACCCTAACCCTAACACTATCCTAGGCCTGATGCTAACCCTAACCCTAACCCTAACATTATCCTAGGGCGGATGCTAACCATAACCCTAACCCTAACACTATCCTAGGGCTCATGCTAACCCTAACACTAACACTATCCTAGGCCTGATGCTAACCCTAACCCTAACCCTAACACTATCCTAGGGCTGATGCTAACCCTAACCCTAACACTATCCTAGGGCTGATGCTAACCCTAACCCTAACCCTAACACTATCCTAGGGCTGATGCTAACCCTAACCCTAACACTATCCTAGGCCTGATGATAACCCAAACACTAACCCTAACACTATCTTAGGGCTGATGCTAACCCTAAACCTAACAGTATCCTAGGGCTGATGCTAACCCTAACCCTAACCCTAACACTATCCTAAGTCTGATGCTAACCCTAGCCCTCACACTATACTAGGCCTGATGATAACCCTAACCCCAACCTTAACACTATCCTAGGGCTGATGCTAACCCTAACCCTAACCCTAACACTATCCTAGAGCTGATGCTAACCCTAACCCTAACACTATCCTAGGCCTGATGATAACCCTAACCCTAACCCTGACACTATCCTAAGGCTGATGCTAACACTAACCCTAACACTATCCTAGGCCTAATGCTAACCCTATCCCTAACCCTAACACTCTCCTAGGGCTGAGGCTAACCCTAACCCTAACACTATCCTAGGGCTGATGCTAACCCTAACCCTAACCCAAACACTATCCTAGGGTTGATGCTAACCCTAACCCTAACACTATCCTAGGGCTGATGCTAACCCTAACCCTAACCCTAACACTATCCTGGGCCTGATGCTAACCCTAACCCTAACCCTAACACTATCCTAGGGCTGATGCTAACCCTAACCCTAACACTATCCTTGGGCTGATGCTAACCCTAACCCTAACCCTAACAATATCCTAGGGCAGATGCTAACGCTAACGCTAACCCTAACACTATCCTTGAACTGATGCTAACCCTAACCCTAACCCTAACACTATCCTAGGCCTGATGATAACCCTAACCCTAACCCTAACACTATCCTAGGGTTTATGTTAACCCTAACCCTAACACTATCCTAGGGCTGATGCTAACCCTAACCCTAACCCTAACACTATCCTAAGGCGGATGCTAACCCTAACCCTAACCCTAACACTATCCTAGGGCTGATGCTAACCCTAACACTAACACTATCCTAGGGCTGATGCTAACCCTAACCCTAACCCTAACATTATCCTAGGGCTGATGCTAACCCTAACCCTAACACTAACACTATCTTAGGGCTGAGGCTAACCCTAACCCTAACACTATCCTACGGCTGATCCTAACCCTAACCCTAACCCTAACACTATCCTAGGGATGATGCTAACCCTAACCCTAACACTATCCTAGGCCTGATGCTAACCCTAACACTATCCTAGGGCTGATGCTAACCCTAACCCTAACACTATCCTAGGGCTGATGCTAACCCTAACCCTAACCCTAACACTATCCTACGGCTGATGCTAACCCTAACCCTAACAATATCCTAGGCCTGATGATAACCCTAACCCTAACCCTAACACTATCCTAGGGCTGATGCTAACCCTAACCCTAACACTATCCTAGGGCTGATGCTAACCCTAACCCTAACCCTAACACTATCCTAGGGCTGATGCTAACCACAACGCTAACCCTGACAATATCCTTGAACTGATGCTAACCCTAACCGTAACCCTAACACTATCCTAGGCCTGATGATAACCCTAACGCTAACCCTAACACTATCCTAGGGTTTATGTTAACCCTAACCCTAACACTATCCTAGGGCTGATGCTAACCCTAACCCTAACACTATCCTAGGGCTGATGCTAACCCTAACCCTAAATCTAACACTATCCTAGGGCGGATGCTAAACCTAACACTAACCCTAACACTATCCTAGGGCTGATGCTAACCCTAACACTAACACTATCCTAGGGCTGATGCTAACCCTAACCCTAACCCTAACACTCTCCAAGGGCTGATGCTAACCCTAACCCTAACCCTAACACTATCCTAGGATTGATGCTAACCCTAACCCTAACCCTAACACTATCCTAGGGCGGATGCTAACCCTAACCCTAACCCTAACACTATCCTAGGGCTGATGCTAACCCTAACACTAACACTATCCTAGGGCTGATGCTAACCCTAACCCTAACCCTAACATTATCCTAGGGCGGATGCTAACCCTAACCCTAACCCTAACACTATCCTAGGGCTCATGCTAACCCTAACACTAACACTATCCTATGCCTGATGCTAACCCTAACCCTAACCCTAACACTATCCTAGGGCTGATGCTAACCCTAACCCTAACACTATCCTAGGGCTGATGCTAACCCTAACCCTAACCCTAACACTATCCTAGGGCTGATGCTAACCCTAACCCTTACACTATCCTAGGCCTGATGATAACCCTAACCCTAACCCTAACACTATCCTAGGGCTGATGCTAACCCTAACCCTAACAGTATCCTAGGGCTGATGCTAACCCTAAGCCTAACCCTAACACTATCCTAAGTCTGATGCTAACCCTAGCCCTCACACTATACTAGGCCTGATGATAACCCTAACCCTAACCTTAACACTATCCTAGGGCTGATGCTAACCCTAACCCTAACCCTAACACTATCCTAGAGCTGATGCTAACCCTAACCCTAACACTATCCTAGGCCTGATGATAACCCTAACCCTAACCCTGACACTATCCTAAGGCTGATGCTAACACTAACCCTAACACTAACCTAGGGCTGATGCTAACCCTAACCCTAACCCTAACACTATCCTAGGCCTAATGCTAACCCTATCCCTAACCCTAACACTCTCCTAGGGCTGAGGCTAACCCTAACCCTAACACTATCCTATGGCTGATGCTAACCCTAACCCTAACCCAAACACTATCCTAGGGTTGATGCTAACCCTAACCCTAACACTATCCTAGGGCTGATGCTAACCCTAACCCTAACCCTAACACTATCCTTGGGCTGATGCTAACCTTAACCCTAACACTATCCTGGGCCTGATGCTAACCCTAACCCTAACCCTAACACTATCCTAGGGCTGATGCTAACCCTAACCCTAACACTATCCTTGGGCTGATGCTAAACCTAACCCTAACCCTAACAATATCCTAGGGCAGATGCTAACCCTAACCCTAACCCTAACACTATCCTAGGCCTGATGATAACCCTAACCCTAACCCTAACACTATCCTAAGGTTTATGTTAACCCTAACCCTAACACTATCCTAGGGCTGATGCTAACCCTAACCCTAACCCTAACACTATCCTAGGGCTTATGCTAACCCTAACCCTAACACTATCCTAGGCCTGATGATAACCCTAACCCGAACCCTAACTGTATCCTTGGGCTGATGCTAACCCTAACCCTAAGACTATCCTGGGCCTGATGCTAACCCTAACCCTAACCCTAACACTATCCTAGGGCTGATGCTAACCCTAACCCTAACACTATCCTTGGGCTCATGCTAACCCTAACCCTAACCCTAAAACTATCCTAGGGCAGATGCTAACCCTAACGCTAACCCTAACACTATCCTTGAACTGATGCTAACCCTAACCGTAACCCTAACACTATCCTAGGCCTGATGATAACCCTAATCCTAACCCTAACACTATCCTAGGGTTTTTGTTAACCCTAACCCTAACACTATTCTAGGGCTGATGCTAACCCTAACCCTAACCCTAACACTATCCTAGGGCGGATGCTAACCGTAACCCTAACCCTAACACTATCCTAGGGCTGATGCTAACCCTAACACTAACACTATCCTAGGGCTGATGCTAACCCTAACCCTAAGCCTAACACTCTCCAAGGGCTGATGCTAACCCTAACCCTAACACTATCCTAGGGCTGATGCTAACCCTAACCCTAAACCTAACACTATCCTAGGGCGGATGCTAAACCTAACCCTAACCCTAACACTATCCTAGGGCTGATGCTAACCCTAACACTAACACTATCCTAGGGCTGATGCTAACCCTAACACTAACCCTACCACTCTCCAAGGGCTGATGCTAACCCTAACCCTAACCCTAACACTATCCTAGGATTCATGCTAACCCTAACCCTTACCCTAACACTATCCTAGGGCGGATGCTAACCCTAACCCTAACCCTAACACTATCCTAGGGCTGATGCTAACCCTAACACTAACACTATCCTAGGGCTGATGCTAACCCTAACCCTAACCCTAACATTATCCTAGGGCGGATGCTAACCCTAACCCTAACCCTAACACTATCCTAGGGCTCATGCTAACCCTAACACTAACACTATCCTATGCCTGATGCTAACCCTAACCCTAACCCTAACACTATCCTAGGGCTGATGCTAACCCTAACCCTAACAGTATCCTAGGGCTGATGCTAACCCTAACCCTAACCCTAACACTATCCTAGGGCTGATGCTAACCCTAACCCTAACACTATCCTTGGGCTGATGCTAACCCTAACCCTAACCCTAACACTATCCTAGGGCAGATGCTAACCCTAACCCTAACCCTAACACTATCCTAGGGCTGATGCTAACCCTAACACTAACACTTTCCTAGGGCTGATGCTAACACTAACCCTAACCCTTAACATTATCCTAGGGCTGATGCTAACCCTAACCCTAACTCTAACACTACCTTAGGGCTGAGGCTAACCCTAACCCTAACGGTATCCTAGGGCTGATGCTAACCCTAACCCTAACACTATCCTAGGCCTGATGATAACCCTAACCCTAACCCTGACACTATCCTAGGGCTGATTCTAACCCTAACCCTAACACTATCCTAGGGCTGATGCTAACCCTAACCCTAACCCTAACACTATCCTAGGGCTGATGCTAACCCTAACGCTAACCCTAACACTATCTTTGAACTGATGCTAACACTAACCCTAACCATAACACTATCCTAGGCCTGATGATAACCCTAACCCTAACCCTAACACTATCCTAGGGTTTATGTTAACCCTAACCCTAACACTATCCTAGGGCTGATGCTAACCCTAACCCTAAACCTAACACTATCCTAGGGCGGATGCTAAACCTAACCCTAACCCTAACACTATCCTAGGGCTGATGCTAACCCTAACACTAACACTATCCTAGGGCTGATGCTAACCCTAACCCTAACCCTAACACTCTCCAAGGGCTGATGCTAACCCTAACCCTAACCCTAACACTATCCTAGGATTGATGCTAACCCTAACCCTAACCCTAACACTATCCTAGGCCTGATGCTAACCCTAACCCTAACCCTAACACTATCCTAGGGCTGATGCTAACCCTAACCCTAACCCTAACACTATCCTAGGATAGATGCTAACCCTAACCCTAACCCTAACACTATCCTAGGCCTGATGCTAACCCTAACCCTAACCCTAACATTATCCTAGGGCGGATGCTAACCATAACCCTAACCCTAACACTATCCTAGGGCTCATGCTAACCCTAACACTAACACTATCCTAGGCCTGATGCTAACCCTAACCCTAACCCTAACACTATCCTAGGGCTGATGCTAACCCTAACCCTAACACTATCCTAGGGCTGATGCTAACCCTAACCCTAACCCTAACACTATCCTAGGGCTGATGCTAACCCTAACCCTAACACTATCCTAGGCCTGATGATAACCCAAACACTAACCCTAACACTATCTTAGGGCTGATGCTAACCCTAAACCTAACAGTATCCTAGGGCTGATGCTAACCCTAACCCTAACCCTAACACTATCCTAAGTCTGATGCTAACCCTAGCCCTCACACTATACTAGGCCTGATGATAACCCTAACCCCAACCTTAACACTATCCTAGGGCTGATGCTAACCCTAACCCTAACCCTAACACTATCCTAGAGCTGATGCTAACCCTAACCCTAACACTATCCTAGGCCTGATGATAACCCTAACCCTAACCCTGACACTATCCTAAGGCTGATGCTAACACTAACCCTAACACTATCCTAGGCCTAATGCTAACCCTATCCCTAACCCTAACACTCTCCTAGGGCTGAGGCTAACCCTAACCCTAACACTATCCTAGGGCTGATGCTAACCCTAACCCTAACCCAAACACTATCCTAGGGTTGATGCTAACCCTAACCCTAACACTATCCTAGGGCTGATGCTAACCCTAACCCTAACCCTAACACTATCCTGGGCCTGATGCTAACCCTAACCCTAACCCTAACACTATCCTAGGGCTGATGCTAACCCTAACCCTAACACTATCCTTGGGCTGATGCTAACCCTAACCCTAACCCTAACAATATCCTAGGGCAGATGCTAACGCTAACGCTAACCCTAACACTATCCTTGAACTGATGCTAACCCTAACCCTAACCCTAACACTATCCTAGGCCTGATGATAACCCTAACCCTAACCCTAACACTATCCTAGGGTTTATGTTAACCCTAACCCTAACACTATCCTAGGGCTGATGCTAACCCTAACCCTAACCCTAACACTATCCTAAGGCGGATGCTAACCCTAACCCTAACCCTAACACTATCCTAGGGCTGATGCTAACCCTAACACTAACACTATCCTAGGGCTGATGCTAACCCTAACCCTAACCCTAACATTATCCTAGGGCTGATGCTAACCCTAACCCTAACACTAACACTATCTTAGGGCTGAGGCTAACCCTAACCCTAACACTATCCTACGGCTGATCCTAACCCTAACCCTAACCCTAACACTATCCTAGGGATGATGCTAACCCTAACCCTAACACTATCCTAGGCCTGATGCTAACCCTAACACTATCCTAGGGCTGATGCTAACCCTAACCCTAACACTATCCTAGGGCTGATGCTAACCCTAACCCTAACCCTAACACTATCCTACGGCTGATGCTAACCCTAACCCTAACAATATCCTAGGCCTGATGATAACCCTAACCCTAACCCTAACACTATCCTAGGGCTGATGCTAACCCTAACCCTAACACTATCCTAGGGCTGATGCTAACCCTAACCCTAACCCTAACACTATCCTAGGGCTGATGCTAACCACAACGCTAACCCTGACAATATCCTTGAACTGATGCTAACCCTAACCGTAACCCTAACACTATCCTAGGCCTGATGATAACCCTAACGCTAACCCTAACACTATCCTAGGGTTTATGTTAACCCTAACCCTAACACTATCCTAGGGCTGATGCTAACCCTAACCCTAACACTATCCTAGGGCTGATGCTAACCCTAACCCTAAATCTAACACTATCCTAGGGCGGATGCTAAACCTAACACTAACCCTAACACTATCCTAGGGCTGATGCTAACCCTAACACTAACACTATCCTAGGGCTGATGCTAACCCTAACCCTAACCCTAACACTCTCCAAGGGCTGATGCTAACCCTAACCCTAACCCTAACACTATCCTAGGATTGATGCTAACCCTAACCCTAACCCTAACACTATCCTAGGGCGGATGCTAACCCTAACCCTAACCCTAACACTATCCTAGGGCTGATGCTAACCCTAACACTAACACTATCCTAGGGCTGATGCTAACCCTAACCCTAACCCTAACATTATCCTAGGGCGGATGCTAACCCTAACCCTAACCCTAACACTATCCTAGGGCTCATGCTAACCCTAACACTAACACTATCCTATGCCTGATGCTAACCCTAACCCTAACCCTAACACTATCCTAGGGCTGATGCTAACCCTAACCCTAACACTATCCTAGGGCTGATGCTAACCCTAACCCTAACCCTAACACTATCCTAGGGCTGATGCTAACCCTAACCCTTACACTATCCTAGGCCTGATGATAACCCTAACCCTAACCCTAACACTATCCTAGGGCTGATGCTAACCCTAACCCTAACAGTATCCTAGGGCTGATGCTAACCCTAAGCCTAACCCTAACACTATCCTAAGTCTGATGCTAACCCTAGCCCTCACACTATACTAGGCCTGATGATAACCCTAACCCTAACCTTAACACTATCCTAGGGCTGATGCTAACCCTAACCCTAACCCTAACACTATCCTAGAGCTGATGCTAACCCTAACCCTAACACTATCCTAGGCCTGATGATAACCCTAACCCTAACCCTGACACTATCCTAAGGCTGATGCTAACACTAACCCTAACACTAACCTAGGGCTGATGCTAACCCTAACCCTAACCCTAACACTATCCTAGGCCTAATGCTAACCCTATCCCTAACCCTAACACTCTCCTAGGGCTGAGGCTAACCCTAACCCTAACACTATCCTATGGCTGATGCTAACCCTAACCCTAACCCAAACACTATCCTAGGGTTGATGCTAACCCTAACCCTAACACTATCCTAGGGCTGATGCTAACCCTAACCCTAACCCTAACACTATCCTTGGGCTGATGCTAACCTTAACCCTAACACTATCCTGGGCCTGATGCTAACCCTAACCCTAACCCTAACACTATCCTAGGGCTGATGCTAACCCTAACCCTAACACTATCCTTGGGCTGATGCTAAACCTAACCCTAACCCTAACAATATCCTAGGGCAGATGCTAACCCTAACCCTAACCCTAACACTATCCTAGGCCTGATGATAACCCTAACCCTAACCCTAACACTATCCTAAGGTTTATGTTAACCCTAACCCTAACACTATCCTAGGGCTGATGCTAACCCTAACCCTAACCCTAACACTATCCTAGGGCTTATGCTAACCCTAACCCTAACACTATCCTAGGCCTGATGATAACCCTAACCCGAACCCTAACTGTATCCTTGGGCTGATGCTAACCCTAACCCTAAGACTATCCTGGGCCTGATGCTAACCCTAACCCTAACCCTAACACTATCCTAGGGCTGATGCTAACCCTAACCCTAACACTATCCTTGGGCTCATGCTAACCCTAACCCTAACCCTAAAACTATCCTAGGGCAGATGCTAACCCTAACGCTAACCCTAACACTATCCTTGAACTGATGCTAACCCTAACCGTAACCCTAACACTATCCTAGGCCTGATGATAACCCTAATCCTAACCCTAACACTATCCTAGGGTTTTTGTTAACCCTAACCCTAACACTATTCTAGGGCTGATGCTAACCCTAACCCTAACCCTAACACTATCCTAGGGCGGATGCTAACCGTAACCCTAACCCTAACACTATCCTAGGGCTGATGCTAACCCTAACACTAACACTATCCTAGGGCTGATGCTAACCCTAACCCTAAGCCTAACACTCTCCAAGGGCTGATGCTAACCCTAACCCTAACACTATCCTAGGGCTGATGCTAACCCTAACCCTAAACCTAACACTATCCTAGGGCGGATGCTAAACCTAACCCTAACCCTAACACTATCCTAGGGCTGATGCTAACCCTAACACTAACACTATCCTAGGGCTGATGCTAACCCTAACACTAACCCTACCACTCTCCAAGGGCTGATGCTAACCCTAACCCTAACCCTAACACTATCCTAGGATTCATGCTAACCCTAACCCTTACCCTAACACTATCCTAGGGCGGATGCTAACCCTAACCCTAACCCTAACACTATCCTAGGGCTGATGCTAACCCTAACACTAACACTATCCTAGGGCTGATGCTAACCCTAACCCTAACCCTAACATTATCCTAGGGCGGATGCTAACCCTAACCCTAACCCTAACACTATCCTAGGGCTCATGCTAACCCTAACACTAACACTATCCTATGCCTGATGCTAACCCTAACCCTAACCCTAACACTATCCTAGGGCTGATGCTAACCCTAACCCTAACAGTATCCTAGGGCTGATGCTAACCCTAACCCTAACCCTAACACTATCCTAGGGCTGATGCTAACCCTAACCCTAACACTATCCTAGGCCTGATGATAACCCTAACCCTAACCCTAACACTATCCTAGGGCTGATGCTAACCCTAACCCTAACAGTATCCTAGGGCTGATGCTAACCCTAACCCTAACCCTAACACTATCCTAAGTCTGATGCTAACCCTAGCCCTCACACTATACTAGGCCTGATGATAACCCTAACCCTAACCTTAACACTATCCTAAGGCTGATGCTAACCCTAACCCTAACCCTGACACTATCCTAGAGCTGATGCTAACCCTAACCCTAACACTATCCTAGGCCTGATGATAACCCTAACCCTAACATTGACACTATCCTAAGGCTGATGCTAACACTAACCCTAACACTATCCTAGGGCTGATGCTAACCCTAACCTTAACCCAAACACTATCCTAGGGTTTATGCTAACCCTAACCCTAACACTATCCTAGGGCTGATGCTAACCCTAACCATAACCCTAACACTATCCTTGGGCTGATGCTAACCATAACCCTAACACTATCCTGGGCCTGATGCTAACCCTAACCCTAACCCTAACACTATCCTAGGGCTGATGCTAACCCTAACCCTAACACTATCCTTGGGCTGATGCTAACCCTAACCCTAACCCTAACAATATCCTAGGGCAGATGCTAACGCTAACGCTAACCCTAACACTATCCTTGAACTGATGCTAACCCTAACCCTAACCCTAACACTATCCTAGGCCTGATGATAACCCTAACCCTAACCCTAACACTATCCTAGTGTTTATGTTAACCCTAACCCTAACAGTATCCTAGGGCTGATGCTAACCCCAGCCCTAACCCTAACACTATCCAAAGGCGGATGCTAACCCTAACCCTAACCCTAACACTATCCTAGGGCGGATGCTAACCCTAACACTAACACTATCCTAGGGTTGATGCTAACCCTAACCCTAACCCTAACATTATCCTAGGGCTGATGCTAACCCTAACCCTAACACTAACACTATCTTAGGGCTGAGGCTAACCCTAACCCTAACACTATCCTACGGCTGATCCTAACCCTAACCCTAACCCTAACACTATCCTAGGGCTGATGCTAACCCTAACCCTAACCCTAACACTATCCTAGGCCTGATGCTAACCCTAACCCTAACCCTAACACTATCCTAGGGCTGATGCTAACCCTAACCCTAACCCTAACACTCTCCAAGGGCTGATGCTAACCCTAACCCTAACCCTAACACTATCCTAGGATTGATGCTAACCCTAACCCTAACCCTAACACTATCCTAGGCCTGATGCTAACCCTAACCCTAACCCTAACACTATCCTAGGGCTGATGCTAACCCTAACCCTAACCCTAACACTATCCTAGGATAGATGCTAACCCTAACCCTAACCCTAACACTATCCTAGGCCTGATGCTAACCCTAACCCTAACCCTAACATTATCCTAGGGCGGATGCTAACCATAACCCTAACCCTAACACTATCCTAGGGCTCATGCTAACCCTAACACTAACACTATCCTAGGCCTGATGCTAACCCTAACCCTAACCCTAACACTATCCTAGGGCTGATGCTAACCCTAACCCTAACACTATCCTAGGGCTGATGCTAACCCTAACCCTAACCCTAACACTATCCTAGGGCTGATGCTAACCCTAACCCTAACACTATCCTAGGCCTGATGATAACCCAAACACTAACCCTAACACTATCTTAGGGCTGATGCTAACCCTAAACCTAACAGTATCCTAGGGCTGATGCTAACCCTAACCCTAACCCTAACACTATCCTAAGTCTGATGCTAACCCTAGCCCTCACACTATACTAGGCCTGATGATAACCCTAACCCCAACCTTAACACTATCCTAGGGCTGATGCTAACCCTAACCCTAACCCTAACACTATCCTAGAGCTGATGCTAACCCTAACCCTAACACTATCCTAGGCCTGATGATAACCCTAACCCTAACCCTGACACTATCCTAAGGCTGATGCTAACACTAACCCTAACACTATCCTAGGCCTAATGCTAACCCTATCCCTAACCCTAACACTCTCCTAGGGCTGAGGCTAACCCTAACCCTAACACTATCCTAGGGCTGATGCTAACCCTAACCCTAACCCAAACACTATCCTAGGGTTGATGCTAACCCTAACCCTAACACTATCCTAGGGCTGATGCTAACCCTAACCCTAACCCTAACACTATCCTGGGCCTGATGCTAACCCTAACCCTAACCCTAACACTATCCTAGGGCTGATGCTAACCCTAACCCTAACACTATCCTTGGGCTGATGCTAACCCTAACCCTAACCCTAACAATATCCTAGGGCAGATGCTAACGCTAACGCTAACCCTAACACTATCCTTGAACTGATGCTAACCCTAACCCTAACCCTAACACTATCCTAGGCCTGATGATAACCCTAACCCTAACCCTAACACTATCCTAGGGTTTATGTTAACCCTAACCCTAACACTATCCTAGGGCTGATGCTAACCCTAACCCTAACCCTAACACTATCCTAAGGCGGATGCTAACCCTAACCCTAACCCTAACACTATCCTAGGGCTGATGCTAACCCTAACACTAACACTATCCTAGGGCTGATGCTAACCCTAACCCTAACCCTAACATTATCCTAGGGCTGATGCTAACCCTAACCCTAACACTAACACTATCTTAGGGCTGAGGCTAACCCTAACCCTAACACTATCCTACGGCTGATCCTAACCCTAACCCTAACCCTAACACTATCCTAGGGATGATGCTAACCCTAACCCTAACACTATCCTAGGCCTGATGCTAACCCTAACACTATCCTAGGGCTGATGCTAACCCTAACCCTAACACTATCCTAGGGCTGATGCTAACCCTAACCCTAACCCTAACACTATCCTACGGCTGATGCTAACCCTAACCCTAACAATATCCTAGGCCTGATGATAACCCTAACCCTAACCCTAACACTATCCTAGGGCTGATGCTAACCCTAACCCTAACACTATCCTAGGGCTGATGCTAACCCTAACCCTAACCCTAACACTATCCTAGGGCTGATGCTAACCACAACGCTAACCCTGACAATATCCTTGAACTGATGCTAACCCTAACCGTAACCCTAACACTATCCTAGGCCTGATGATAACCCTAACGCTAACCCTAACACTATCCTAGGGTTTATGTTAACCCTAACCCTAACACTATCCTAGGGCTGATGCTAACCCTAACCCTAACACTATCCTAGGGCTGATGCTAACCCTAACCCTAAATCTAACACTATCCTAGGGCGGATGCTAAACCTAACACTAACCCTAACACTATCCTAGGGCTGATGCTAACCCTAACACTAACACTATCCTAGGGCTGATGCTAACCCTAACCCTAACCCTAACACTCTCCAAGGGCTGATGCTAACCCTAACCCTAACCCTAACACTATCCTAGGATTGATGCTAACCCTAACCCTAACCCTAACACTATCCTAGGGCGGATGCTAACCCTAACCCTAACCCTAACACTATCCTAGGGCTGATGCTAACCCTAACACTAACACTATCCTAGGGCTGATGCTAACCCTAACCCTAACCCTAACATTATCCTAGGGCGGATGCTAACCCTAACCCTAAACCCTAACACTATCCTAGGGCTCATGCTAACCCTAACACTAACACTATCCTATGCCTGATGCTAACCCTAACCCTAACCCTAACACTATCCTAGGGCTGATGCTAACCCTAACCCTAACACTATCCTAGGGCTGATGCTAACCCTAACCCTAACCCTAACACTATCCTAGGGCTGATGCTAACCCTAACCCTTACACTATCCTAGGCCTGATGATAACCCTAACCCTAACCCTAACACTATCCTAGGGCTGATGCTAACCCTAACCCTAACAGTATCCTAGGGCTGATGCTAACCCTAAGCCTAACCCTAACACTATCCTAAGTCTGATGCTAACCCTAGCCCTCACACTATACTAGGCCTGATGATAACCCTAACCCTAACCTTAACACTATCCTAGGGCTGATGCTAACCCTAACCCTAACCCTAACACTATCCTAGAGCTGATGCTAACCCTAACCCTAACACTATCCTAGGCCTGATGATAACCCTAACCCTAACCCTGACACTATCCTAAGGCTGATGCTAACACTAACCCTAACACTAACCTAGGGCTGATGCTAACCCTAACCCTAACCCTAACACTATCCTAGGACTAATGCTAACCCTATCCCTAACCCTAACACTCTCCTAGGGCTGAGGCTAACCCTAACCCTAACACTATCCTATGGCTGATGCTAACCCTAACCCTAACCCAAACACTATCCTAGGGTTGATGCTAACCCTAACCCTAACACTATCCTAGGGCTGATGCTAACCCTAACCCTAACCCTAACACTATCCTTGGGCTGATGCTAACCTTAACCCTAACACTATCCTGGGCCTGATGCTAACCCTAACCCTAACCCTAACACTATCCTAGGGCTGATGCTAACCCTAACCCTAACACTATCCTTGGGCTGATGCTAAACCTAACCCTAACCCTAACAATATCCTAGGGCAGATGCTAACCCTAACCCTAACCCTAACACTATCCTAGGCCTGATGATAACCCTAACCCTAACCCTAACACTATCCTAAGGTTTATGTTAACCCTAACCCTAACACTATCCTAGGGCTGATGCTAACCCTAACCCTAACCCTAACACTATCCTAGGGCTTATGCTAACCCTAACCCTAACACTATCCTAGGCCTGATGATAACCCTAACCCGAACCCTAACTGTATCCTTGGGCTGATGCTAACCCTAACCCTAAGACTATCCTGGGCCTGATGCTAACCCTAACCCTAACCCTAACACTATCCTAGGGCTGATGCTAACCCTAACCCTAACACTATCCTTGGGCTCATGCTAACCCTAACCCTAACCCTAAAACTATCCTAGGGCAGATGCTAACCCTAACGCTAACCCTAACACTATCCTTGAACTGATGCTAACCCTAACCGTAACCCTAACACTATCCTAGGCCTGATGATAACCCTAATCCTAACCCTAACACTATCCTAGGGTTTTTGTTAACCCTAACCCTAACACTATTCTAGGGCTGATGCTAACCCTAACCCTAACCCTAACACTATCCTAGGGCGGATGCTAACCGTAACCCTAACCCTAACACTATCCTAGGGCTGATGCTAACCCTAACACTAACACTATCCTAGGGCTGATGCTAACCCTAACCCTAAGCCTAACACTCTCCAAGGGCTGATGCTAACCCTAACCCTAACACTATCCTAGGGCTGATGCTAACCCTAACCCTAAACCTAACACTATCCTAGGGCGGATGCTAAACCTAACCCTAACCCTAACACTATCCTAGGGCTGATGCTAACCCTAACACTAACACTATCCTAGGGCTGATGCTAACCCTAACACTAACCCTACCACTCTCCAAGGGCTGATGCTAACCCTAACCCTAACCCTAACACTATCCTAGGATTCATGCTAACCCTAACCCTTACCCTAACACTATCCTAGGGCGGATGCTAACCCTAACCCTAACCCTAACACTATCCTAGGGCTGATGCTAACCCTAACACTAACACTATCCTAGGGCTGATGCTAACCCTAACCCTAACCCTAACATTATCCTAGGGCGGATGCTAACCCTAACCCTAACCCTAACACTATCCTAGGGCTCATGCTAACCCTAACACTAACACTATCCTATGCCTGATGCTAACCCTAACCCTAACCCTAACACTATCCTAGGGCTGATGCTAACCCTAACCCTAACAGTATCCTAGGGCTGATGCTAACCCTAACCCTAACCCTAACACTATCCTAGGGCTGATGCTAACCCTAACCCTAACACTATCCTAGGCCTGATGATAACCCTAACCCTAACCCTAACACTATCCTAGGGCTGATGCTAACCCTAACCCTAACAGTATCCTAGGGCTGATGCTAACCCTAACCCTAACCCTAACACTATCCTAAGTCTGATGCTAACCCTAGCCCTCACACTATACTAGGCCTGATGATAACCCTAACCCTAACCTTAACACTATCCTAAGGCTGATGCTAACCCTAACCCTAACCCTGACACTATCCTAGAGCTGATGCTAACCCTAACCCTAACACTATCCTAGGCCTGATGATAACCCTAACCCTAACATTGACACTATCCTAAGGCTGATGCTAACACTAACCCTAACACTATCCTAGGGCTGATGCTAACCCTAACCTTAACCCAAACACTATCCTAGGGTTTATGCTAACCCTAACCCTAACACTATCCTAGGGCTGATGCTAACCCTAACCATAACCCTAACACTATCCTTGGGCTGATGCTAACCATAACCCTAACACTATCCTGGGCCTGATGCTAACCCTAACCCTAACCCTAACACTATCCTAGGGCTGATGCTAACCCTAACCCTAACACTATCCTTGGGCTGATGCTAACCCTAACCCTAACCCTAACAATATCCTAGGGCAGATGCTAACGCTAACGCTAACCCTAACACTATCCTTGAACTGATGCTAACCCTAACCCTAACCCTAACACTATCCTAGGCCTGATGATAACCCTAACCCTAACCCTAACACTATCCTAGTGTTTATGTTAACCCTAACCCTAACAGTATCCTAGGGCTGATGCTAACCCCAGCCCTAACCCTAACACTATCCAAAGGCGGATGCTAACCCTAACCCTAACCCTAACACTATCCTAGGGCGGATGCTAACCCTAACACTAACACTATCCTAGGGTTGATGCTAACCCTAACCCTAACCCTAACATTATCCTAGGGCTGATGCTAACCCTAACCCTAACACTAACACTATCTTAGGGCTGAGGCTAACCCTAACCCTAACACTATCCTACGGCTGATCCTAACCCTAACCCTAACCCTAACACTATCCTAGGGCTGATGCTAACCCTAACCCTAACACTATCCTAGGCCTGATGCTAACCCTAACCCTAACCCTAACACTATCCTAGGGCTGATGCTAACCCTAACCCTAACACTATCCTAGGGCTGATGCTAACCCTAACCCTAACCCTAACACTATCCTAGGGCTGATGCTAACCACTATCCTAGGCCTGATGATAAACCTAACCCTAACCCTAACACTATCCTTGGGCTGATGCTAACCCTAACCCTAACACTATCCTAGGGCTGATGCTAACCCTAACCCTAACCCTAACACTATCCTAGGGCTGATGCTAACCACAACGCTAACCCTGACACTATCCTTGAACTGATGCTAACCCTAACCCTAACCCTAACACTATCCTAGGCCTGATGATAATCCTAACCCTAACCCTAACACTATCCTAAGGTATATGTTAACCCTAACCGTAACACTATCCTAGGGCTGATGCTAACCCTAACCCTAACCCTAACACTATCCTAGGGCTTATGCTAACCCTAACCCTAACACTATCCTAGGCCTGATGATAACCCTAACCCGAACCCTAACTCTATCCTTGGGCTGATGCTAACCCTAACCCTAAGACTATCCTGGGCCTGATTCTAACCCTAACCCTAACCCTAACACTATCCTAGGGCTGATGCTAACCCTAACCCTAACACTATCCTTGGGCTCATGCTAACCCTAACCCTAACCCTAACACTATCCTAGGGCAGATGCTAACCCTAACGGTAACCCTAACACTATCCTTGAACTGATGCTAACCCTAACCGTAACCCTAACACTATCCTAGGCCTGATGATAACCCTAACCCTAACCCTAACACTATCCTAGGGTTTTTGTTAACCCTAACCCTAACACTATCCTAGGGCTGATGCTAACCCTAACCCTAACCCTAACACTATCCTAGGGCGGATGCTAACCGTAACCCTAACCCTAACACTATCCTAGGGCTGATGCTAACCCTAACACTAACACTATCCTAGGGCTGATGCTAACCCTAACCCTAACCCTAACACTATCCTAGGGCTGATGCTAACCCTAACCATAACACTATCCTAGGCCTGATGATAACCCTAACCCTAACACTGACACTATCCTAGGGCTGATGCTAACCCTAACCCTAACACTATTCTAGGGCTGATGCTAACCCTAACCCTAACACTATCCTTGGGCTGATGCTAACCCTAACCCTAACCCTAACACTATCCTAGGGCAGATGCTAACCCTAACCCTAACCCTAACACTATCCTAGGGCTGATGCTAACCCTAACACTAACACTTTCCTAGGGCTGATGCTAACACTAACCCTAACCCTTAACATTATCCTAGGGCTGATGCTAACCCTAACCCTAACTCTAACACTACCTTAGGGCTGAGGCTAACCCTAACCCTAACGGTATCCTAGGGCTGATGCTAACCCTAACCCTAACACTATCCTAGGCCTGATGATAACCCTAACCCTAACCCTGACACTATCCTAGGGCTGATTCTAACCCTAACCCTAACACTATCCTAGGGCTGATGCTAACCCTAACCCTAACCCTAACACTATCCTAGGGCTGATGCTAACCCTAACGCTAACCCTAACACTATCTTTGAACTGATGCTAACACTAACCCTAACCATAACACTATCCTAGGCCTGATGATAACCCTAACCCTAACCCTAACACTATCCTAGGGTTTATGTTAACCCTAACCCTAACACTATCCTAGGGCTGATGCTAACCCTAACCCTAAACCTAACACTATCCTAGGGCGGATGCTAAACCTAACCCTAACCCTAACACTATCCTAGGGCTGATGCTAACCCTAACACTAACACTATCCTAGGGCTGATGCTAACCCTAACCCTAACCCTAACACTCTCCAAGGGCTGATGCTAACCCTAACCCTAACCCTAACACTATCCTAGGATTGATGCTAACCCTAACCCTAACCCTAACACTATCCTAGGCCTGATGCTAACCCTAACCCTAACCCTAACACTATCCTAGGGCTGATGCTAACCCTAACCCTAACCTTAACACTATCCTAGGATAGATGCTAACCCTAACCCTAACCCTAACACTATCCTAGGCCTGATGCTAACCCTAACCCTAACCCTAACATTATCCTAGGGCGGATGCTAACCATAACCCTAACCCTAACACTATCCTAGGGCTCATGCTAACCCTAACACTAACACTATCCTAGGCCTGATGCTAACCCTAACCCTAACCCTAACACTATCCTAGGGCTGATGCTAACCCTAACCCTAACACTATCCTAGGGCTGATGCTAACCCTAACCCTAACCCTAACACTATCCTAGGGCTGATGCTAACCCTAACCCTAACACTATCCTAGGCCTGATGATAACCCAAACACTAACCCTAACACTATCTTAGGGCTGATGCTAACCCTAAACCTAACAGTATCCTAGGATTGATGCTAACCCTAACCCTAACCCTAACACTATCCTAAGTCTGATGCTAACCCTAGCCCTCACACTATACTAGGCCTGATGATAACCCTAACCCCAACCTTAACACTATCCTAGGGCTGATGCTAACCCTAACCCTAACCCTAACACTATCCTAGAGCTGATGCTAACCCTAACCCTAACACTATCCTAGGCCTGATGATAACCCTAACCCTAACCCTGACACTATCCTAAGGCTGATGCTAACACTAACCCTAACACTATCCTAGGCCTAATGCTAACCCTATCCCTAACCCTAACACTCTCCTAGGGCTGAGGCTAACCCTAACCCTAACACTATCCTAGGGCTGATGCTAACCCTAACCCTAACCCAAACACTATCCTAGGGTTGATGCTAACCCTAACCCTAACACTATCCTAGGGCTGATGCTAACCCTAACCCTAACCCTAACACTATCCTGGGCCTGATGCTAACCCTAACCCTAACCCTAACACTATCCTAGGGCTGATGCTAACCCTAACCCTAACACTATCCTTGGGCTGATGCTAACCCTAACCCTAACCCTAACAATATCCTAGGGCAGATGCTAACGCTAACGCTAACCCTAACACTATCCTTGAACTGATGCTAACCCTAACCCTAACCCTAACACTATCCTAGGCCTGATGATAACCCTAACCCTAACCCTAACACTATCCTAGGGTTTATGTTAACCCTAACCCTAACACTATCCTAGGGCTGATGCTAACCCTAACCCTAACCCTAACACTATCCTAAGGCGGATGCTAACCCTAACCCTAACCCTAACACTATCCTAGGGCTGATGCTAACCCTAACACTAACACTATCCTAGGGCTGATGCTAACCCTAACCCTAACCCTAACATTATCCTAGGGCTGATGCTAACCCTAACCCTAACACTAACACTATCTTAGGGCTGAGGCTAACCCTAACCCTAACACTATCCTACGGCTGATCCTAACCCTAACCCTAACCCTAACACTATCCTAGGGATGATGCTAACCCTAACCCTAACACTATCCTAGGCCTGATGCTAACCCTAACACTATCCTAGGGCTGATGCTAACCCTAACCCTAACACTATCCTAGGGCTGATGCTAACCCTAACCCTAACCCTAACACTATCCTACGGCTGATGCTAACCCTAACCCTAACAATATCCTAGGCCTGATGATAACCCTAACCCTAACCCTAACACTATCCTAGGGCTGATGCTAACCCTAACCCTAACACTATCCTAGGGCTGATGCTAACCCTAACCCTAACCCTAACACTATCCTAGGGCTGATGCTAACCACAACGCTAACCCTGACAATATCCTTGAACTGATGCTAACCCTAACCGTAACCCTAACACTATCCTAGGCCTGATGATAACCCTAACGCTAACCCTAACACTATCCTAGGGTTTATGTTAACCCTAACCCTAACACTATCCTAGGGCTGATGCTAACCCTAACCCTAACTCTAACACTATCCTAGGGCTTATGATAACCCTAACCCTAACACTATCCTAGGCCTGATGATAACCCTAACCCGAACCCTAACTCTATCCTTGGGCTGATGCTAACCCTAACCCTAACACTATCCTGGGCCTGATGCTAACCCTAACCCTAACCCTAACACTATCCTAGGGCTGATGCTAACCCTAACCCTAACACTATCCTTGGGCTCATGCTAACCCTAACCCTAACCCTAACACTCTCCTAGGGCAGATGCTAACCCTAACGCTAACCCTAACACTATCCTTGAACTGATGCTAACCCTAACCGTAACCCTAACACTATCCTAGGCCTGATGATAACCCTAACCCTAACCCTAACACTATCCTAGGGTTTATGTTAACCCTAACCCTAAGACTATCCTAGGGCTGATGCTAACCCTAACCCTAACCCTAACACTATCCTAGGGCGGATGCTAACCGTAACCCTAACCCTAACACTACCCTAGGGCTGATGCTAACCCTAACACTAACACTATCCTAAGGATGATGCTAACCCTAACCCTAACCCTAACACTATCCTAGGGCTGATGCTAACCCTAACCCTAACACTATCCTAGGCCTGATGATAACCCTAACCCTAACACTGACACTATTCTAGGGCTGATGCTAACCCTAACCCTAACACTATCCTAGGGCTGATGGTAACCCTAACCCTAACACTATCCTTGGGCTGATGCTAACCCTAACCCTAACCCTAACACTATCCTAGGGCAGATGCTAACCCTAACGCTAACCCTAACACTATCCTTGAACTGATGCTAACCCTAACCCTAACCCTAACACTATCCTAGGCCTGATGATATCCCTAACCCTAACCCTAACACTATCCTAGGGTTTATGTTAACCCTAACCCTAACACTATCCTAGGGCTGATGCTAACCCTAACCCTAACCCTAACACTATCCTAGGGCGGATGATAACCCTAACCCTAACACTAACACTATCCTAGGGCTGATGCTAACCCTAACCCTAACTCTAACACTATCTTAGGGCTGAGGCTAACCCTAACCCTAACACTATCCTACGGCTGATGCTAACCCTAACCCTAACCCTAACACTATCCTAGGGCTGATGCTAACCCTAACCCTAACACTATCCTAGGCCTGATGCTAACCCTAACCCTAACCCTAACACTATCCTAGGGCTGATGCTAACCCTAACCCTAACACTATCCTAGGCCTGATGATAACCCTAACCCTAACCCTGACACTATCCTTGGGCTGATGCTAACCCTAACCCTAACACTATCCTAGGGCTGATGCTAACCCTAACCCTAACCCTAACACTATCCTAGGGCTGATGCTAACCACAACGCTAACCCTGACACTATCCTTGAACTGATGCTAACCCTAACCCTAACCCTAACACTATCCTAGGCCTGATGATAACCCTAACCCTAACCCTAACACTATCCTAAGGTTTATGTTAACCCTAACCCTAACACTATCCTAGGGCTGATGCTAACCCTAACCCTAACCCTAACACTATCCTAGGGCTTATGCTAACCCTAACCCTAACACTATCCTAGGCCTGATGATAACCCTAACCCGAACCCTAACTCTATCCTTGGGCTGATGCTAACCCTAACCCTAAGACTATCCTGGGCCTGATGCTAACCCTAACCCTAACCCTAACACTATCCTAGGGCTGATGCTAACCCTAACCCTAACACTATCCTTGGGCTCATGCTAACCCTAACCCTAACCCTAACACTATCCTAGGGCAGATGCTAACCCTAACGCTAACCCTAACACTATCCTTGAACTGATGCTAACCCTAACCGTAACCCTAACACTATCCTAGGCCTGATGATAACCCTAATCCTAACCCTAACACTATCCTAGGGTTTTTGTTAACCCTAACCCTAACACTATTCTAGGGCTGATGCTAACCCTAACCCTAACCCTAACACTATCCTAGGGCGGATGCTAACCGTAACCCTAACCCTAACACTATCCTAGGGCTGATGCTAACCCTAACACTAACACTATCCTAGGGCTGATGCTAACCCTAACCCTAACCGAAACACTAACCTAGGGTTGATGCTAACCCTAAAAATAACACTATCCTAGGGCTGATGCTAACCCTAACCCTAACCCTAACACTATCCTTGGGCTGATGCTAACCCTAACCCTAACACTATCCTGGGCCTGATGCTAACCCTAACCCTAACCCTAACACTATCCTAGGGCTGATGCTAACCCTAACCCTAACACTATCCTTGGGCTGATGCTAACCCTAACCCTAAACATAACACTATCCTAGGCCTGATGATAACCCTAACCCTAAACCTAACACTATCCTAGGGTTTATGTGAACCCTAACCCTAACACTATCCTAGGGCTGATGCTAACCCTAACCCTAAACCTAACACTATCCTAGGGCGGATGCTAAACCTAACCCTAACGCTAACACTATCCTAGGGCTGATGCTAACCCTAACACTAACACTATCCTAGGGCTGATGCTCACCCTAACCCTAACCCTAACACTCTCCAAGGGCTGATGCTAACCCTAACCCTAACACTATCCTAGGGCTGATGCTAACCCTAACCCTAAATCTAACACTATCCTAGGGCGGATGCTAAACCTAACACTAACCCTAACACTATCCTAGGGCTGATGCTAACCCTAACACTAACACTATCCTAGGGCTGATGCTAACCCTAACCCTAACCCTAACACTCTCCAAGGGCTGATGCTAACCCTAACCCTAACCCTAACACTATCCTAGGATTGATGCTAACCCTAACCCTAACCCTAACACTATCCTAGGGCGGATGCTAACCCTAACCCTAACCCTAACACTATCCTAGGGCTGATGCTAACCCTAACACTAACACTATCCTAGGGCTGATGCTAACCCTAACCCTAACCCTAACATTATCCTAGGGCGGATGCTAACCCTAACCCTAACCCTAACACTATCCTAGGGCTCATGCTAACCCTAACACTAACACTATCCTATGCCTGATGCTAACCCTAACCCTAACCCTAACACTATCCTAGGGCTGATGCTAACCCTAACCCTAACACTATCCTAGGGCTGATGCTAACCCTAACCCTAACCCTAACACTATCCTAGGGCTGATGCTAACCCTAACCCTTACACTATCCTAGGCCTGATGATAACCCTAACCCTAACCCTAACACTATCCTAGGGCTGATGCTAACCCTAACCCTAACAGTATCCTAGGGCTGATGCTAACCCTAAGCCTAACCCTAACACTATCCTAAGTCTGATGCTAACCCTAGCCCTCACACTATACTAGGCCTGATGATAACCCTAACCCTAACCTTAACACTATCCTAGGGCTGATGCTAACCCTAACCCTAACCCTAACACTATCCTAGAGCTGATGCTAACCCTAACCCTAACACTATCCTAGGCCTGATGATAACCCTAACCCTAACCCTGACACTATCCTAAGGCTGATGCTAACACTAACCCTAACACTAACCTAGGGCTGATGCTAACCCTAACCCTAACCCTAACACTATCCTAGGCCTAATGCTAACCCTATCCCTAACCCTAACACTCTCCTAGGGCTGAGGCTAACCCTAACCCTAACACTATCCTATGGCTGATGCTAACCCTAACCCTAACCCAAACACTATCCTAGGGTTGATGCTAACCCTAACCCTAACACTATCCTAGGGCTGATGCTAACCCTAACCCTAACC
Source organism: Lemur catta (assembly GCF_020740605.2). Classification (NCBI taxonomy): domain Eukaryota; kingdom Metazoa; phylum Chordata; class Mammalia; order Primates; family Lemuridae; genus Lemur; species Lemur catta. The sequence goes on along the minus strand of NC_059147.1, from coordinate 264,149 downwards.
CTAACACTATCCTTGGGCTGATGCTAACCTTAACCCTAACACTATCCTGGGCCTGATGCTAACCCTAACCCTAACCCTAACACTATCCTAGGGCTGATGCTAACCCTAACCCTAACACTATCCTTGGGCTGATGCTAAACCTAACCCTAACCCTAACAATATCCTAGGGCAGATGCTAACCCTAACCCTAACCCTAACACTATCCTAGGCCTGATGATAACCCTAACCCTAACCCTAACACTATCCTAAGGTTTATGTTAACCCTAACCCTAACACTATCCTAGGGCTGATGCTAACCCTAACCCTAACCCTAACACTATCCTAGGGCTTATGCTAACCCTAACCCTAACACTATCCTAGGCCTGATGATAACCCTAACCCGAACCCTAACTGTATCCTTGGGCTGATGCTAACCCTAACCCTAAGACTATCCTGGGCCTGATGCTAACCCTAACCCTAACCCTAACACTATCCTAGGGCTGATGCTAACCCTAACCCTAACACTATCCTTGGGCTCATGCTAACCCTAACCCTAACCCTAAAACTATCCTAGGGCAGATGCTAACCCTAACGCTAACCCTAACACTATCCTTGAACTGATGCTAACCCTAACCGTAACCCTAACACTATCCTAGGCCTGATGATAACCCTAATCCTAACCCTAACACTATCCTAGGGTTTTTGTTAACCCTAACCCTAACACTATTCTAGGGCTGATGCTAACCCTAACCCTAACCCTAACACTATCCTAGGGCGGATGCTAACCGTAACCCTAACCCTAACACTATCCTAGGGCTGATGCTAACCCTAACACTAACACTATCCTAGGGCTGATGCTAACCCTAACCCTAAGCCTAACACTCTCCAAGGGCTGATGCTAACCCTAACCCTAACACTATCCTAGGGCTGATGCTAACCCTAACCCTAAACCTAACACTATCCTAGGGCGGATGCTAAACCTAACCCTAACCCTAACACTATCCTAGGGCTGATGCTAACCCTAACACTAACACTATCCTAGGGCTGATGCTAACCCTAACACTAACCCTACCACTCTCCAAGGGCTGATGCTAACCCTAACCCTAACCCTAACACTATCCTAGGATTCATGCTAACCCTAACCCTTACCCTAACACTATCCTAGGGCGGATGCTAACCCTAACCCTAACCCTAACACTATCCTAGGGCTGATGCTAACCCTAACACTAACACTATCCTAGGGCTGATGCTAACCCTAACCCTAACCCTAACATTATCCTAGGGCGGATGCTAACCCTAACCCTAACCCTAACACTATCCTAGGGCTCATGCTAACCCTAACACTAACACTATCCTATGCCTGATGCTAACCCTAACCCTAACCCTAACACTATCCTAGGGCTGATGCTAACCCTAACCCTAACAGTATCCTAGGGCTGATGCTAACCCTAACCCTAACCCTAACACTATCCTAGGGCTGATGCTAACCCTAACCCTAACACTATCCTAGGCCTGATGATAACCCTAACCCTAAACCTAACACTATCCTAGGGCTGATGCTAACCCTAACCCTAACAGTATCCTAGGGCTGATGCTAACCCTAACCCTAACCCTAACACTATCCTAAGTCTGATGCTAACCCTAGCCCTCACACTATACTAGGCCTGATGATAACCCTAACCCTAACCTTAACACTATCCTAAGGCTGATGCTAACCCTAACCCTAACCCTGACACTATCCTAGAGCTGATGCTAACCCTAACCCTAACACTATCCTAGGCCTGATGATAACCCTAACCCTAACATTGACACTATCCTAAGGCTGATGCTAACACTAACCCTAACACTATCCTAGGGCTGATGCTAACCCTAACCTTAACCCAAACACTATCCTAGGGTTGATGCTAACCCTAACCCTAACACTATCCTAGGGCTGATGCTAACCCTAACCATAACCCTAACACTATCCTTGGGCTGATGCTAACCATAACCCTAACACTATCCTGGGCCTGATGCTAACCCTAACCCTAACCCTAACACTATCCTAGGGCTGATGCTAACCCTAACCCTAACACTATCCTTGGGCTGATGCTAACCCTAACCCTAACCCTAACAATATCCTAGGGCAGATGCTAACGCTAACGCTAACCCTAACACTATCCTTGAACTGATGCTAACCCTAACCCTAACCCTAACACTATCCTAGGCCTGATGATAACCCTAACCCTAACCCTAACACTATCCTAGTGTTTATGTTAACCCTAACCCTAACAGTATCCTAGGGCTGATGCTAACCCCAGCCCTAACCCTAACACTATCCAAAGGCGGATGCTAACCCTAACCCTAACCCTAACACTATCCTAGGGCGGATGCTAACCCTAACACTAACACTATCCTAGGGTTGATGCTAACCCTAACCCTAACCCTAACATTATCCTAGGGCTGATGCTAACCCTAACCCTAACACTAACACTATCTTAGGGCTGAGGCTAACCCTAACCCTAACACTATCCTACGGCTGATCCTAACCCTAACCCTAACCCTAACACTATCCTAGGGCTGATGCTAACCCTAACCCTAACACTATCCTAGGCCTGATGCTAACCCTAACCCTAACCCTAACACTATCCTAGGGCTGATGCTAACCCTAACCCTAACACTATCCTAGGGCTGATGCTAACCCTAACCCTAACCCTAACACTATCCTAGGGCTGATGCTAACCACTATCCTAGGCCTGATGATAAACCTAACCCTAACCCTAACACTATCCTTGGGCTGATGCTAACCCTAACCCTAACACTATCCTAGGGCTGATGCTAACCCTAACCCTAACCCTAACACTATCCTAGGGCTGATGCTAACCACAACGCTAACCCTGACACTATCCTTGAACTGATGCTAACCCTAACCCTAACCCTAACACTATCCTAGGCCTGATGATAATCCTAACCCTAACCCTAACACTATCCTAAGGTTTATGTTAACCCTAACCGTAACACTATCCTAGGGCTGATGCTAACCCTAACCCTAACCCTAACACTATCCTAGGGCTTATGCTAACCCTAACCCTAACACTATCCTAGGCCTGATGATAACCCTAACCCGAACCCTAACTCTATCCTTGGGCTGATGCTAACCCTAACCCTAAGACTATCCTGGGCCTGATTCTAACCCTAACCCTAACCCTAACACTATCCTAGGGCTGATGCTAACCCTAACCCTAACACTATCCTTGGGCTCATGCTAACCCTAACCCTAACCCTAACACTATCCTAGGGCAGATGCTAACCCTAACGGTAACCCTAACACTATCCTTGAACTGATGCTAACCCTAACCGTAACCCTAACACTATCCTAGGCCTGATGATAACCCTAACCCTAACCCTAACACTATCCTAGGGTTTTTGTTAACCCTAACCCTAACACTATCCTAGGGCTGATGCTAACCCTAACCCTAACCCTAACACTATCCTAGGGCGGATGCTAACCGTAACCCTAACCCTAACACTATCCTAGGGCTGATGCTAACCCTAACACTAACACTATCCTAGGGCTGATGCTAACCCTAACCCTAACCCTAACACTATCCTAGGGCTGATGCTAACCCTAACCATAACACTATCCTAGGCCTGATGATAACCCTAACCCTAACACTGACACTATCCTAGGGCTGATGCTAACCCTAACCCTAACACTATTCTAGGGCTGATGCTAACCCTAACCCTAACACTATCCTTGGGCTGATGCTAACCCTAACCCTAACCCTAACACTATCCTAGGGCAGATGCTAACCCTAACCCTAACCCTAACACTATCCTAGGGCTGATGCTAACCCTAACACTAACACTTTCCTAGGGCTGATGCTAACACTAACCCTAACCCTTAACATTATCCTAGGGCTGATGCTAACCCTAACCCTAACTCTAACACTACCTTAGGGCTGAGGCTAACCCTAACCCTAACGGTATCCTAGGGCTGATGCTAACCCTAACCCTAACACTATCCTAGGCCTGATGATAACCCTAACCCTAACCCTGACACTATCCTAGGGCTGATTCTAACCCTAACCCTAACACTATCCTAGGGCTGATGCTAACCCTAACCCTAACCCTAACACTATCCTAGGGCTGATGCTAACCCTAACGCTAACCCTAACACTATCTTTGAACTGATGCTAACACTAACCCTAACCATAACACTATCCTAGGCCTGATGATAACCCTAACCCTAACCCTAACACTATCCTAGGGTTTATGTTAACCCTAACCCTAACACTATCCTAGGGCTGATGCTAACCCTAACCCTAAACCTAACACTATCCTAGGGCGGATGCTAAACCTAACCCTAACCCTAACACTATCCTAGGGCTGATGCTAACCCTAAAACTAACACTATCCTAGGGCTGATGCTAACCCTAACCCTAACCCTAACACTCTCCAAGGGCTGATGCTAACCCTAACCCTAACCCTAACACTATCCTAGGATTGATGCTAACCCTAACCCTAACCCTAACACTATCCTAGGCCTGATGCTAACCCTAACCCTAACCCTAACACTATCCTAGGGCTGATGCTAACCCTAACCCTAACCCTAACACTATCCTAGGATAGATGCTAACCCTAACCCTAACCCTAACACTATCCTAGGCCTGATGCTAACCCTAACCCTAACCCTAACATTATCCTAGGGCGGATGCTAACCATAACCCTAACCCTAACACTATCCTAGGGCTCATGCTAACCCTAACACTAACACTATCCTAGGCCTGATGCTAACCCTAACCCTAACCCTAACACTATCCTAGGGCTGATGCTAACCCTAACCCTAACACTATCCTAGGGCTGATGCTAACCCTAACCCTAACCCTAACACTATCCTAGGGCTGATGCTAACCCTAACCCTAACACTATCCTAGGCCTGATGATAACCCAAACACTAACCCTAACACTATCTTAGGGCTGATGCTAACCCTAAACCTAACAGTATCCTAGGGCTGATGCTAACCCTAACCCTAACCCTAACACTATCCTAAGTCTGATGCTAACCCTAGCCCTCACACTATACTAGGCCTGATGATAACCCTAACCCCAACCTTAACACTATCCTAGGGCTGATGCTAACCCTAACCCTAACCCTAACACTATCCTAGAGCTGATGCTAACCCTAACCCTAACACTATCCTAGGCCTGATGATAACCCTAACCCTAACCCTGACACTATCCTAAGGCTGATGCTAACACTAACCCTAACACTATCCTAGGCCTAATGCTAACCCTATCCCTAACCCTAACACTCTCCTAGGGCTGAGGCTAACCCTAACCCTAACACTATCCTAGGGCTGATGCTAACCCTAACCCTAACCCAAACACTATCCTAGGGTTGATGCTAACCCTAACCCTAACACTATCCTAGGGCTGATGCTAACCCTAACCCTAACCCTAACACTATCCTGGGCCTGATGCTAACCCTAACCCTAACCCTAACACTATCCTAGGGCTGATGCTAACCCTAACCCTAACACTATCCTTGGGCTGATGCTAACCCTAACCCTAACCCTAACAATATCCTAGGGCAGATGCTAACGCTAACGCTAACCCTAACACTATCCTTGAACTGATGCTAACCCTAACCCTAACCCTAACACTATCCTAGGCCTGATGATAACCCTAACCCTAACCCTAACACTATCCTAGGGTTTATGTTAACCCTAACCCTAACACTATCCTAGGGCTGATGCTAACCCTAACCCTAACCCTAACACTATCCTAAGGCGGATGCTAACCCTAACCCTAACCCTAACACTATCCTAGGGCTGATGCTAACCCTAACACTAACACTATCCTAGGGCTGATGCTAACCCTAACCCTAACCCTAACATTATCCTAGGGCTGATGCTAACCCTAACCCTAACACTAACACTATCTTAGGGCTGAGGCTAACCCTAACCCTAACACTATCCTACGGCTGATCCTAACCCTAACCCTAACCCTAACACTATCCTAGGCCTGATGCTAACCCTAACACTATCCTAGGGCTGATGCTAACCCTAACCCTAACACTATCCTAGGGCTGATGCTAACCCTAACCCTAACCCTAACACTATCCTACGGCTGATGCTAACCCTAACCCTAACAATATCCTAGGCCTGATGATAACCCTAACCCTAACCCTAACACTATCCTAGGGCTGATGCTAACCCTAACCCTAACACTATCCTAGGGCTGATGCTAACCCTAACCCTAACCCTAACACTATCCTAGGGCTGATGCTAACCACAACGCTAACCCTGACAATATCCTTGAACTGATGCTAACCCTAACCGTAACCCTAACACTATCCTAGGCCTGATGATAACCCTAACGCTAACCCTAACACTATCCTAGGGTTTATGTTAACCCTAACCCTAACACTATCCTAGGGCTGATGCTAACCCTAACCCTAACTCTAACACTATCCTAGGGCTTATGATAACCCTAACCCTAACACTATCCTAGGCCTGATGATAACCCTAACCCGAACCCTAACTCTATCCTTGGGCTGATGCTAACCCTAACCCTAACACTATCCTGGGCCTGATGCTAACCCTAACCCTAACCCTAACACTATCCTAGGGCTGATGCTAACCCTAACCCTAACACTATCCTTGGGCTCATGCTAACCCTAACCCTAACCCTAACACTATCCTAGGGCAGATGCTAACCCTAACGCTAACCCTAACACTATCCTTGAACTGATGCTAACCCTAACCGTAACCCTAACACTATCCTAGGCCTGATGATAACCCTAACCCTAACCCTAACACTATCCTAGGGTTTATGTTAACCCTAACCCTAAGACTATCCTAGGGCTGATGCTAACCCTAACCCTAACCCTAACACTATCCTAGGGCGGATGCTAACCGTAACCCTAACCCTAACACTACCCTAGGGCTGATGCTAACCCTAACACTAACACTATCCTAAGGATGATGCTAACCCTAACCCTAACCCTAACACTATCCTAGGGCTGATGCTAACCCTAACCCTAACACTATCCTAGGCCTGATGATAACCCTAACCCTAACACTGACACTATTCTAGGGCTGATGCTAACCCTAACCCTAACACTATCCTAGGGCTGATGGTAACCCTAACCCTAACACTATCCTTGGGCTGATGCTAACCCTAACCCTAACCCTAACACTATCCTAGGGCAGATGCTAACCCTAACGCTAACCCTAACACTATCCTTGAACTGATGCTAACCCTAACCCTAACCCTAACACTATCCTAGGCCTGATGATATCCCTAACCCTAACCCTAACACTATCCTAGGGTTTATGTTAACCCTAACCCTAACACTATCCTAGGGCTGATGCTAACCCTAACCCTAACCCTAACACTATCCTAGGGCGGATGATAACCCTAACCCTAACACTAACACTATCCTAGGGCTGATGCTAACCCTAACCCTAACTCTAACACTATCTTAGGGCTGAGGCTAACCCTAACCCTAACACTATCCTACGGCTGATGCTAACCCTAACCCTAACCCTAACACTATCCTAGGGCTGATGCTAACCCTAACCCTAACACTATCCTAGGCCTGATGCTAACCCTAACCCTAACCCTAACACTATCCTAGGGCTGATGTTAACCGAACCCTAACACTATCCTAGGGCTGATGCTAACCCTAACCCTAACACTAACACTATCCTAGGGCTGATACTAACCCTAACCCTAACACTATCCTAGGCCTCATGATAACCCTAACCCTAACCCTGACACTATCCTAGGGCTGATTCTAACCCTAACCCTAACACTATCCTAGGGCTGATGCTAACCCTAACCCTAACCCTAACACTATCCTAGGGCTGATGCTAACCCTAACGCTAACCCTAACACTATCCTTGAACTGATGCTAACCCTAACCCTAACCATAACACTATCCTAGGCCTGATGATAACCCTAACCCTAACCCTAACACTATCCTACGTTTTATGTTAACCCTAACCCTAACACTATCCTAGGGCTGATGCTATCTCTAACCCTAAACCTAACACTATCCTAGGGCGGATGCTAACCCTAACCCTAACCCTAACACTATCCTAGGGCTGCTGCTAACCCTAACACTAACACTATCCTAGGGCTGATGCTAACCCTAACCCTAACCCTAACACTCTCCAAGGGCTGATGCTAACCCTAACCCTAACCCTAACACTATCCTAGGGCTGATGCTAACCCTAACCCTAACTCTAACACTATCTTAGGGCTGAGGCTAACCCTAAACCTAACACTATCCTACGGCTGATGCTAACCCTAACCCTAACCCTAACACTATCCTAGGGCTGATGCTAACCCTAACCCTAACACTATCCTTGGGCTGATGCTAACCCTAACCCTAACCCTAACACTATCCTAGGGCAGATGCTAACCCTAACGCTAACCCTAACACTATCTTTGAACTGATGCTAACCCTAACCCAAACCCAAACACTATCCTAGGCCTGATGATAACCCTAACCCTAACCCTAACACTATCCTAGGGTTTATGTTAACCCTAACCCTAACACTATCCTAGGGCTGATGCTAACCCTAACCCTAACCCTAACACTATCCTAAGGCGGATGCGAACCCTAACCCTAACCCTAACACTATCCTAGGGCTGATGCTAACCCTAACACTAACACTATCCTAGGGCTGATGCTAACCCTAACCCTAACCCTAACATTATCCTAGGGCTGATGCTAACCCTAACCCTAACACTAACACTATCTTAGGGCTGAGGCTAACCCTAACCCTAACACTATCCTACGGCTGATCCTAACCCTAACCCTAACCCTAACACTATCCTAGGGATGATGCTAACCCTAACCCTAACACTATCCTAGGCCTGATGCTAACCCTAACACTATCCTAGGGCTGATGCTAACCCTAACCCTAACACTATCCTAGGGCTGATGCTAACCCTAACCCTAACCCTAACACTATCCTACGGCTGATGCTAACCCTAACACTAACAATATCCTAGGCCTGATGATAACCCTAACCCTAACCCTAACACTATCCTAGGGCTGATGCTAACCCTAACCCTAACACTATCCTAGGGCTGATGCTAACCCTAAACCTAACCCTAACACTATCCTAGGGCTGATGCTAACCACAACGCTAACCCTGACAATATCCTTGAACTGATGCTAACCCTAACCCTAACCCTAACACTATCCTAGGCCTGATGATAACCCTAACGCTAACCCTAACACTATCCTAGGGTTTATGTTAACCCTAACCCTAACACTATCCTAGGGCTGATGCTAACCCTAACCCTAACTCTAACACTATCCTAGGGCTTATGCTAACCCTAACCCTAACACTATCCTAGGCCTGATGATAACCCTAACCCGAACCCTAACTCTATCCTTGGGCTGATGCTAACCCTAACCCTAACACTATCCTGGGCCTGATGCTAACCCTAACCCTAACCCTAACACTATCCTAGGGCTGATGCTAACCCTAACCCTAACACTATCCTTGGGCTCATGCTAACCCTAACCCTAACCCTAACACTATCCTAGGGCAGATGCTAACCCTAACGCTAACCCTAACACTATCCTTGAACTGATGCTAACCCTAACCGTAACCCTAACACTATCCTAGGCCTGATGATAACCCTAACCCTAACCCTAACACTATCCTAGGGTTTATGTTAACCCTAACCCTAAGACTATCCTAGGGCTGATGCTAACCCTAACCCTAACCCTAACACTATCCTAGGGCGGATGCTAACCGTAACCCTAACCCTAACACTACCCTAGGGCTGATGCTAACCCTAACACTAACACTATCCTAAGGATGATGCTAACCCTAACCCTAACCCTAACACTATCCTAGGGCTGATGCTAACCCTAACCCTAACACTATCCTAGGCCTGATGATAACCCTAACCCTAACACTGACACTATCCTAGGGCTGATGCTAACCCTAACCCTAACACTATCCTAGGGCTGATGGTAACCCTAACCCTAACACTATCCTTGGGCTGATGCTAACCCTAACCCTAACCCTAACACTATCCTAGGGCAGATGCTAACCCTAACGCTAACCCTAACACTATCCTTGAACTGATGCTAACCCTAACCCTAACCCTAACACTATCCTAGGCCTGATGATATCCCTAACCCTAACCCTAACACTATCCTAGGGTTTATGTTAACCCTAACCCTAACACTATCCTAGGGCTGATGCTAACCTTAACCCTAACCCTAACATTATCCTAGGGCGGATGCTAACCCTAACCCTAACCCTAACACTATCCTAGGGCTCATGCTAACCCTAACATTAACACTATCCTAGGCCTGATGCTCACCCTAACCCTAACCCTAACACTATCCTAGGGCTGATGCTAACCCTAACCCTAACACTATCCTAGGGCTGATGCTAACCCTAACCCTAACCCTAAGACTATCCTAGGGCTGATGCTAACCCTAACCCTAACACTATCCTAGGCCTGATGATAACCCTAACCCTAACCCTAACACTATCCTAGGGCTGATGCTAACCCTAACCCTAACAGTATCCTAGGGCTGATGCTAACCCTAACCCTAACCCTAACACTATCCTAGGGCTCATGCTAACCCTAACATTAACACTATCCTAGGCCTGATGCTCACCCTAACCCTAACCCTAACACTATCCTAGGGCTGATGCTAACCCTAACCCTAACACTATCCTAGGGCTGATGCTAACCCTAACCCTAACCCTAAGACTATCCTAGGGCTGATGCTAACCCTAACCCTAACACTATCCTAGGCCTGATGCTCACCCTAACCCTAACCCTAACACTATCCTAGGGCTGATGCTAACCCTAACACTAACACTATCCTAGGGCTGATGCTAACCCTAACCCTAACCCTAACACTATCCTAGAGCTGATGCTAACCCTAACCCTAACACTATGCTAGGCCTGATGATAACCCTAACCCTAACCCTGACACTATCCTAGTGCTGATGGTAACCCTAACCCTAACACTATCCTAGGGCTGATGCTAACCCTAACCCTAATCCTAACACTATCCTTGCCTGATGCTAACCCTATCCCTACCCCTAACACTCTCCTAGGGCTGAGGCTAACCCTAACCCTAACACTATCCTAGGGCTGATGCTAACCCTAACCCTAACCCAAACACTAACCTAGGGTTGATGCTAACCCTAAAACTAACACTATCCTAGGGCTGATGCTAACCCTAACCCTAACCCTAACACTATCCTTGGGCTGATGCTAACCCTAACCCTAACACTATCCTGGGCCTGATGCTAACCCTAACCCTAACCCTAACACTATCCTAGGGCTGATGCTAACCCTAACCCTAACACTATCCTTGGGCTGATGCTAACCCTAACCCTAACCATAACACTATCCTAGGCCTGATGATAACCCTAACCCTAACCCTAACACTATCCTAGGGTTTATGTTAACCCTAACCCTAACACTATCCTAGGGCTGATGCTAACCCTAACCCTAAACCTAACACTATCCTAGGGCGGATGCTAAACCTAACCCTAACCCTAACACTATCCTAGGGCTGATGCTAACCCTAACACTAACACTATCCTAGGGCTGATGCTAACCCTAACCCTAACCCTAACACTCTCCAAGGGCTGATGCTAACCCTAACCCTAACCCTAACACTATCCTAGGATTGATGCTAACCCTAACCCTAACCCTAACACTATCCTAGGGCGGATGCTAACCCTAACCCTAACCCTAACACTATCCTAGGGCTGATGCTAACCCTAACACTAACACTATCCTAGGGCTGATGCTAACCCTAACCCTAACCCTAACATTATCCTAGGGCGGATGCTAACCCTAACCCTAACCCTAACACTATCCTAGGGCTCATGCTAACCCTAACACTAACACTATCCTATGCCTGATGCTAACCCTAACCCTAACCCTAACACTATCCGAGGGCTGATGCTAACCCTAACCCTAACACTATCCTAGGGCTGATGCTAACCCTAACCCTAACCCTAACACTATCCTAAGGCTGATGCTAACACTAACCCTAACACTAACCTAGGGCTGATGCTAACCCTAACCCTAACCCTAACACTATCCTATGCCTAATGCTAACCCTATCCCTAACCCTAACACTCTCCTAGGGCTGAGGCTAACCCTAACCCTAACACTATCCTAGGGCTGATGCTAACCCTAACCCTAACCCAAACACTATCCTAGGGTTGATGCTAACCCTAACCCTAACACTATCCTAGGGCTGATGCTAACCCTAACCCTAACCCTAACACTATCCTTGGGCTGATGCTAACCATAACCCTAACACTATCCTGGGCCTGATGCTAACCCTAACCCTAACCCTAACACTATCCTAGGGCTGATGCTAACCCTAACCCTAACACTATCCTTGGGCTGATGCTAAACCTAACCCTAACCCTAACAATATCCTAGGGCAGATGCTAACGCTAACGCTAACCCTAACACTATCCTTGAACTGATGCTAACCCTAACCCTAACCCTAACACTATCCTAGGGCTGATGCTAACCCTAACCCTAACACTATCCTAGGGATGATGCTAACCCTAACCCTAACCCTAACACTATCCTAGGGCTGATGCTAACCCTAACCCTAACACTATCCTAGGCCTGATGATAACCCTAACCCTAACCCTAACAATATCCTTGGGCTGATGCTAACCCTAACCCTAACACTATCCTAGGGCTGATGCTAACCCTAACCCTAACCCTAACACTATCCTAGGGCTGATGCTAACCACAACGCTAACCCTGACACTATCCTTGAACTGATGCTAACCCTAACCCTAACCCTAACACTATCCTAGGCCTGATGATAACCCTAACCCTAACCCTAACACTATCCTAAGGTTTATGTTATCCCTAACCCTAACACTATCCTAGGGCTGATGCTAACCCTAACCCTAACCCTAACACTATCCTAGGGCTTATGCTAACCCTAACCCTAACACTATCCTAGGCCTGATGATAACCCTAACCCGAACCCTAACTCTATCCTTGGGCTGATGCTAACCCTAACCCTAAGACTATCCTGGGCCTGATGCTAACCCTAACCCTAACCCTAACACTATCCTAGGGCTGATGCTAACCCTAACCCTAACACTATCCTTGGGCTCATGCTAACCCTAACCCTAACCCTAACACTATCCTAGGGCAGATGCTAACCCTAACGCTAACCCTAACACTATCCTTGAACTGATGCTAACCCTAACCATAACCCTAACACTATCCTAGGCCTGATGATAACCCTAATCCTAACCCTAACACTATCCTAGGGTTTTTGTTAACCCTAACCCTAACACTATTCTAGGGCTGATGCTAACCCTAACCCTAACCCTAACACTATCCTAGGGCGGATGCTAACCGTAACCCTAACCCTAACACTATCCTAGGGCTGATGCTAACCCTAACACTAACACTATCCTAGGGCTGATGCTAACCCTAACCCTAACCCTAACACTCTCCAAGGGCTGATGCTAACCCTAAAACTAACACTATCCTAGGGCTGATGCTAACCCTAACCCTAAACCTAACACTATCCTAGGGCGGATGCTAAACCTAACCCTAACCCTAACACTATCCTAGGGCTGATGCTAACCCTAACACTAACACTATCCTAGGGCTGATGCTAACCCTAACACTAACCCTACCACTCTCCAAGGGCTGATGCTAACCCTAACCCTAACCCTAACACTATCCTAGGATTGATGCTAACCCTAACCCTAACCCTAACACTATCCTAGGGCGGATGCTAACCCTAACCCTAACCCTAACACTATCCTAGGGCTGATGCTAACCCTAACACTAACACTATCCTAGGGCTGATGCTAATCCTAACCCTAACCCTAACATTATCCTAGGGCGGATGCTAACCCTAACCCTAACCCTAACACTATCCTAGGGCTCATGCTAACCCTAACACTAACACTATCCTATGCCTGATGCTAACCCTAACCCTAACCCTAACACTATCCTAGGGCTGATGCTAACCCTAACCCTAACACTATCCTAGGGCTGATGCTAACCCTAACCCTAACCCTAACACTATCCTAGGGCTGATGCTAACCCTAACCCTAACACTATCCTAGGCCTGATGATAACCCTAACCCTAACCCTAACACTATCCTAGGGCTGATGCTAACCCTAACCCTAACAGTATCCTAGGGCTGATGCTAACCCTAACCCTAACCCTAACACTATCCTAAGTCTGATGCTAACCCTAGCCCTCACACTATCCTAGGGCTGATGCTAACCCTAACCCTAACCTTAACACTATCCTAGGGCTGATGCTAACCCTAACCCTAACCCTGACACTATCCTAGAGCTGATGCTAACCCTAACCCTAACACTATCCTAGGCCTGATGATAACCCTAACCCTAACCCTGACACTATCCTAAGGCTGATGCTAACACTAACCCTAACACTATCCTAGGGCTGATGCTAACCCTAACCTTAACCCAAACACTATCCTAGGGTTGATGCTAACCCTAACCCTAACACTATCCTAGGGCTGATGCTAACCCTAACCCTAACCCTAACACTATCCTTGGGCTGATGCTAACCATAACCCTAACACTATCCTGGGCCTGATGCTAACCCTAACCCTAACCCTAACACTATCCTAGGGCTGATGCTAACCCTAACCCTAACACTATCCTTGGGCTGATGCTAACCCTAACCCTAACCCTAACAATATCCTAGGGCAGATGCTAACGCTAACGCTAACCCTAACACTATCCTTGAACTGATGCTAACCCTAACCCTAACCCTAACACTATCCTAGGCCTGATGATAACCCTAACCCTAACCCTAACACTATCCTAGTGTTTATGTTAACCCTAACCCTAACAGTATCCTAGGGCTGATGCTAACCCTAACCCTAACCCTAACACTATCCAAAGGCGGATGCTAACCCTAACCCTAACCCTAACACTATCCTAGGGCTGATGCTAACCCTAACACTAACACTATCCTAGGGCTGATGCTAACCCTAACCCTAACCCTAACATTATCCTAGGGCTGATGCTAACCCTAACCCTAACACTAACACTATCTTAGGGCTGAGGCTAACCCTAACCCTAACACTATCCTACGGCTGATCCTAACCCTAACCCTAACCCTAACACTATCCTAGGGCTGATGCTAACCCTAACCCTAACACTATCCTAAGCCTGATGCTAACCCTAACCCTAACCCTAACACTATCCTAGGGCTGATGCTAACCCTAACCCTAACACTATCCTAGGGCTGATGCTAACCCTAACCCTAACCCTAACACTATCCTAGGGCTGATGCTAACCACTATCCTAGGCCTGATGATAAACCTAACCCTAACCCTAACACTATCCTTGGGCTGATGCTAACCCTAACCCTAACACTATCCTAGGGTTGATGCTAACCCTAACCCTAACCCTAACACTATCCTAGGGCTGATGCTAACCACAACGCTAACCCTGACACTATCCTTGAACTGATGCTAACCCTAACCCTAACCCTAACACTATCCTAGGCCTGATGATAACCCTAACCCTAACCCTAACACTATCCTAAGGTTTATGTTAACCCTAACCCTAACACTATCCTAGGGCTGATGCTAACCCTAACCCTAACCCTAACACTATCCTAGGGCTTATGCTAACCCTAACCCTAACACTATGCTAGGCCTGATGATAACCCTAACCCGAACCCTAACTCTATCCTTGGGCTGATGCTAACCCTAACCCTAAGACTATCCTGGGCCTGATTCTAACCCTAACCCTAACCCTAACACTATCCTAGGGCTGATGCTAACCCTAACCCTAACACTATCCTTGGGCTCATGCTAACCCTAACCCTAACCCTAACACTATCCTAGGGCAGATGCTAACCCTAACGGTAACCCTAACACTATCCTTGAACTGATGCTAACCCTAACCGTAACCCTAACACTATCCTAGGCCTGATGATAACCCTAACCCTAACCCTAACACTATCCTAGGGTTTTTGTTAACCCTAACCCTAACACTATCCTAGGGCTGATGCTAACCCTAACCCTAACCCTAACACTATCCTAGGGCGGATGCTAACCGTAACCCTAACCCTAACACTATCCTAGGGCTGATGCTAACCCTAACACTAACACTATCCTAGGGCTGATGCTAACCCTAACCCTAACCCTAACACTATCCTAGGGCTGATGCTAACCCTAACCCTAACACTATCCTAGGCCTGATGATAACCCTAACCCTAACACTGACACTATCCTAGGGCTGATGCTAACCCTAACCCTAACACTATTCTAGGGCTGATGCTAACCCTAACCCTAACACTATCCTTGGGCTGATGCTAACCCTAACCCTAACCCTAACACTATCCTAGGGCAGATGCTAACCCTAACGCTAACCCTAACACTATCCTTGAACTGATGCTAACCCTAACCCTAACCCTAACACTATCCTAGGCCTGATGATATCCCTAACCCTAACCCTAACACTATCCTAGGGTTTATGTTAACCCTAACCCTAACACTATCCTAGGGCTGATGCTAACCCTAACCCTAACCCTAACACTATCCTAGGGCGGATGCTAACCCTAACCCTAACCCTAACACTATCCTAGGGCTAATGCTAACCCTAACACTAACACTATCCTAGGGCTGATGCTAACCCTAACCCTAACCCTTAACATAATCCTAGGGCTGATGCTAACCCTAACCCTAACTCTATCACTATCTTAGGGCTGAGGCTAACCCTAACCCTAACACTTTCCTACGGCTGATGCTAACCCTAACCCTAACCCTAACACTATCCTAGGGGTGATGCTAACCCTAACCCTAACACTATCCTAGGCCTGATGCTAACCCTAACCCTAACCCTAACACTATCCTAGGGCTGATGTTAACCGAACCCTAACACTGTCCTAGGGCTGATGCTAACCCTAACCCTAACACTAACACTATCCTAGGGCTGATGTTAACCCTAACCCTAACACTATCCTAGGCCTGATGATAACCCTAACACTAACCCTGACACTATCCTAGGGCTGATTCTAACCCTAACCCTAACACTATCCTAGGGCTGATGCTAACCCTAACCCTAACCCTAACACTATCCTAGGGCTGATGCTAACCCTAACGCTAACCCTAACACTATCCTTGAACTGATGCTAACCCTAACCCTAACCATAACACTATCCTAGGCCTGATGATAACCCTAACCCTAACCCTAACACTATCCTAGGGTTTATGTTAACCCTAACCCTAACACTATCCTAGGGCTGATGCTAACCCTAACCCTAAACCTAACACTATCCTAGGGCGGATGCTAACCCTAACCCTAACCCTAACACTATCCTAGGGCTGCTGCTAACCCTAACACTAACACTATCCTAGGGCTGATGCTAACCCTAACCCTAACCCTAACACTCTCCAAGGGCTGATGCTAACCCTAACCCTAACACTAACACTATCCAAGGGCTGATGCTAACCCTAACTTTAACTCTAACACTATCTTAGGGCTGAGGCTAACCCTAACCCTAACACTATCCTACGGCTGATGCTAACCCTAACCCTAACCCTAACACTATCCTAGGGCTGATGCTAACCCTAACCCTAACACTATCCTTGGGCTGATGCTAACCCTAACCCTAACCCTAACACTATCCTAGGGCAGATGCTAACCCTAACGCTAACCCTAACACTATCTTTGAACTGATGCTAACCCTAACCCTAACCCAAACACTATCCTAGGCCTGATGATAACCCTAACCATAACCCAAACACTATCCTAGGGTTTATGTTAACCCTAACCCTAACACTATCCTAGGGCTGATGCTAACCCTAACCCTAACCCTAACACTATCCTAGGGCTGATGCTAACCCTAACCTTAACCCTAACACTATCCTAGGGCTGATGCTAACCCTAACACTAACACTATCCTAGGGCTGATGCTAACCCTAACCCTAACCCTAACATTATCCTAGGGCGGATGCTAACCCTAACCCTAACCCTAACACTATCCTAGGGCTCATGCTAACCCTAACATTAACACTATCCTAGGCCTGACGCTAACCCTAAACCTAACCCTAACACTATCCTAGGGCTGATGCTAACCCTAACCCTAACACTATCCTAGGCCTGATGATAACCCTAACCCTAACCCTAACACTATCCTAGGGCTGATGCTAACCCTAACCCTAACAGTATCCTAGGGCTGATGCTAACCCTAACCCTAACCCTAAAACTATCCTAAGTCTGATGCTAACCCTAGCCCTCACACTATACTAGGCCTGATGATAACCCTAACCCTAACCTTAACCCTATCCTAGGGCTGATGCTAACCCTAACCCTAACCCTAACACTATCCTAGAGCTGATGCTAACCCTAACCCTAACACTATCCTAGGCCTGATGATAACCCTAACCCTAACCCTGACACTATCCTAGGGCTGATGGTAACCCTAACCCTAACACTATCCTAGGGCTGATGTTAACCCTAACCCTAATCCTAACACTATCCTAGGCCTGATGCTAACCCTATCCCTACCCCTAACACTCTCCTAGGGCTGAGGCTAACCCTAACCCTAACACTATCCTAGGGCTGATGCTAACCCTACCCCTAACCCAAACAATAACCTAGGGTTGATGCTAACCCTAACCCTAACACTATCCTAGGGCTGATGCTAACCCTAACCCTAACCCTAACACTATCCTTGGGCTGATGCTAACCCTAACCCTAACACTATCCTGGGCCTGATGCTAACCCTAACCCTAACCCTAACACTATCCTTGGGCTGATGCTAACAATAACCCTAACCCTAACAATATCCTATGGCAGATGCTAACCCTAACGCTAACCCTAACGCTATCCTTGAACTGATGCTAACCCTAACCCTAACCCTAACAATATCCTAGGCCTGATGATAACCCTAACCCTAACACTAACACTATCCTAGGGGTGATGCTAACCCTAACCCTAACACTATCCTAGGCCTGATGCTAACCCTAACCCTAACCCTAACACTATCCTATGGCTGATGTTAACCGAACCCTAACACTGTCCTAGGGCTGATGCTAACCCTAACCCTAACACTAACACTATCCTAGGGCTGATGTTAACCCTAACCCTAACACTATCCTAGGCCTGATGATAACCCTAACACTAACCCTGACACTATCCTAGGGCTGATTCTAACCCTAACCCTAACACTATCCTAGGGCTGATGCTAACCCTAACCCTAACCCTAACACTATCCTAGGGCTGATGCTAACCCTAACGCTAACCCTAACACTATCCTTGAACTGATGCTAACCCTAACCCTAACCATAACACTATCCTAGGCCTGATGATAACCCTAACCCTAACCCTAACACTATCCTAGGGTTTATGTTAACCCTAACCCTAACACTATCCTAGGGCTGATGCTAACCCTAACCCTAAACCTAACACTATCCTAGGGCGGATGCTAACCCTAACCCTAACCCTAACACTATCCTAGGGCTGCTGCTAACCCTAACACTAACACTATCCTAGGGCTGATGCTAACCCTAACCCTAACCCTAACACTCTCCAAGGGCTGATGCTAACCCTAACCCTAACACTAACACTATCCAAGGGCTGATGCTAACCCTAACTTTAACTCTAACACTATCTTAGGGCTGAGGCTAACCCTAACCCTAACACTATCCTACGGCTGATGCTAACCCTAACCCTAACCCTAACACTATCCTAGGGCTGATGCTAACCCTAACCCTAACACTATCCTTGGGCTGATGCTAACCCTAACCCTAACCCTAACACTATCCTAGGGCAGATGCTAACCCTAACGCTAACCCTAACACTATCTTTGAACTGATGCTAACCCTAACCCTAACCCAAACACTATCCTAGGCCTGATGATAACCCTAACCATAACCCAAACACTATCCTAGGGTTTATGTTAACCCTAACCCTAACACTATCCTAGGGCTGATGCTAACCCTAACCCTAACCCTAACACTATCCTAGGGCTGATGCTAACCCTAACCTTAACCCTAACACTATCCTAGGGCTGATGCTAACCCTAACACTAACACTATCCTAGGGCTGATGCTAACCCTAACCCTAACCCTAACATTATCCTAGGGCGGATGCTAACCCTAACCCTAACCCTAACACTATCCTAGGGCTCATGCTAACCCTAACATTAACACTATCCTAGGCCTGACGCTAACCCTAAACCTAACCCTAACACTATCCTAGGGCTGATGCTAACCCTAACCCTAACACTATCCTAGGCCTGATGATAACCCTAACCCTAACCCTAACACTATCCTAGGGCTGATGCTAACCCTAACCCTAACAGTATCCTAGGGCTGATGCTAACCCTAACCCTAACCCTAAAACTATCCTAAGTCTGATGCTAACCCTAGCCCTCACACTATACTAGGCCTGATGATAACCCTAACCCTAACCTTAACCCTATCCTAGGGCTGATGCTAACCCTAACCCTAACCCTAACACTATCCTAGAGCTGATGCTAACCCTAACCCTAACACTATCCTAGGCCTGATGATAACCCTAACCCTAACCCTGACACTATCCTAGGGCTGATGGTAACCCTAACCCTAACACTATCCTAGGGCTGATGTTAACCCTAACCCTAATCCTAACACTATCCTAGGCCTGATGCTAACCCTATCCCTACCCCTAACACTCTCCTAGGGCTGAGGCTAACCCTAACCCTAACACTATCCTAGGGCTGATGCTAACCCTACCCCTAACCCAAACAATAACCTAGGGTTGATGCTAACCCTAACCCTAACACTATCCTAGGGCTGATGCTAACCCTAACCCTAACCCTAACACTATCCTTGGGCTGATGCTAACCCTAACCCTAACACTATCCTGGGCCTGATGCTAACCCTAACCCTAACCCTAACACTATCCTTGGGCTGATGCTAACAATAACCCTAACCCTAACAATATCCTATGGCAGATGCTAACCCTAACGCTAACCCTAACGCTATCCTTGAACTGATGCTAACCCTAACCCTAACCCTAACAATATCCTAGGCCTGATGATAACCCTAACCCTAACACTAACACTATCCTAGGGTTTATGTTATCCCTAAACCTAACACTATCCTAGGGCTGATGCTAACCCTAACCCTAACCCTAACACTATCCTAGGGCGGATGCTAACCCTAACCCTAACCCTAACACTATCCTAGGGCTGATGCTAACCCTAACACTAACACTATCCTAGGGCTGATGCTAACCCTAACCCTAAGCCTAACATTATCCTAGGGCTGATGATAACCCTAACCCTAACTCTAACACTATCTTAGGGCTGAGGCTAACCCTAACCCTAACACTATCCTACGGCTGATCCTAACCCTAACCCTAACCCTAACACTATCCTAGGGCTGATGCTAACCGTAACCCTAACATTATCCTAGGCCTGATGCTAACCCTAACCCTAACCCTAACACTATCCTAGGGCTGATGCTAACCCTAACCCTAACACTATCCTAGGGCTGATG
Source organism: Lemur catta (assembly GCF_020740605.2). NCBI lineage: Eukaryota > Metazoa > Chordata > Mammalia > Primates > Lemuridae > Lemur > Lemur catta. The sequence continues at coordinate 242,637 of NC_059147.1, read as the reverse complement.
CTAACCCTAACCCTAACCCTAACACTATCCTAGGGCTGATGCTAACCCTAACCCTAACACTATCCTAGGCCTGATGATAACCCTAACACTAACCCTAACACTATCCTAGGGCTGATGCTAACCCTAACCCTAACACTATCCTAGGGCTGATGCTAACCCTAACCCTAACCCTAACACTATCCTAGGGCTGATGCTAAACACAACGCTAAACCTAACACTATCCTTGAACTGAGGCTAACCCTAACCCTAACCCTAACACTATCCTAGGCCTGATGATAACCCTAACCCTAACCCTAACACTATCCTAGGTTTTATGTTAACCCTAACCCTAACAGTATCCTAGGGCTGATGCTAACCCTAACCCTAACCCTAACACTATCCTAGGGCTGATGCTAACCCTAACCCTAACACTATCCTAGGCCTGATGATAACCCTAACCCTAACCCTAACACTATCCTTGGGCTGATGCTAACCCTAACCCTAACACTATCCTGGGCCTGATGCTAACCCTAACCCTAACCCTAACACTATCCTAGGGCTGATGCTAACACTAACCCTAACACTATCCTTCTGCTCATGCTAACCCTATCCCTAACCCTAACACTATCCTAGGGCAGATGCTAACCCTAACGCTAACCCTAACACTATCCTTGAACTGATGCTAACCCTAACACCTAACCCTAACACTATCCTAGGCCTGATGATAACCCTAACCTTAACCCTAACACTATCCTAGGGTTTATGTTAACCCTAACCCTAACAGTATCCTAGGGCTGATGCTAACCCTAACCCTAACCCTAAAACTATCCTAAGTCTGATGCTAACCCTAGCCCTCACACTATACTAGGCCTGATGATAACCCTAACCCTAACCTTAACCCTATCCTAGGGCTGATGCTAACCCTAACCCTAACCCTAACACTATCCTAGAGCTGATGCTAACCCTAACCCTAACACTATCCTAGGCCTGATGATAACCCTAACCCTAACCCTGACACTATCCTAGGGCTGATGGTAACCCTAACCCTAACACTATCCTAGGGCTGATGCTAACCCTAACCCTAATCCTAACACTATCCTAGGCCTGATGCTAACCCTATCCCTACCCCTAACACTCTCCTAGGGCTGAGGCTAACCCTAACCCTAACACTATCCTAGGGCTGATGCTAACCCTACCCCTAACCCAAACAATAACCTAGGGTTGATGCTAACCCTAACCCTAACACTATCCTAGGGCTGATGCTAACCCTAACCCTAACCCTAACACTATCCTTGGGCTGATGCTAACCCTAACCCTAACACTATCCTGGGCCTGATGCTAACCCTAACCCTAACCCTAACACTATCCTAGGGCTGATGCTAACCCTAACCCTAACACTATCCTTGGGCTGATGCTAACAATAACCCTAACCCTAACAATATCCTATGGCAGATGCTAACCCTAACGCTAACCCTAACGCTATCCTTGAACTGATGCTAACCCTAACCCTAACCCTAACAATATCCTAGGCCTGATGATAACCCTAACCCTAACACTAACACTATCCTAGGGTTTATGTTATCCCTAAACCTAACACTATCCTAGGGCTGATGCTAACCCTAACCCTAACCCTAACACTATCCTAGGGCGGATGCTAACCCTAACCGTAACCCTAACACTATCCTAGGGCTGATGCTAACCCTAACACTAACACTATCCTAGGGCTGATGCTAACCCTAACCCTAACCCTAACACTATCCTAGGGCTGATGATAACCCTAACCCTAACTCTAACACTATCTTAGGGCTGAGGCTAACCCTAACCCTAACACTATCCTACGGCTGATCCTAACCCTAACCCTAACCCTAACACTATCCTAGGGCTGATGCTAACCGTAACCCTAACATTATCCTAGGCCTGATGCTAACCCTAACACTAACCCTAACACTATCCTAGGGCTGATGCTAACCCTAACCCTAACACTATCCTAGGGCTGATGCTAACCCTAACCCTAACCCTAACACTATCCTAGGGCTGATGCTAACCCTAACCCTAACACTATCCTAGGCCTGATGATAACCCTAACAATAACCGTAACACTATCCTAGGGCTGATGCTAACACTAACCCTAACACTATCCTTCTGCTCATGCTAACCCTAACCCTAACCCTAACACTATCCTAGGGCTGATGCTAAACACAACGCTAAACCTAACACTATCCTTGAACTGAGGCTAACCCTAACCCTAACCCTAACACTATCCTAGGCCTGATGATAACCCTAACCCTAACCCTAACACTATCCTAGGGTTTATGTTAACCCTAACCCTAACAGTATCCTAGGGCTGATGCTAACCCTAACCCTAACCCTAACACTATCCTAGGGCTGATGCTAACCCTAACCCTAACACTATCCTAGGCCTGATGATAACCCTAACCCTAACCCTAACACTATCCTTGGGCTGATGCTAACCCTAACCCTAACACTATCCTGGGCCTGATGCTAACCCTAACCCTAACCCTAACACTATCCTAGGGCTGATGCTAACACTAACCCTAACACTATCCTTCTGCTCATGCTAACCCTAACCCTAACCCTAACACTATCCTAGGGCAGATGCTAACCCTAACGCTAACCCTAACACTATCCTTGAACTGATGCTAACCCTAACACCTAACCCTAACACTATCCTAGGCCTGATGATAACCCTAACCTTAACCGTAACACTATCCTAGGGTTTATGTTAACCCTAACCCTAACAGTATCCTAGGGCTGATGCTAACCCTAACCCTAACCCTAACACTATCCTAGGGTGGATGCTAACCCTAACCCTAACCCTAACACTATCCTAGGGCTGATGCTAACCCTAACACTAACACTATCCTAGGGCTGATGCTAACCCTAACCCTAACCGTTAACATTATCCTAGGGCTGATGCTAACCCTAACCCTAACTCTAACACTATCTTAGGGCTGAGGCTAACCCTAACACTAACACTATCCTACGGCTGATGCTAACCCTAACCCTAACCCTAACACTATTCTAGGGCTAATGCTAACCCTAACCCTAACACTATCCTAGGCCTGATGCTAACCCTAACCCTAACCCTAACACTATCCTAGGGCTGATGCTAACCCTAACCCCAACACTATCCTAGGGCTGATGCTAACCCTAACCCTAACCCTAACACTATCCTAGGGCTGATGCTAACCCTAACCCTAACACTATCCTTGGCCTGATGATAACCCTAACCCTAACCCTGACACTATCCTAGGGCTGATGCTAACCCTAACCCTAACACTATCCTAGGGCTGATGCTAACCCTAACCCTAACCCTAACACTATCCTAGGGCTGATGCTAACCCTAAAGCTAACCCTAACACTATCCTTGAACTGATGCTAACCCTAACCCTAACCCTAACACTATCCTAGGCCTGATGATAACCCTAACCCTAACCCTAACACTATCCTAGGGTTTATGTTAACTCTAACCCTAAGACTATCCTAGGGCTGATGCTAACCCTAACCCTAAACCTAACACTATCCTAGGGCGGATGCTAACCCTAACCCTAACCCTAACACTATCCTAGTGCTGATGCTAACCCTAACACTAACACTATCCTAGGGCTGATGCTAACCCTAACCCTAACCCTAACACTCTCCAAGGGCTGATGCTAACCCTAACCCTAACCCTAACACTATCCTAGGGCTGATGCTAAGCCTAACCCTAACTCTAACACTATCTTAGGGCTGAGGCTAACCCTAACCCTAACACTATCCTACGGCTGATGCTAACCCTAACCCTAACCCTAACACTATCCTAGGGCTGATGCTAACCCTAACCCTAACACTATCCTAGGCCTGATGCTAACCCTAACCCTAACCCTAACACTATCCTAGGGCTGATGCTAACCCTAACCCTAACACTATCCTAGGGCTGATGCTAACCCTAACCCTAACCCTAACACTATCCTAGGGCTGATGCTAACCCTAACCCTAACACTATCCTAGGCTTGATGATAACCCTAACCCTAACACTATCCTAGGGATGATGCTAACCCTAACCCTAACACTATCCTAGAGCTGATGCTAACCCTAACCCTAACCCTAACACTATCCTAAGTCTGATGCTAACCCTAGCCCTCACACTATCCTAGGCCTGATGATAACCCTAACCCTAACCTTAACACTATCCTAGGGCTGATGCTAACCCTAACCCTAACCCTAACACTATCCTAGAGCGGATGCTAACGCTAACCCTAACACTATCCTAGGCCTGATGATAACCCTAACCCTAACCCTGACACTATCCTAGGGCTCATGCTAACCCTAACCCTAACACTATCCTAGGGCTGATGCTAACCCTCACCCTAACCCTAACCCTAACACTATCCTAGGCCTGATGCTAACCCTATCCCTAACCGTAACACTCTCCTAGGGCTGAGGCTAACCGTAACACTAACCCTAACACTATCCTAGGGCTGATGCTAACCCTAACACTAACACTATCCTAGGGCTGATGCTAACCCTAACCCTAACCCTAACACTATCCTAGGGCGGATGCTAACCGTAACACTAACCCTAACACTATCCTAGGGCTGATGCCAACCCTAACACTAACACTATCCTAGGGCTGATGCTAACCCTAACCCTAACCCTAACACTATCCTAGGGCTGATGCTAACCCTAACCCTAACACTATCCTAGGCCTGATGATAACCCTAACCCTAACACTGACACTATCCTAGGGCTGATGCTAACCCTAACCCTAACACTATTCTAGGGCTGATGCTAACCCTAACCCTAACACTATCCTTGGGCTGATGCTAACCCTAACCCTAACCCTAACACTATCCTAGGGCAGATGCTAACCCTAACGCTAACCCTAACACTATCCTTGAACTGATGCTAACCCAAACCCTAACCCTAACACTATCCTCGGCCTGATGATATCCCTAACCCTAACCCTAACACTATCCTAGGGTTTATGTTAACCCTAACCCTAACACTATCCTAGGGCTGATGCTAACCTTAACCCTAACCCTAACACTATCCTAGGGCGGATGCTAACCCTAACCCTCACCCTAACACTATCCTAGGGCTAATGCTAACCCTAACACTAACACTATCCTAGGGCTGATGCTAACCCTAACCCTAACCATTAACATTATCCTAGGGCTGATGCTAACCCTAAACCTAACTCTAACACTATCTTAGGGCTGAGGCTAACCCTAACCCTAACACTTTCCTACGGCTGATGCTAACCCTAACCCTAACCCTAACACTATCCTAGGGGTGATGCTAACCCTAACCCTAACACTATCCTAGGCCTGATGCTAACCCTAACCCTAACCCTAACACTATCCTAGGGCTGATGTTAACCGAACCCTAACACTGTCCTAGGGCTGATGCTAACCCTAACCCTAACACTAACACTATCCTAGGGCTGATGCTAACCCTAACCCTAACACTATCCTAGGCCTGATGATAACCCTAACCCTAACCCTGACACTATCCTAGGGCTGATTCTAACCCTAACCCTAACCCTAACACTATCCTAGGGCTGATGCTAAACCTAACGCTAACCCTAACACTATCCTTGAACTGATGCTAACCCTAACCCTAACCATAACACTATCCTAGGCCTGATGATAACCCTAACCCTAACCCTAACACTATCCTACGGTTTATGTTAACCCTAAACCTAACACTATCCTAGGGCTGATGCTAACCCTAACCCTAAACCTAACACTATCCTAGGGCGGATGCTAACCCTAACCCTAACCCTAACACTATCCTAGGGCTGCTGCTAACCCTAACACTAACACTATCCTAGGGCTGATGCTAACCCTAACCCTAACCCTAACACTCTCCAAGGGCTGATGCTAACCCTAACCCTAACACTAACACTATCCTAGGGCTGATGCTAACCCTAACCCTAACTCTAACACTATCTTAGGGCTGAGGCTAACCCTAACCCTAACACTATCCTACGGCTGATGCTAACCTTAACCCTAACCCTAACACTATCCTAGGGCTGATGCTAACCCTAACCCTAACACTATCCTTGGGCTGATGCTAACCCTAACCCTAACCCTAACACTATCCTAGGGCAGATGCTAACCCTAACGCTAACCCTAACACTATCTTTGAACTGATGCTAACCCTAACCCTAACCCAAACACTATCCTAGGCCTGATGATAACCCTAACCCTAACCCTAACACTATCCTAGGGTTTATGTTAACCCTAACCCTAACACTATCCTAGGGCTGATGCTAACCCTAACCCTAACCCTAACACTATCGTAGGGCTGATGCTAACCCTAACCATAACCCTAACACTATCCTAGGGCTGATGCTAACCCTAACACTAACACTATCCTAGGGCTGATGCTAACCCTAACCCTAACCCTAACATTATCCTAGGGCGGATGCTAACCCTAACCCTAACCCTAACACTATCCTAGGGCTCATGCTAACCCTAACATTAACACTATCCTAGGCCTGACGCTAACCCTAAACCTAACCCTAACACTATCCTAGGGCTGATGCTAACCCTAACCCTAACACTATCCTAGGGCTGATGCTAACCAAAACCCTAACCCTAACACTATCCTAGGGCTGATGCTAACCCTAACCCTAACACTATCCTAGGCCTGATGATAACCCTAACCCTAACCCTGACACTATCCTAGGGCTGATGGTAACCCTAACCCTAACACTATCCTAGGGCTGATGCTAACCCTAACCCTAATCCTAACACTATCCTAGGCCTGATGCTAACCCTATCCCTACCCCTAACACTCTCCTAGGGCTGAGGCTAACCCTAACCCTAACACTATCCTAGGGCTGATGCTAACCCTAACCCTAACCCTAACACTATCCTTGGGCTGATGCTAACCCTAACCCTAACACTATCCTGGGCCTGATGCTAACCCTAACCCTAACCCTAACACTATCCTAGGGCTGATGCTAACCCTAACCCTAACACTATCCTTGGGCTGATGCTAACAATAACCCTAACCCTAACAATATCCTATGGCAGATGCTAACCCTAACGCTAACCCTAACGCTATCCTTGAACTGATGCTAACCCTAACCCTAACCCTAACAATATCCTAGGCCTGATGATAACCCTAACCCTAACACTAACACTATCCTAGGGTTTATGTTAACCCTAAACCTAACACTATCCTAGGGCTGATGCTAACCCTAACCCTAACCCTAACACTATCCTAGGGCGGATGCTAACCCTAACCCTAACCCTAACACTATCCTAGGGCTGATGCTAACCCTAACACTAACACTATCCTAGGGCTGATGCTAACCCTAACCCTAACCCTATCATTATCCTAGGGCTGATGATAACCCTAACCCTAACTCTAACACTATCTTAGGGCTGAGGCTAACCCTAACCCTAACACTATCCTACGGCTGATCCTAACCATAACCCTAACCCTAACACTATCCTAGGGCTGATGCTAACCCTAACCCTAACATTATCCTAGGCCTGATGCTAACCCTAACCCTAACCCTAACACTATCCTAGGGCTGATGCTAACCCTAACCCTAGCACTATCCTAGGCCTGATGATAACCCTAACACTAACCCTAACACTATCCTAGGGCTGATGCTAACCCTAACCCTAACACTATCCTAGGGCTGATGCTAACCCTAACCCTAACCCTAACACTATCCTAGGGCTGATGCTAAACACAACGCTAAACCTAACACTATCGTTGAACTGAGGCTAACCCTAACCCTAACCCTAACACTATCCTAGGCCTGATGATAACCCTAACCCTAACCCTAACACTATCCTAGGGTTTATGTTAACCCTAACCCTAACAGTATCCTAGGGCTGATGCTAACCCTAACCCTAACCCTAACACTATCCTAGGGCTGATGCTAACCCTAACCCTAACACTATCCTAGGCCTGATGATAACCCTAACCCTAACCCTAACACTATCCTTGGGCTGATGCTAACCCTAACCCTAACACTATCCTGGGCCTTATGCTAACCCTAACCCTAACCCTAACACTATCCTAGGGCTGATGCTAACACTAACCCTAACACTATCCTTCTGCTCATGCTAACCCTAACCCTAACCCTAACACTATCCTAGGGCAGATGCTAACCCTAACGCTAACCCTAACACTATCCTTGAACTGATGCTAACCCTAACCCTAACCCTAACACTATCCTAGGCCTGATGATAACCCTAACCTTAACCCTAACACTATCCTAGGGTTTATGTTAACCCTAACCCTAACAGAATCCTAGGGGTGATGCTAACCCTAACCCTAACCCTAACACTATCCTAGGGGGGATGCTAACCCTAACCCTAACCCTAACACTATCCTAGGGCTGATGCTAACCCGAACACTAACACTATCCTAGGGCTGATGCTAACCCTAAACCTAACCCTTAACATTATCCTAGGGCTGATGCTAACCCTAACCCTAACTATAACACTATCTTAGGGCTGAGGCTAACCCTAACACTAACACTATCCTACGGCTGATGCTAACCCTAACCCTAACCCTAACACTATCCTAGGGCTAATGCTAACCCTAACCCTAACACTATCCTAGGCCTGATGCTAACCCTAACCCTAACCCTAACACTATCCTAGGGCTGATGCTAACCCTAACCCTAACACTATCCTAGGGCTGATGCTAACCCTAACCCTAACACTAACACTATCCTAGGGCTGATGCTAACCCTAACCCTAACACTATCCTAGGCCTGATGATAACCCTAACCCTAACCCTGACACTATCCTAGGGCTGATGCTAACCCTAACCCTAACACTATCCTAGGGCTGATGCTAACCCTAACCCTAACCCTAACACTATCCTAGGGCTGATGCTAACCCTAAAGCTAACCCTAACACTATCCTTGAACTGATGCTAACCCTAACCCTAACACTAACACTATCCTAGGCCTGATGATAACCCTAACCCTAACCCTAACACTATCCTAGGGTTTATGTTAACCCTAACCCTAACACTATCCTAGGGCTGATACTAACCCTAACCCTAACCCTAACACTATCCTAGGGCGGATGCTAACCCTAACCCTAACCCTAACACTATCCTAGGGCTGATGCTAACCCTAACACTAACACTATCCTAGGGCTGATGCTAACCCTAACCCTAACCCTAACATTATCCTAGGGCGGATGCTAACCCTAACCCTAACCCTAACACTATCCTAGGGCTCATGCTAACCCTAACACTAACACTATCCTAGGCCTGATGCTAACCCTAACCCTAACCCTAACACTATCCTAGGGCTGATCCTAACCCTAACCCTAACATTATCCTAGGGCTGATGCTAACCCTAACACTAACACTATCCTAGGGCTGATGCTAACCCTAACCGTAAACCTAACATTATCCTATGGTGGATGCTAACCCTAACCCTAACCCTAACACTATCCTAGGGCTGATGCTAACCCTAACACTAACACTATCCTAGGGCTGATGCTAACCCTAACCCTAACCCTAACATTATCCTAGGGCTGATGCTAACCCTAACCCTAACTCTAACACTATCTTAGGGCTGAGGCTAACCCTAACCCTAACACTATCCTAGCCCTGATGCTAACCCTAACCCTAACCCTAACACTATCCTAGGGCTGATGCTAACCCTAACCCTAACACTATCCTAGGGCTGATGCTAACCCTAACTCTAACACTATCCTAGGGCTGATGCTAACCCTAACCCTTACACTATCCTAGGCCTGATGATATCCCTAACCCTAACCCTAACACTATCCTAGGGCTGATGCTAACCCTAACCCTAACAGTATCCTAGGGCTGATGCTAACCCTAACCCTAACACTAACACTATCCTAGGCCTGATGCTAACCCTAACCCTAACCCTAACACTATCCTAGGGCTGATGCTAACCCTAACCCTAACACTATCCTAGGGCTGATGCTAACCCTAACCCTAACCCTAACACTATCCTAGGGCTGATGCTAACCCTAACCCTAACACTATCCTAGGCCTGATGATAACCCTAACCCTAACACTATCCTAGGGCTGATGCTAACCCTAACCCTAACAGTATCCTAGGGCTGATGCTAACCCTAACCCTAACCCTAACACTATCCTAAGTCTGATGCTAACCCTAGCCCTCACACTATACTAGGCCTGATGATAACCCTAACCCTAACCTTAACACTATCCTAGGGCTGATGCTAACCCTAACCCTAACCCTAACACTATCCTAGAGCTGATGCTAACCCTAACCCTAACACTATCCTAGGCCTGATGATAACCCTAACCCTAACCCTGACACTATCCTAGGGCTGATGCTAACCCTAACCCTAACACTATCCTAGGGCTGATGCTAACCCTAACCCTAACCCTAACACTATCCTAGGCCTGATGCTAACCCTATCCCTAACCCTAACACTCTCCTAGGGCTGAGGCTAACCCTAACCCTAACACTATCCTGGGCCTGATGCTAACCCTAACCCTAACCCTAACACTATCCTAGGGCTGATGCTAACACTAACCCTAACACTATCCTTCTGCTCATGCTAACCCTAACCCTAACCGTAACACTATCCTAGGGCAGATGCTAACGCTAACGCTAACCCTAACACTATCCTTGAACTGATGCTAACCCTAACCCTAACCCTAATACTATCCTAGGCCTGATGATAACCCTAACCCTAACACTAACACTATCCTAGGGTTTATGTTAACCCTAACCCTAACACTATCCTAGGGCTGATGCTAACACTAACCCTAACCCTAACACTATCCTAGGGCGGATGCTAACCCTAACCCTAACCCTAACACTATCTTAGGGCTGATGCTAACCCTAACACTAACACTATCCTAGGGCTGATGCTAACCCTAACCCTAACCCTTAACATTATCCTAGGGCTGATGCTAACCCTAACCCTAACACTATCCTACGGCTGATGCTAACCCTAACCCTAACCCTAACACTATCCTAGGGCTAATGCTAACCCTAACCCTAACACTATCCTAGGCCTGATGCTAACCCTAACCTAACTCTAACACTATCCTAGGGCTGATGCTAACCCTAACCCTAACACTATCCTAGGGCTGATACTAACCCTAACCCTAACCCTAACACTATCCTAGGGCTGATGCTAACCCTAACCCTAACACTATCCTAGGCCTGATGATAACGGTAACCCTAACCCTGACACTATCCTAGGGCTGATGCTAACCCTAACCCTAACACTATCCTAGGGCTGATGCTAACCCTAACCCTAACCCTAACACTATCCTAGGGCTGATGCTAACCCTAAAGCTAACCCTAACACTATCCTTGAACTGATGCTAACCCTAACCCTAACCCTAACACTATCCTAGGCCTGATGATAACCCTAACCCTAACCCTAACACTATCCTAGGGTTTATGTTAACCCTAACCCTAACACTATCCTAGGGCTGATGCTAACCCTACCCTAAACCTAACACTATCCTAGGGCGGATGCTAACCCTAACCCTAACCCTAACACTATCCTAGTGCTGATGCTAACCCTAACACTAACACTATCCTAGGGCTGATGCTAAGGCTAACCCTAACCCTAACACTCTCCAAGGGCTGATGCTAACCCTAACCCTAACCCTAACCCTAACACTATCCTAGGGCTGATGCTAACCCTAACCCTAACCCTGACACTATCCTAGGGCTCATGCTAACCCTAACCCTAACACTATCCTAGGGCTGATGCTAACCCTAACCCTAACCCTAACCCTAACACTATCCTAGGCCTGATGCTAACACTATCCCTAACCGTAACACTCTCCTAGGGCTGAGGCTAACCCTAACCCTAACACTATCCTAGGGCTGATGCTAACCCTAACCCTAACCCAAACGCCATCCTAGGGTTGATGCTAACCCTAACCCTAACACTATCCTAGGGCTGATGCTAACCCTAACCCTAACCCTAACACTATCCTTGGGCTGATGCTAACCCTAACCCTAACACTATCCTGGGGCTGATGCTAACCCTAACCCTAACCCTAACACTATCCTAGGTCAGATGCTAACCCTAACGCTAACCCTAACACTATCCTTGAACTGATGTTAACCCTAACCCTAACCCTAACACTATCCTAGGCCTGATGATAACCCTAACCCTAACCCTAACACTATCCTAGGGTTTATGTTAACCCTAACCCTAACACTATCCTAGGGCTGATGCTAACCCTAACCCTAACCCTAACACTATCCTAGGGCGGATGCTAACCCTAACCCTAACCCTAACACTATCCTAGGGCTGATGCTAACCCTAACACTAACACTATCCTAGGGCTGATGCTAACCCTAACCCTAACCCTAACATTATCCTAGGGCGGATGCTAACCCTAACCCTAACACTATCCTAGGGCTCATGCTAACCCTAACACTAACACTATCCTAGGCCTGATGTTAACCCTAACCCTATCCATAACACTATCCTAGGGCTGATGCTAACCCTAACCCTAACATTATCCTAGGGCTCATGCTAACCCTAACACTAACACTATCCTAGGGCTGATGCTAACCCTAACACTAACACTATCCTAGGGCTGATGCTAACCCTAACCCTAACCCTAACATTATCCTAGGGCTGATGCTAACCCTAACCCTAACTCTAACACTATCTTAGGGCTGAGGCTAACCCTAACCCTAACACTATCCTACGGCTGATAGTAACCCTAACCCTAACCCTAACACTATCCTAGGGCTGATGCTAACCCTAACCCTAACACTATCCTAGCCCTGATGCTAACCCTAACCCTAACCCTAACACTATCCTAGGGCTGATGCTAACCCTAAATCTAACACTATCCTAGGGCTGATGCTAACCCTAACCCTAACCCTAACACTATCCTAGGGCTGATGCTAACCCTAACCCTTACACTATCCTAGGCCTGATGATAACCCTAACCCTAACCCTAACACTATCCTAGGGCTGATGTTAACCCTAACACTATCCTAGGGCTGATGCTAACCCTAACCCTTACACTATCCTAGGCCTGATGATAACCCTAACCCTAACCCTAACACTATCCTAGGGCTGATGCTAACCCTAACCCTAACAGTGTCCTAGGGCTGATGCTAACCCTAACCCTAACACTAACACTATCCTAGGCCTGATGCTAACCCTAACCCTAACCCTAACACTATCCTAGGGCTGATGCTAACCCTAACCATAACACTATCCTAGGGCTGATGCTAACCCTAACCCTAACCCTAACACTATCCTAGGGCTGATGCTAACCCTAACCCTAACACTATCCTAGGCCTGATGATAACCCTAACCCTAACCCTAACACTATCCTAGGGCTGATGCTAACCCTAACCCTAACAGTATCCTAGGGCTGATGCTAACCCTAACCCTAACCGTAACACTATCCTAAGTCTGATGCTAACCCTAGCCCTAACACTATACTAGGCCTGATGATAACCCTAACCCTAACCTTAACACTATCCTAGGGCTGATGCTAACCCTAACCCTAACCCTAACACTATCCTAGAGCTGATGCTAACCCTAACTCTAACACTATCCTAGGCCTGATGATAACCCTAACCCTAACCCTGACACTATCCTAGGGCTGATGCTAACCCTAACCCTAACACTATCCTAGGGCTGATGCTAACCCTAACCCTAACCCTAACACTATCCTAGGCCTGATGCTAACCCTATCCCTAACCCTAACACTCTCCTAGGGCTGAGGCTAACCCTAACCCTAACACTATCCTAGGGCTGATGCTAACCCTAACCCTAACCCAAACACTATCCTAGGGTTGATGCTAACCCTAAAACTAACACTATCCTAGGGCTGATGCTAACCCTAACCCTAACCCTAACACTATCCTTGGGCTGATGCTAACCCTAACCCTAACACTATCCTGGGCCTGATGCTAACCCTAACCCTAACCCTAACACTATCCTAGGGCTGATGCTAACCCTAACCCTAACCCTAACACTATCCTAGGGCTGATGCTAACCCTAACACTAACACTATCCTAGGGCTGATGCTAACCCTAACCCTAACCCTAACATTATCCTAGGGATGATGCTAACCCTAACCATAACTCTAACACTATCTTAGGGCTGAGGCTAACCCTAACCCTAACACTATCCTACGGCTGATCCTAACCCTAACCCTAACCCTAACACTATCCTAGGGCTGATGCTAACCCTAACCCTAACACTATCCTAGGCCTGATGCTAACCCTAACCCTAACCCTAACACTATCCTAGGGCTGATGCTAACCCTAACCCTAACACTATCCTAGGGCTCATGCTAACCCTAACCCTAACCCTAACACTATCCTAGGGCTGATGCTAACCCTAACCCTAACACTATCCTTGGGCTCATGCTAACCCTAACCCTAACCCTAACACTATCCTAGGGCAGATGCTAACCCTAACGCTAACCCTAACACTATCCTTGAACTGATGCTAACTCTAACCGTAACCCTAACACTATCCTAGGCCTGATGATAACCCTAACCCTAACCCTAACACTATCCTAGGGTTTATGTTAACCCTAACCCTAACACTATCCTAGGGCTGATGCTAACCCTAACCCTAACCCTAACACTATCCTAGGGCGAATGCTAACCCTAACCCTAACCCTAACACTATCCTAGGGCTGATGCTAACCCTAACACTAACACTATCCTAGGGCTGATGCTAACCCTAACCCTAACCCTAACACTATCCTAGGGCTGATGCTAACCCTAACCCTAACACTATCCTAGGCCTGATGATAACCCTAACCCTAACACTGACACTATCCTAGGGCTGATGCTAACCCTAACCCTAACAGTACCCTAGGCCTGATGATAACCCTAACCCTAACCCTGACACTATCCTAGGGCTGATTCTAACCCTAACCCTAACACTATCCTAGGGCTGATGCTAACCCTAACCCTAACCCTAACACTATCCTAGGTCTGATGCTAACCCTAACGCTAACCCTAACACTATCCTTGAACTGATGCTAACCCTAACCCTAACCATAACACTATCCTAGGTCTGATGATAACCCTAACCCTAACCCTAACACTATCCTAGGGTTTATGTTAACCCTAACCCTAACACTATCCTAGGGTTTATGTTAACCCTAAACCTAACACTATCCTAGGGCGGATGCTAACCCTAACCCTAACCCTAACACTATCCTAGGCCTGCTGCTAACCCTAATACTAACACTATCCTAGGGCTAATGCTAACCCTAACCCTAAACCTAACACTCTCCAAGGGCTGATGCTAACCCTAACCCTAGCCCTAACACTATCCTAGGGCTGATGCTAACCCTAACCCTAACTCTAACACTATCTTAGGGCTGAGGCTAAACCTAACCCTAACACTATCCTACGGCTGATGCTAACCCTAACCCTAACCCTAACACTATCCTAGGGCTGATGCTAACCCTAACCCTAACACTATCCTTGGGCTGATGCTAACCCTAACCCTAACCCTAACACTATCCTAGGGCAGATGCTAACCCTAACGCTAACCCTAACACTATCTTTGAACTGATGCTAACCCTAACCCTAACCCAAACACTATCCTAGGCATGATGATAACCCTAACCCTAACCCTAACACTATCCTAGTGTTTATGTTAACCCTAACCCTAACACTATCCTACGGCTGATGCTAACCCTAACCCTAACCCTAACACTATCCTAGGGCTGATGCTAACCCTAACCCTAACCCTAACACTATCCTAGGGCTGATGCTAACCCTAACACTAACACTATCCTAGGGCTGATGCTAACCCTAACCCTAACCTTAACATTATCCTAGGGCGGATGCTAACCCTAACCCTAACCCTAACACTATCCTAGGGCTCATGCTAACCCTAACATTAACACTATCCTAGGCCTGATGCTAACCCTAACCCTAACCCTAACACTATCCTAGGGCTGATGCTAACCCTAACCCTAACACTATCCTAGGGCTGATGCTAACACTAACCCTAACCCTAACACTATCATAGGGCTGATGCTAACCCTAACCCTAACAGTATCCTAGGCCTGATGATAACCGTAACCCTAACCCTAACACTATCCTGGGGCTGATGCTAACCCTAACCCTAACAGTATCCTAGGGCTGATGCTAACCCTAACCCTAACCCTAACACTATCCTAGAGCTGATGCTAACCCTAACCCTAACACTATCCTACTCCTGATGATAAACCTAACCGTAACCCTGACACTATCCTAGGGCTGATGCTAACCCTAACCCTAACACTATCCTAGGGCTGATGCTAACCCTAACCCTAACCCTAACACTATCCTAGGGCGGATGCTAACCCTAACCCTAACCCTAACACTATCCTAGGGCTGATGCTAACCCTAACACTAACACTATCCTTGGGCTGATGCTAACCCTAACCCTAACCCTAACACTATCCTAGGTCAGATGCTAACCCTAACGCTAACCCTAACACTATCCTTGAACTGATGTTAACCCTAACCCTAACCCTAACACTATCCTAGGCCTGATGATAACCCTAACCCTAACCCTAACACTATACTAGGGTTTATGTTAACCCTAACCCTAACACTATCCTAGGGCTTATGCTAACCCTAACCCTAACCCTAACACTATCCTAGGGCGGATGCTAACCCTAACCCTAACCCTAACACTATCCTAGGGCTGATGATAACCCTAACACTAACACTATCCTAGGGCTGATGCTAACCCTAACCCTAACCCTAACATTATCCTAGGGCGGATGCTAACCCTAACCCTAACCCTAACACTATCCTAGGGCTCATGCTAACCCTAACACTAACACTATCCTAGGCCTGATGCTAACACTAACCCTAACCCTAACAATATCCTAGGGCTGATGCTAACCCTAACCCTAACATTATCCTAGGGCTGATGCTAACCCTAACACTAACACTATCCTAGGGCTGATGCTAACCCTAACCCTAAACCTAACATTATCCTATGGTGGATGCTAACCCTAACCCTAACCCTAACACTATCCTAGGGCTGATGCTAACCCTAACACTAACACTATCCTAGGGCTGATGCTAACCCTAACCCTAACCCTAACATTATCCTAGGGCTGATGCTAACCCTAACCCTAACTCTAACACTATCTTAGGGCTGAGGCTAACCCTAACCCTAACACTATCCTACGGCTGATCCTAACCCTAACCCTAACCCTAACACTATCCTAGAGCTGATGCTAACCCTAACCCTAACACTATCCTAGCCCTGATGCTAACCCTAACCCTAACCCTAACACTATCCTAGGGCTGATGCTAACCCTAAACCTAACACTATCCTAGGGCTGATGCTAACCCTAACCCTAACCCTAACACTATCCTAGGACTGATGCTAACCCTAACCCTTACACTATCCTAGGCCTGATGATAACCCTAACCCTAACCCTAACACTATCCTAGGGCTGATGTAAACCTTAACACTATCCTAGGGCTGATGCTAACCCTAACCCTTACACTATCCTAGGCCTGATGATAACCCTAACCCTAACCCTAACACTATCCTAGGGCTGATGCTAACCCTAACCCTAACACTATGCTAGGCCTGATGATAACGCTAACCCTAACCCTAACACTATCCTATTGCTGATGCTAACCCTAACCCTAACCCTAACACTATCCTAGGGCTGATGCTAACCCTAACCCTAACCCTAACACTATCCTAGGGCTGATGCTAACCCTAACACTAACACTATCCTAGGGCTGATGCTAACCCTAACCCTAACCTTAACATTATCCTAGGGCGGATGCTAACCCTAACCCTAACCCTAACACTATCCTAGGGCTCATGCTAACCCTAACATTAACACTATCCTAGGCCTGATGATAACCCTAACCCTAACCCTAACACTATCCTAGGGCTGATGCTAACCCTAACCCTAACACTATCCTAGGGCTGATGCTAACCCTAACCTTAACCCTAACACTATCCTAGGGCTGATGCTAACCCTAACCCTAACACTATCCTAGGCCTGATGATAACCGTAACCCTAACCCTAACACTATCCTGGGGCTGATGCTAACCCTAACCCTAACAGTATCCTAGGGCTGATGCTAACCCTAACCCTAACCCTAACACTATCCTAGAGCTGATGCTAACCCTAACCCTAACACTATCCTAGGCCTGATGATAACCCTAACCGTAACCCTGACACTATCCTAGGGCTGATGCTAACCCTAACCCTAACACTATCCTAGGGCTGATGCTAACCCTAACCCTAACCCTAACACTATCCTAGGGTGGATGCTAACCCTAACCCTAACCCTAACACTATCCTAGGGCTGATGCTAACCCTAACACTAACACTATCCTTGGGCTGATGCTAACCCTAACCCTAACCCTAACACTATCCTAGGTCAGATGCTAACCCTAACGCTAACCCTAACACTATCCTTGAACTGATGTTAACCCTAACCCTAACCCTAACACTATCCTAGGCCTGATGATAACCCTAACCCTAACCCTAACACTATACTAGGGTTTATGTTAACCCTAACCCTAACACTATCCTAGGGCTTATGCTAACCCTAACCCTAACCCTAACACTATCCTAGGGCGGATGCTAACCCTAACCCTAACCCTAACACTATCCTAGGGCTGATGCTAACCCTAACACTAACACTATCCTAGGGCTGATGCTAACCCTAACCCTAACCCTAACATTATCCTAGGGCGGATGCTAACCCTAACCCTAACCCTAACACTATCCTAGGGCTCATGCTAACCCTAACACTAACACTATCCTAGGCCTGATGCTAACACTAACCCTAACCCTAACAATATCCTAGGGCTGATGCTAACCCTAACCCTAACATTATCCTAGGGCTGATGCTAACCCTAACACTAACACTATCCTAGGGCTGATGGTAACCCTAACCCTAAACCTAACATTATCCTATGGTGGATGCTAACCCTAACCCTAACCCTAACACTATCCTAGGGCTGATGCTAACCCTGACACTAACACTATCCTAGGGCTGATGCTAACCCTAACCCTAACCCTAACATTATCCTAGGGCTGATGCTAACCCTAACCCTAACTCTAACACTATCTTAGGGCTGAGGCTAACCCTAACCCTAACACTATCCTACGGCTGATCCTAACCCTAACCCTAACCCTAACACTATCCTAGAGCTGATGCTAACCCTAACCCTAACACTATCCTAGCCCTGATGCTAACCCTAACCCTAACCCTAACACTATCCTAGGGCTGATGCTAACCCTAAACCTAACACTATCCTAGGGCTGATGCTAACCCTAACCCTAACCCTAACACTATCCTAGGGCTGATGCTAACCCTAACCCTTACACTATCCTAGGCCTGATGATAACCCTAACCCTAACCCTAACACTATCCTAGGGCTGATGTTAACCCTAACACTATCCTAGGGCTGATGCTAACCCTAACCCTTACACTATCCTAGGCCTGATGATAACCCTAACCCTAACCCTAACACTATCCTAGGGCTGATGCTAACCCTAACCCTAACAGTGTCCTAGGGCTGATGCTAACCCTAACCCTAACACTAACACTATCCTAGGCCTGATGCTAACCCTAACCCTAACCGTAACACTATCCTAGGGCTGATGCTAACCCTAACCCTAACACTATCCTAGGGCTGATGCTAACCCTAACCCTAACCCTAACACTATCCTAGGGCTGATGCTAACCCTAACCCTAACACTATCCTAGGCCTGATGATAACCCTAACCCTAACCCTAACACTATCCTAGGGCTGATGCTAACCCTAACCCTAACAGTATCCTAGGGCTGATGCTAACCCTAACCCTAACCGTAACACTATCCTAGGCCTGATGATAACCCTAACCCTAACCCTAACACTATCCTAGGGTTTATGTTAACCCTAACCCTAACACTATCCTAGGGCTGATGCTAACCCTAACCCTAAACCTAACACTATCCTAGGGCGGATGCTAACCCTAACCCTAACCCTAACACTATCCTAGGCCTGCTGCTAACCCTAACACTAACACTATCCTAGGGCTGATGCTAACCCTAACCCTAACCCTAACACTCTCCAAGGGCTGATGCTAACCATAACCCTAACCCTAACACTATCCTAGGGCTGATGCTAACCCTAACCCTAACTCTAACACTATCTTAGGGCTGAGGCTAACCCTAACCCTAACACTATCCTACGGCTGATGCTAACCCTAACCCTAACCCTAACACTATCCTAGGGCTGATGCTAACCCGAACCCTAACACTATCCTTGGGCTGATGCTAACCCTAACCCTAACCCTAACACTATCCTAGGGCAGATGCTAACCCTAACGCTAACCCTAACACTATCTTTGAACTGATGCTAACCCTAACCCTAACCCAAACACTATCCTAGGCCTGATGATAACCCTAACCCTAACCCTAACACTATCCTAGTGTTTATGTTAACCCTAACCCTAACACTATCCTAGGGCTGATGCTAACCCTAACCCTAACCCTAACACTATCCTAGGGCTGATGCTAACCCTAACCCTAACCCTAACACTATCCTAGGGCTGATGCTAACCCTAACACTAACACTATCCTAGGGCTGATGCTAACCCTAACCCTAACCCTAACATTATCCAAGGGCGGATGCTAACCCTAACCCTAACCCTAAAACTATCCTAGGGCTCATGCTAACCCTAACATTAACACTATCCTAGGCCTGATGCTAACCCTAACCCTAACCCTAACACTATCCTATGGCTGATGCTAACCCTAACCCTAACACTATCCTTGGGCTGATGCTAACCCTAACCCTAACATTAACACTATCCTAGGGCAGATGCTAACCCTAACGCTAACCCTAACACTATCTTTGAACTGATGCTAACCCTAACCCTAACCCAAACACTATCCTAGGCCTGATGATAACCCTAACCCTAACCCTAACACTATCCTAGTGTTTATGTTAACCCTAACCCTAACACTATCCTAGGGCTGATGCTAACCCTAACCCTAACCCTAACACTATCCTAGGGCTGATGCTAACCCTAACCCTAACCCTAACACTATCCTAGGGCTGATGCTAACCCTAACACTAACACTATCCTAGGGCTGATGCTAACCCTAACCCTAACCCTAACATTATCCAAGGGCGGATGCTAACCCTAACCCTAACCCTAAAACTATCCTAGGGCTCATGCTAACCCTAACATTAACACTATCCTAGGCCTGATGCTAACCCTAACCCTAACCCTAACACTATCCTATGGCTGATGCTAACCCTAACCCTAACACTATCCTAGGGCTGATGCTAACCCTAACCCTATCCCTAACACTATCCTAGGGCTGATGCTAACCCTAACCCTAACACTATCCTAGGCCTGATGATAACCCTAACCCTAACCCTAACACTATCCTAGGGCTGATGCTAACCCTAACCCTAACCCTAACACTATCCTAGGGCTGATGCTAACCCTAACCCTAACACTATCCTAGGCCTGATGATAACCCTAACCCTAACCCTAACACTATCCTAGGGCTGATGCTAACCCTAACCCTAACAGTATCCTAGGGCTGATGCTAACCCTAACCCTAACCGTAACACTATCCTAGGCCTGATGATAACCCTAACCCTAACCCTAACACTATCCTAGGGTTTATGTTAACCCTAACCCTAACACTATCCTAGGGCTGATGCTAACCCTAACCCTAAACCTAACACTATCCTAGGGCGGATGCTAACCCTAACCCTAACCCTAACACTATCCTAGGCCTGCTGCTAACCCTAACACTAACACTATCCTAGGGCTGATGCTAACCCTAACCCTAACCCTAACACTCTCCAAGGGCTGATGCTAACCATAACCCTAACCCTAACACTATCCTAGGGCTGATGCTAACCCTAACCCTAACTCTAACACTATCTTAGGGCTGAGGCTAACCCTAACCCTAACACTATCCTACGGCTGATGCTAACCCTAACCCTAACCCTAACACTATCCTAGGGCTGATGCTAACCCGAACCCTAACACTATCCTTGGGCTGATGCTAACCCTAACCCTAACCCTAACACTATCCTAGGGCAGATGCTAACCCTAACGCTAACCCTAACACTATCTTTGAACTGATGCTAACCCTAACCCTAACCCAAACACTATCCTAGGCCTGATGATAACCCTAACCCTAACCCTAACACTATCCTAGTGTTTATGTTAACCCTAACCCTAACACTATCCTAGGGCTGATGCTAACCCTAACCCTAACCCTAACACTATCCTAGGGCTGATGCTAACCCTAACCCTAACCCTAACACTATCCTAGGGCTGATGCTAACCCTAACACTAACACTATCCTAGGGCTGATGCTAACCCTAACCCTAACCCTAACATTATCCAAGGGCGGATGCTAACCCTAACCCTAACCCTAAAACTATCCTAGGGCTCATGCTAACCCTAACATTAACACTATCCTAGGCCTGATGCTAACCCTAACCCTAACCCTAACACTATCCTATGGCTGATGCTAACCCTAACCCTAACACTATCCTTGGGCTGATGCTAACCCTAACCCTAACATTAACACTATCCTAGGGCAGATGCTAACCCTAACGCTAACCCTAACACTATCTTTGAACTGATGCTAACCCTAACCCTAACCCAAACACTATCCTAGGCCTGATGATAACCCTAACCCTAACCCTAACACTATCCTAGTGTTTATGTTAACCCTAACCCTAACACTATCCTAGGGCTGATGCTAACCCTAACCCTAACCCTAACACTATCCTAGGGCTGATGCTAACCCTAACCCTAACCCTAACACTATCCTAGGGCTGATGCTAACCCTAACACTAACACTATCCTAGGGCTGATGCTAACCCTAACCCTAACCCTAACATTATCCAAGGGCGGATGCTAACCCTAACCCTAACCCTAAAACTATCCTAGGGCTCATGCTAACCCTAACATTAACACTATCCTAGGCCTGATGCTAACCCTAACCCTAACCCTAACACTATCCTATGGCTGATGCTAACCCTAACCCTAACACTATCCTAGGGCTGATGCTAACCCTAACCCTATCCCTAACACTATCCTAGGGCTGATGCTAACCCTAACCCTAACACTATCCTAGGCCTGATGATAACCCTAACCCTAACCCTAACACTATCCTAGGGCTGATGCTAACCCTAACCCTAACAGTATCCTAGGGCTGATGCTAACCCTAACCCTAACCCTAACACTATCCTAAGTCTGATGCTAACCCTAGCCCTCACACTATACTAGGCCTGATGATAACCCTAACCTTAACCTTAACACTATCCTAGGGCTGATGCTAACCCTAACCCTAACCCTAACACTATCCTAGAGCTGATGCTAACCCTAACCCTAACACTATCCTAGGCCTGATGATAACCCTAACCCTAACCCTGACACTATCCTAGGGCTGATGCTAACCCTAACCCTAACACTATCCTAGGGCTGATGCTAACCCTAACCCTAACACTATCCTAGGCCTGAAGATAACCCTAAACCTAACCCTAACACTATCCTAGGGTTTATGTTAACCCTAACCCTAACACTATCCTAGGGCTGATGCTAACCCTAACCCTAACCCTAACACTATCCTAGGGCGGATGCTAACCCTAACCCTAACCCTAACACTATCCTAGGGCTGATGCTAACCCTAACACTAACACTATCCCAGGGCTGATGCTAACCCTAACCCTAACCCTAACATTATCCTAGGGCTGATGATAACCCTAACCCTAACTCTAACACTATCTTAGGGCTGAGGCTAACCCTAACCCTAACACTATCCTACGGCTGATCCTAACCCTAACCCTAACCCTAACACTATCCTAGGGCTGATGCTAACCCTAACCCTAACACTATCCTAGGCCTGATGCTAACCCTAACCCTAACCCTAACACTATCCTAGGGCTGATGCTAACCCTAACACTAACACTATCCTAGGGCTGATGCTAACCCTAACCCTAACCCTAACACTATCCTAGGCCTGATGATAACCCTAACCCTAACCCTAACACTATCCTAGGGTTTATGTTAACCCTAACCCTAACACTATCCTAGGGCTGATGCTAACCCTAACCCTAACACTAACACTATCCTAGGGCGGATGCTAACCCTAACCCTAACCCTAACACTATCCTAGGGCTGGTGCTAACCCTAACACTAACACTATCCTAGGGCTGATGCTAACCCTAACCCTAACCCTTAACATTATCCTAGGGCTGATGCCTACCCTAACCCTAACTCTAACACTGTCTTAGGGCTGAGGCTAACCCTAACACTAACACTATCCTACGGCTGATGCTAACCCTAACCCTAACCCTAACACTATCCTAGGGCTAATGCTAACCCTAACCCTAACACTATCCTAGGCCTGATGCTAACCCTAACCCTAACCCTAACACTATCCTAGGGCTGATGCTAACCCTAACCCTAACACTATCCTAGGGCTAATGCTAACCCTAACCCTAAACCTAACACGATCCTAGGGCTGATGCTAACCCTAACACTAACACTATCCTAGGCCTGATGATAACCCTAACCCTAACCCTGACACTATCCTAGGGCTGATGCTAACCCTAACCCTAACACTATCCTAGGGCTGATGCTAACCCTAACCCTAACCCTAACACTATCCTAGGGCTGATGCTAACCCTAAAGCTAACCCTAACACTATCCTTGAACTGATGCTAACCCTAACCCTAACCCTAACACTATCCTAGGCCTGATGATAACCCTAACCCTAACCCTAACACTATCCTAGGGTTTATGTTAACCCTAACCCTAACACTATCCTAGGGCTGATGCTAACCCTAACCCTAAACCTAACACTATCCTAGGGCGGATGCTAACCCTAACCCTAACCCTAACACTATCCTAGTGCTGGTGCTAACCCTAACACTAACACTATCCTAGGGCTGATGCTAACCCTAACCATAACCCTAACACTCTCCATGGGCTGTTGCTAACCCTAACCCTAACCCTAACACTATCCTAGGGCTGATGCTAACCCTAACCCTAACTCTAACACTATCTTAGGGCTGAGGCTAACCCTAACCCTAACACTATCCTCCGGCTGATGCTAACCCTAACCCTAACCCAAACACTATCCTAGGGCTGATGCTAACCCTAACCCTAACACTATCCTAGGCCTGATGCTAACCCTAACCCTAACCCTAACACTATCCTAGGGCTGATGCTAACCCTAACCCTAACACTATCCTAGGGCTGATGCTAACCCTAACCCTAACCCTAACACTATCCTAGGGCTGATGCTAACCCTAACCCTAACAATATCCTAGGCTTGATGATAACCCTAATCCTAACCCTAACACTATCCTAGGGCTGATGCTAACCCTAACCCTAACACTATCCTAGAGCTGATGCTAACCCTAACCCTAACCCTAACACTATCCTAAGTCTGATGCTAACCCTAGCCCTCACACTATCCTAGGCCTGATGATAACCCTAAGCCTAACCTTAACACTATCCTAGGGCTGATGCTAACCCTAACCCTAACCCTAACACTATCCTAGAGCTGATGCTAACGCTAACCCTAACACTATCCTAGGCCTGATGATAACCCTAACCCTAACCCTGACACTATCCTAGGGCTCATGCTAACCCTAACCCTAACACTATCCTAGGGCTGATGCTAACCCTAACCCTAACCCAAACGCCATCCTAGGGTTGATGCTAACCCTAACCCTAACACTATCCTAGGGCTGATGCTAACCCTAACCCTAACCCTAACACTATCCTTGGGCTGATGCTAACCCTAACCCTAACACTATCCTGGGGCTGATGCTAACCCTAACCCTAACCCTAACACTATCCTAGGGCTGATGCTAACCCTAACCCTAACACTATCCTTGGGCTGATGCTAACCCTAACCCTAACCCTAACACTATCCTAGGTCAGATGCTAACCCTAACGCTAACCCTAACACTATCCTAGGGCGGATGCTAACCCTAACCCTAATAATATCCTAGGGCTGATGCTAACCCTAATACTAACCCTAACACTATCCTAGGGCTGATGCTAACCCTAACCCTAACCCTAACACTATCCTAGGCCTGATGATAACCCTAACCCTAACCCTAACACTATCCTAGGGTTTATGTTAACCATAACCCAAACACTATCCTACGGTTGATGCTAACCCTAACCCTAACCCTAACACAATCCTAGGGCTGATGCTAACCCTAACAATAACACTATCCTAGGGCTGATGCTAACCCTAACCCTAACCCTAACACTCTCCAAGGGCTGATGCTAACCCTAACCTAACCCTAACACTATCCTAGGGCTGATGCTAACCCTAACCCTAACTCTAACACTATCTTAGGGCTGAGGCTAACCCTAACCCTAACACTATCCTACGGCTGATGCTAACCCTAACCCTAACCCTAACACTATCCTAGGGCTGATGCTAACCCTAACCCTAACACTATCCTTGGGCTGATGCTAACCCTAACCCTAACCCTAACACTATCCTAGGGCAGATGCTAACCCTAACGCTAACCCTAACACTATCTTTGAACTGATGCTAACCCTAACCCTAACCCAAACACTATCCTAGGCCTGATGATAACCCTAACCCTAACCCTAACACTATCCTAGTGTTTATGTTAACCCTAACCCTAACACTATCCTGGGGCTGATGCTAACCCTAACCCTAACCCTAACACTATCCTAGGGCTGATGCTAACCCTAACCCTAACCCTAACACTATCCTAGGGCTGATGCTAACCCTAACACTAACACTATCCTAGGGCTGATGCTAACTCTAACCCTAACCTTAACATTATCCTAGGGCGGATGCTAACCCTAACCCTAACCCTAACACTATCCTAGGGCTCATGCTAACCCTAACATTAACACTATCCTAGGCCTGATGCTAACCCTAACCCTAACCCTAACACTATCCTAGGGCTGATGCTAACCCTAACCCTAACACTATCCTAGGGCTGATGCTAACCCTAACCTTAACCCTAACACTATCCTAGGGCTGATGCTAACCCTAACCCTAACACTATCCTAGGCCTGATGATAACCCTAACCCTAACCCTAACACTATCCTAGGGCTGATGCTAACCCTAACCCTAACAGTATCCTAGGGCTGATGCTAACCCTAACCATAACCCTAACACTATCCTAAGTCTGATGCTAACCCTAGCCCTCACACTATACTAGGCCTGATGATAACCCTAACCCTAACCTTAACACTATCCTAGGGCTGATGCTAACCCTAACCCTAACACTATCCTAGGGCTGATGCTAACCCTAACCCTAACACTATCCTAGGACTGAAGATAACCCTAACCCTAACCCTAACACTATCCTAGGGTTTATGTTAACCCTAACCCTAACACTATACTAGGGCTGATGCTAACCCTAACCCTAACCCTAACACTATCCTAGGGCGGATGCTAACCCTAACCCTAACCCTAACACTATCCTAGGGCTGATGCTATCCCTAACACTAACACTATCCTAGGGCTGATGCTAACCCTAACCCTAACCCTAACATTATCCTAGGGCTGATGATAACCCTAACCCTAACTCTAACACTATCTTAGGGCTGAGGCTAACCCTAACCCTAACACTATCCTACGGCTGATCCTAACCCTAACCCTAACCCTAACACTATCCTAGGGCTGATGCTAACCCTAACACTAACACTATCCTAGGCCTGATGCTAACCCTAACCCTAACCCTAACACTATCCTAGGGCTGATGCTAACCCTAACACTAACACTATCCTAGGGCTGATGCTAACCCTAACCCTAACCCTAACACTATCCTAGGCCTGATGATAACCCTAACCCTAACCCTAACACTATCCTAGGGTTTATGTTAACCCTAACCCTAACACTATCCTAGGGCTGATGCTAACCCTAACCCTAACCCTAACACTATCCTAGGGCGGATGCTAACCCTAACCCTAACCCTAACACTATCCTAGGGCTGGTGCTAACCCTAACACTAACACTATCCTAGGGCTGATGCTAACCCTAACCCTAACCCTTAACATTATCCTAGGGCTGATGCTAACCCTAACCCTAACTCTAACACTGTCTTAGGGCTGAGGCTAACCCTAACACTAACACTATCCTACGGCTGATGCTAACGCTAACCCTAACCCTAACACTATCCTAGGGCTAATGCTAACCCTAACCCTAACACTATCCTAGCCCTGATGCTAACCCTAACCCTAACCCTAACACTATCCTAGGGCTGATGCTAACCCTAACACTAACACTATCCTAGGGCTGATGCTAACCCTAACCCTAACCCTAACATTATCCTAGGGCGGATGCTAACCCTAACCCTAACCCTAACACTATCCTAGGGCTCATGCTAACCCTAACACTAACACTATCCTAGGCCTGATGATAACCCTAACCCTAACCCTAACACTATCCTAGGGCTGATGCTAACCCTAACCCTAACAATATCCTAGGGCTGATGCTAACCCTAACCCTAACATTATCCTAGGGCTGATGCTAACCCTAACACTAACACTATCCTAGGGCTGATGGTAACCCTAACCCTAAACCTAACATTATCCTATGTTGGATGCTAACCCTAACCCTAACCCTAACACTATCCTAGTGCTGATGCTAACCCTAACACTAACACTATCCTAGGGCTGATGCTAACCCTAACCCTAACCCTAACATTATCCTAGGGCTGATGCTAACCCTAACCCTAACCCTAACACTATCCTAGGGCTGATGCTAACCCTAACCCTAACACTATCCTTGGGCTGATGCTAACCCTAACCCTAACCCTAACACTATCCTAGGGCAGATGCTAACCCTAACGCTAAGCCTAACACTATCTTTGAACTGATGCTAACCCTAACCCTAACCCAAACACTATCCTAGGCCTGATGATAACCCTAACCCTAACCCTAACACTATCCTAGTGTTTATGTTAACCCTAACCCTAACACTATCCTAGGGCTGATGCTAACCCTAACCCTAACCCTAACACTATCCTAGGGCTGATGCTAACCCTAACCCTAACCCTAACACTATCCTAGGGCTGATGCTAACCCTAACACTAACACTATCCTAGGGCTGATGCTAACCCTAACCCTAACCCTAACATTATCCAAGGGCGGATGCTAACCCTAACCCTAACCCTAAAACTATCCTAGGGCTCATGCTAACCCTAACATTAACACTATCCTAGGCCTGATGCTAACCCTAACCCTAACCCTAACACTATCCTATGGCTGATGCTAACCCTAACCCTAACACTATCCTTGGGCTGATGCTAACCCTAACCCTAACCCTAACACTATCCTAGGGCAGATGCTAACCCTAACGCTAACCCTAACACTATCTTTGAACTGATGCTAACCCTAACCCTAACCCAAACACTATCCTAGGCCTGATGATAACCCTAACCCTAACCCTAACACTATCCTAGTGTTTATGTTAACCCTAACCCTAACACTATCCTAGGGCTGATGCTAACCCTAACCCTAACCCTAACACTATCCTAGGGCTGATGCTAACCCTAACCCTAACCCTAACACTATCCTAGGGCTGATGCTAACCCTAACACTAAGACTATCCTAGGGCTGATGCTAACCCTAACCCTAACCCTAACATTATCCAAGGGCGGATGCTAACCCTAACCCTAACCCTAAAACTATCCTAGGGCTCATGCTAACCCTAACATTAACACTATCCTAGGCCTGATGCTAACCCTAACCCTAACCCTAACACTATCCTATGGCTGATGCTAACCCTAACCCTAACACTATCCTAGGGCTGATGCTAACCCTAACCCTATCCCTAACACTATCCTAGGGCTGATGCTAACCCTAACCCTAACACTATCCTAGGCCTGATGATAACCCTAACCCTAACCCTAACACTATCCTAGGGCTGATGCTAACCCTAACCCTAACAGTATCCTAGGGCTGATGCTAACCCTAACCCTAACCCTAACACTATCCTAAGTCTGATGCTAACCCTAGCCCTCACACTATACTAGGCCTGATGATAACCCTAACCCTAACCTTAACACTATCCTAGGGCTGATGCTAACCCTAACCCTAACCCTAACACTATCCTAGAGCTGATGCTAACCCTAACCCTAACACTATCCTAGGCCTGATGATAACCCTAACCCTAACCCTGACACTATCCTAGGGCTGATGCTAACCCTAACCCTAACACTATCCTAGGGCTGATGCTAACCCTAACCCTAACACTATCCTAGGCCTGAAGATAACCCTAAACCTAACCCTAACACTATCCTAGGGTTTATGTTAACCCTAACCCTAACACTATCCTAGGGCTGATGCTAACCCTAACCCTAACCCTAACACTATCCTAGGGCGGATGCTAACCCTAACCCTAACCCTAACACTATCCTAGGGCTGATGCTAACCCTAACACTAACACTATCCCAGGGCTGATGCTAACCCTAACCCTAACACTAACACTATCCCAGGGCTGATGCTAACCCTAACCCTAACACTAACACTATCCTAGGGCGGATGCTAACCCTAACCCTAACCCTAACACTATCCTAGGGCTGGTGCTAACCCTAACACTAACACTATCCTAGGGCTGATGCTAACCCTAACCCTAACCCTTAACATTATCCTAGGGCTGATGCTAACCCTAACCCTAACTCTAACACTGTCTTAGGGCTGAGGCTAACCCTAACACTAACACTATCCTACGGCTGATGCTAACCCTAACCCTAACCCTAACACTATCCTAGGGCTAATGCTAACCCTAACCCTAACACTATCCTAGGCCTGATGCTAACCCTAACCCTAACCCTAACACTATCCTAGGGCTGATGCTAACCCTAACCCTAACACTATCCTAGGGCTGATGCTAACCCTAACCCTAACCCTAACACGATCCTAGGGCTGATGCTAACCCTAACCCTAACACTATCCTAGGCCTGATGATAACCCTAACCCTAACCCTGACACTATCCTAGGGCTGATGCTAACCCTAACCCTAACACTATCCTAGGGCTGATGCTAACCCTAACCCTAACCCTAACACTATCCTAGGGCTGATGCTAACCCTAAAGCTAACCCTAACACTATCCTTGAACTGATGCTAACCCTAACCCTAACCCTAACACTATCCTAGGCCTGATGATAACCCTAACCCTAACCCTAACACTATCCTAGGGTTTATGTTAACCCTAACCCTAACACTATCCTAGGGCTGATGCTAACCCTAACCCTAAACCTAACACTATCCTAGGGCGGATGCTAACCCTAACCCTAACCCTAACACTATCCTAGTGCTGGTGCTAACCCTAACACTAACACTATCCTAGGGCTGATGCTAACCCTAACCCTAACCCTAACACTCTCCATGGGCTGTTGCTAACCCTAACCCTAACCCTGACACTATCCTAGGGCTGATGCTAACCCTAACCCTAACTCTAACACTATCATAGGGCTGAGGCTAACCCTAACCCTAACACTATCCTCCGGCTGATGCTAACCCTAACCCTAACCCAAACACTATCCTAGGGCTGATGCTAACCCTAACCCTAACACTATCCTAGGCCTGATGCTAACCCTAACCCTAACCCTAACACTATCCTAGGGCTGATGCTAACCCTAACCCTAACACTATCCTAGGGCTGATGCTAACCCTAACCCTAACCCTAACACTATCCTAGGGCTGATGCTAACCCTAACCCTAACAATATCCTAGGCTTGATGATAACCCTAATCCTAACCCTAACACTATCCTAGGGCTGATGCTAACCCTAACCCTAACACTATCCTAGAGCTGATGCTAACCCTAACCCTAACCCTAACACTATCCTAAGTCTGATGCTAACCCTAGCCCTCACACTATCCTAGGCCTGATGATAACCCTAAGCCTAACCTTAACACTATCCTAGGGCTGATGCTAACCCTAACCCTAACCCTAACACTATCCTAGAGCTGATGCTAACGCTAACCCTAACACTATCCTAGGCCTGATGATAACCCTAACCCTAACCCTGACACTATCCTAGGGCTCATGCTAACCCTAACCCTAACACTATCCTAGGGCTGATGCTAACCCTAACCCTAACCCAAACGCCATCCTAGGGTTGATGCTAACCCTAACCCTAACACTATCCTAGGGCTGATGCTAACCCTAACCCTAACCCTAACACTATCCTTGGGCTGATGCTAACCCTAACCCTAACACTATCCTGGGGCTGATGCTAACCCTAACCCTAACCCTAACACTATCCTAGGGCTGATGCTAACCCTAACCCTAACACTATCCTTGGGCTGATGCTAACCCTAACCCTAACCCTAACACTATCCTAGGTCAGATGCTAACCCTAACGCTAACCCTAACACTATCCTAGGGCGGATGCTAACCCTAACCCTAATAATATCCTAGGGCTGATGCTAACCCTAATACTAACCCTAACACTATCCTAGGGCTGATGCTAACCCTAACCCTAACCCTAACACTATCCTAGGCCTGATGATAACCCTAACCCTAACCCTAACACTATCCTAGGGTTTATGTTAACCATAACCCAAACACTATCCTACGGTTGATGCTAACCCTAACCCTAACCCTAACACAATCCTAGGGCTGATGCTAACCCTAACAATAACACTATCCTAGGGCTGATGCTAACCCTAACCCTAACCCTAACACTCTCCAAGGGCTGATGCTAACCCTAACCTAACCCTAACACTATCCTAGGGCTGATGCTAACCCTAACCCTAACTCTAACACTATCTTAGGGCTGAGGCTAACCCTAACCCTAACACTATCCTACGGCTGATGCTAACCCTAACCCTAACCCTAACACTATCCTAGGGCTGATGCTAACCCTAACCCTAACACTATCCTTGGGCTGATGCTAACCCTAACCCTAACCCTAACACTATCCTAGGGCAGATGCTAACCCTAACGCTAACCCTAACACTATCTTTGAACTGATGCTAACCCTAACCCTAACCCAAACACTATCCTAGGCCTGATGATAACCCTAATCCTAACCCTAACACTATCCTAGTGTTTATGTTAACCCTAACCCTAACACTATCCTAGGGCTGATGCTAACCCTAACCCTAACCCTAACACTATCCTAGGGCTGATGCTAACCCTAACCCTAACCCTAACACTATCCTAGGGCTGATGCTAACCCTAACACTAACACTATCCTAGGGCTGATGCTAACTCTAACCCTAACCTTAACATTATCCTAGGGCGGATGCTAACCCTAACCCTAACCCTAACACTATCCTAGGGCTCATGCTAACCCTAACATTAACACTATCCTAGGCCTGATGCTAACCCTAACCCTAACCCTAACACTATCCTAGGGCTGATGCTAACCCTAACCCTAACACTATCCTAGGGCTGATGCTAACCCTAACCCTAACCCTAACACTATCCTAAGTCTGATGCTAACCCTAGCTCTCACACTATACTAGGCCTGATGATAACCCTAACCCTAACCTTAACACTATCCTAGGGCTGATGCTAACCCTAACCCTAACACTATCCTAGGGCTGATGCTAACCCTAACCCTAACACTATCCTAGGACTGAAGATAACCCTAACCCTAACCCTAACACTATCCTAGGGTTTATGTTAACCCTAACCCTAACACTATCCTAGGGCTGATGCTAACCCTAACCCTAACCCTAACACTATCCTAGGGCGGATGCTAACCCTAACCCTAACCCTAACACTATCCTAGGGCTGATGCTATCCCTAACACTAACACTATCCTAGGGCTGATGCTAACCCTAACCCTAACCCTAACATTATCCTAGGGCTGATGATAACCCTAACCCTAACTCTAACACTATCTTAGGGCTGAGGGTAACCCTAACCCTAACACTATCCTACGGCTGATCCTAACCCTAACCCTAACCCTAACACTATCCTAGGGCTGATGCTAACCCTAACACTAACACTATCCTAGGCCTGATGCTAACCCTAACCCTAACCCTAACACTATCCTAGGGCTGATGCTAACCCTAACACTAACACTATCCTAGGGCTGATGCTAACCCTAACCCTAACCCTAACACTATCCTAGGCCTGATGATAACCCTAACCCTAACCCTAACACTATCCTAGGGTTTATGTTAACCCTAACCCTAACACTATCCTAGGGCTGATGCTAACCCTAACCCTAACCCTAACACTATCCTAGGGCGGATGCTAACCCTAACCCTAACCCTAACACTATCCTAGGGCTGGTGCTAACCCTAACACTAACACTATCCTAGGGCTGATGCTAACCCTAACCCTAACCCTGACACTATCCTAGGGCTCATGCTAACCCTAACCCTAACACTATCCTAGGGCTGATGCTAACCCTAACCCTAACCCAAACGCCATCCTAGGGTTGATGCTAACCCTAACCCTAACACTATCCTAGGGCTGATGCTAACCCTAACCCTAACCCTAACACTATCCTTGGGCTGATGCTAACCCTAACCCTAACACTATCCTGGGGCTGATGCTAACCCTAACCCTAACCCTAACACTATCCTAGGGCTGATGCTAACCCTAACCCTAACACTATCCTTGGGCTGATGCTAACCCTAACCCTAACCCTAACACTATCCTAGGTCAGATGCTAACCCTAACGCTAACCCTAACACTATCCTAGGGCGGATGCTAACCCTAACCCTAATAATATCCTAGGGCTGATGCTAACCCTAATACTAACCCTAACACTATCCTAGGGCTGATGCTAACCCTAACCCTAACCCTAACACTATCCTAGGCCTGATGATAACCCTAACCCTAACCCTAACACTATCCTAGGGTTTATGTTAACCATAACCCAAACACTATCCTACGGTTGATGCTAACCCTAACCCTAACCCTAACACAATCCTAGGGCTGATGCTAACCCTAACAATAACACTATCCTAGGGCTGATGCTAACCCTAACCCTAACCCTAACACTCTCCAAGGGCTGATGCTAACCCTAACCTAACCCTAACACTATCCTAGGTCTGATGCTAACCCTAACCCTAACTCTAACACTATCTTAGGGCTGAGGCTAACCCTAACCCTAACACTATCCTACGGCTGATGCTAACCCTAACCCTAACCCTAACACTATCCTAGGGCTGATGCTAACCCTAACCCTAACACTATCCTTGGGCTGATGCTAACCCTAACCCTAACCCTAACACTATCCTAGGGCAGATGCTAACCCTAACGCTAACCCTAACACTATCTTTGAACTGATGCTAACCCTAACCCTAACCCAAACACTATCCTAGGCCTGATGATAACCCTAACCCTAACCCTAACACTATCCTAGTGTTTATGTTAACCCTAACCCTAACACTATCCTGGGGCTGATGCTAACCCTAACCCTAACCCTAACACTATCCTAGGGCTGATGCTAACCCTAACCCTAACCCTAACACTATCCTAGGGCTGATGCTAACCCTAACACTAACACTATCCTAGGGCTGATGCTAACTCTAACCCTAACCTTAACATTATCCTAGGGCGGATGCTAACCCTAACCCTAACCCTAACACTATCCTAGGGCTCATGCTAACCCTAACATTAACACTATCCTAGGCCTGATGCTAACCCTAACCCTAACCCTAACACTATCCTAGGGCTGATGCTAACCCTAACCCTAACACTATCCTAGGGCTGATGCTAACCCTAACCTTAACCCTAACACTATCCTAGGGCTGATGCTAACCCTAACCCTAACACTATCCTAGGCCTGATGATAACCCTAACCCTAACCCTAACACTATCCTAGGGCTGATGCTAACCCTAACCCTAACAGTATCCTAGGGCTGATGCTAACCCTAACCATAACCCTAACACTATCCTAAGTCTGATGCTAACCCTAGCCCTCACACTATACTAGGCCTGATGATAACCCTAACCCTAACCTTAACACTATCCTAGGGCTGATGCTAACCCTAACCCTAACACTATCCTAGGGCTGATGCTAACCCTAACCCTAACACTATCCTAGGACTGAAGATAACCCTAACCCTAACCCTAACACTATCCTAGGGTTTATGTTAACCCTAACCCTAACACTATACTAGGGCTGATGCTAACCCTAACCCTAACCCTAACACTATCCTAGGGCGGATGCTAACCCTAACCCTAACCCTAACACTATCCTAGGGCTGATGCTATCCCTAACACTAACACTATCCTAGGGCTGATGCTAACCCTAACCCTAACCCTAACATTATCCTAGGGCTGATGATAACCCTAACCCTAACTCTAACACTATCTTAGGGCTGAGGCTAACCCTAACCCTAACACTATCCTACGGCTGATCCTAACCCTAACCCTAACCCTAACACTATCCTAGGGCTGATGCTAACCCTAACACTAACACTATCCTAGGCCTGATGCTAACCCTAACCCTAACCCTAACACTATCCTAGGGCTGATGCTAACCCTAACACTAACACTATCCTAGGGCTGATGCTAACCCTAACCCTAACCCTAACACTATCCTAGGCCTGATGATAACCCTAACCCTAACCCTAACACTATCCTAGGGTTTATGTTAACCCTAACCCTAACACTATCCTAGGGCTGATGCTAACCCTAACCCTAACCCTAACACTATCCTAGGGCGGATGCTAACCCTAACCCTAACCCTAACACTATCCTAGGGCTGGTGCTAACCCTAACACTAACACTATCCTAGGGCTGATGCTAACCCTAACCCTAACCCTTAACATTATCCTAGGGCTGATGCTAACCCTAACCCTAACTCTAACACTGTCTTAGGGCTGAGGCTAACCCTAACACTAACACTATCCTACGGCTGATGCTAACGCTAACCCTAACCCTAACACTATCCTAGGGCTAATGCTAACCCTAACCCTAACACTATCCTAGCCCTGATGCTAACCCTAACCCTAACCCTAACACTATCCTAGGGCTGATGCTAACCCTAACACTAACACTATCCTAGGGCTGATGCTAACCCTAACCCTAACCCTAACATTATCCTAGGGCGGATGCTAACCCTAACCCTAACCCTAACACTATCCTAGGGCTCATGCTAACCCTAACACTAACACTATCCTAGGCCTGATGATAACCCTAACCCTAACCCTAACACTATCCTAGGGCTGATGCTAACCCTAACCCTAACAATATCCTAGGGCTGATGCTAACCCTAACCCTAACATTATCCTAGGGCTGATGCTAACCCTAACACTAACACTATCCTAGGGCTGATGGTAACCCTAACCCTAAACCTAACATTATCCTATGTTGGATGCTAACCCTAACCCTAACCCTAACACTATCCTAGTGCTGATGCTAACCCTAACACTAACACTATCCTAGGGCTGATGCTAACCCTAACCCTAACCCTAACATTATCCTAGGGCTGATGCTAACCCTAACCCTAACCCTAACACTATCCTAGGGCTGATGCTAACCCTAACCCTAACACTATCCTTGGGCTGATGCTAACCCTAACCCTAACCCTAACACTATCCTAGGGCAGATGCTAACCCTAACGCTAAGCCTAACACTATCTTTGAACTGATGCTAACCCTAACCCTAACCCAAACACTATCCTAGGCCTGATGATAACCCTAACCCTAACCCTAACACTATCCTAGTGTTTATGTTAACCCTAACCCTAACACTATCCTAGGGCTGATGCTAACCCTAACCCTAACCCTAACACTATCCTAGGGCTGATGCTAACCCTAACCCTAACCCTAACACTATCCTAGGGCTGATGCTAACCCTAACACTAACACTATCCTAGGGCTGATGCTAACCCTAACCCTAACCCTAACATTATCCAAGGGCGGATGCTAACCCTAACCCTAACCCTAAAACTATCCTAGGGCTCATGCTAACCCTAACATTAACACTATCCTAGGCCTGATGCTAACCCTAACCCTAACCCTAACACTATCCTATGGCTGATGCTAACCCTAACCCTAACACTATCCTTGGGCTGATGCTAACCCTAACCCTAACCCTAACACTATCCTAGGGCAGATGCTAACCCTAACGCTAACCCTAACACTATCTTTGAACTGATGCTAACCCTAACCCTAACCCAAACACTATCCTAGGCCTGATGATAACCCTAACCCTAACCCTAACACTATCCTAGTGTTTATGTTAACCCTAACCCTAACACTATCCTAGGGCTGATGCTAACCCTAACCCTAACCCTAACACTATCCTAGGGCTGATGCTAACCCTAACCCTAACCCTAACACTATCCTAGGGCTGATGCTAACCCTAACACTAAGACTATCCTAGGGCTGATGCTAACCCTAACCCTAACCCTAACATTATCCAAGGGCGGATGCTAACCCTAACCCTAACCCTAAAACTATCCTAGGGCTCATGCTAACCCTAACATTAACACTATCCTAGGCCTGATGCTAACCCTAACCCTAACCCTAACACTATCCTATGGCTGA
Organism: Lemur catta; assembly: GCF_020740605.2. NCBI lineage: Eukaryota > Metazoa > Chordata > Mammalia > Primates > Lemuridae > Lemur > Lemur catta. The sequence continues at coordinate 204,185 of NC_059147.1, read as the reverse complement.
TGCTAACCCTAACCCTAACACTATCCTAGGGCTGATGCTAACCCTAACCCTATCCCTAACACTATCCTAGGGCTGATGCTAACCCTAACCCTAACACTATCCTAGGCCTGATGATAACCCTAACCCTAACCCTAACACTATCCTAGGGCTGATGCTAACCCTAACCCTAACAGTATCCTAGGGCTGATGCTAACCCTAACCCTAACCCTAACACTATCCTAAGTCTGATGCTAACCCTAGCCCTCACACTATACTAGGCCTGATGATAACCCTAACCCTAACCTTAACACTATCCTAGGGCTGATACTAACCCTAACCCTAACCCTAACACTATCCTAGAGCTGATGCTAACCCTAACCCTAACACTATCCTAGGCCTGATGATAACCCTAACCCTAACCCTGACACTATCCTAGGGCTGATGCTAACCCTAACCCTAACACTATCCTAGGGCTGATGCTAACCCTAACCCTAACACTATCCTAGGCCTGAAGATAACCCTAAACCTAACCCTAACACTATCCTAGGGTTTATGTTAACCCTAACCCTAACACTATCCTAGGGCTGATGCTAACCCTAACCCTAACCCTAACACTATCCTAGGGCGGATGCTAACCCTAACCCTAACCCTAACACTATCCTAGGGCTGATGCTAACCCTAACACTAACACTATCCCAGGGCTGATGCTAACCCTAACCCTAACCCTAACATTATCCTAGGGCTGATGATAACCCTAACCCTAACTCTAACACTATCTTAGGGTTGAGGCTAACCCTAACCCTAACACTATCCTACGGCTGATCCTAACCCTAACCCTAACCCTAACACTATCCTAGGGCTGATGCTAACCCTAACCCTAACACTATCCTAGGCCTGATGCTAACCCTAACCCTAACCCTAACACTATCCTAGGGCTGATGCTAACCCTAACACTAACACTATCCTAGGGCTGATGCTAACCCTAACCCTAACCCTAACACTATCCTAGGCCTGATGATAACCCTAACCCTAACCCTAATACTATCCTAGGGTTTATGTTAACCCTAACCCTAACACTATCCTAGGGCTGATGCTAACCCTAACCCTAACACTAACACTATCCTAGGGCGGATGCTAACCCTAACCCTAACCCTAACACTATCCTAGGGCTGGTGCTAACCCTAACACTAACACTATCCTAGGGCTGATGCTAACCCTAACCCTAACCCTTAACATTATCCTAGGGCTGATGCTAACCCTAACCCTAACTCTAACACTGTCTTAGGGCTGAGGCTAACCCTAACACTAACACTATCCTACGGCTGATGCTAACCCTAACCCTAACCCTAACACTATCCTAGGGCTAATGCTAACCCTAACCCTAACACTATCCTAGGCCTGATGCTAACCCTAACCCTAACCCTAACACTATCCTAGGGCTGATGCTAACCCTAACCCTAACACTATCCTAGGGCTGATGCTAACCCTAACCCTAACCCTAACACGATCCTAGGGCTGATGCTAACCCTAACCCTAACACTATCCTAGGCCTGATGATAACCCTAACCCTAACCCTGACACTATCCTAGGGCTGATGCTAACCCTAACCCTAACACTATCCTAGGGCTGATGCTAACCCTAACCCTAACCCTAACACTATCCTAGGGCTGATGCTAACCCTAAAGCTAACCCTAACACTATCCTTGAACTGATGCTAACCCTAACCCTAACCCTAACACTATCCTAGGCCTGATGATAACCCTAACCCTAACCCTAACACTATCCTAGGGTTTATGTTAACCCTAACCCTAACACTATCCTAGGGCTGATGCTAACCCTAACCCTAAACCTAACACTATCCTAGGGCGGATGCTAACCCTAACCCTAACCCTAACACTATCCTAGTGCTGGTGCTAACCCTAACACTAACACTATCCTAGGGCTGATGCTAACCCTAACCCTAACCCTAACACTCTCCATGGGCTGTTGCTAACCCTAACCCTAACCCTGACACTATCCTAGGGCTGATGCTAACCCTAACCCTAACTCTAACACTATCATAGGGCTGAGGCTAACCCTAACCCTAACACTATCCTCCGGCTGATGCTAACCCTAACCCTAACCCAAACACTATCCTAGGGCTGATGCTAACCCTAACCCTAACACTATCCTAGGCCTGATGCTAACCCTAACCCTAACCCTAACACTATCCTAGGGCTGATGCTAACCCTAACCCTAACACTATCCTAGGGCTGATGCTAACCCTAACCCTAACCCTAACACTATCCTAGGGCTGATGCTAACCCTAACCCTAACAATATCCTAGGCTTGATGATAACCCTAATCCTAACCCTAACACTATCCTAGGGCTGATGCTAACCCTAACCCTAACACTATCCTAGAGCTGATGCTAACCCTAACCCTAACCCTAACACTATCCTAAGTCTGATGCTAACCCTAGCCCTCACACTATCCTAGGCCTGATGATAACCCTAAGCCTAACCTTAACACTATCCTAGGGCTGATGCTAACCCTAACCCTAACCCTAACACTATCCTAGAGCTGATGCTAACGCTAACCCTAACACTATCCTAGGCCTGATGATAACCCTAACCCTAACCCTGACACTATCCTAGGGCTCATGCTAACCCTAACCCTAACACTATCCTAGGGCTGATGCTAACCCTAACCCTAACCCAAACGCCATCCTAGGGTTGATGCTAACCCTAACCCTAACACTATCCTAGGGCTGATGCTAACCCTAACCCTAACCCTAACACTATCCTTGGGCTGATGCTAACCCTAACCCTAACACTATCCTGGGGCTGATGCTAACCCTAACCCTAACCCTAACACTATCCTAGGGCTGATGCTAACCCTAACCCTAACACTATCCTTGGGCTGATGCTAACCCTAACCCTAACCCTAACACTATCCTAGGTCAGATGCTAACCCTAACGCTAACCCTAACACTATCCTAGGGCGGATGCTAACCCTAACCCTAATAATATCCTAGGGCTGATGCTAACCCTAATACTAACCCTAACACTATCCTAGGGCTGATGCTAACCCTAACCCTAACCCTAACACTATCCTAGGCCTGATGATAACCCTAACCCTAACCCTAACACTATCCTAGGGTTTATGTTAACCATAACCCAAACACTATCCTACGGTTGATGCTAACCCTAACCCTAACCCTAACACAATCCTAGGGCTGATGCTAACCCTAACAATAACACTATCCTAGGGCTGATGCTAACCCTAACCCTAACCCTAACACTCTCCAAGGGCTGATGCTAACCCTAACCTAACCCTAACACTATCCTAGGGCTGATGCTAACCCTAACCCTAACTCTAACACTATCTTAGGGCTGAGGCTAACCCTAACCCTAACACTATCCTACGGCTGATGCTAACCCTAACCCTAACCCTAACACTATCCTAGGGCTGATGCTAACCCTAACCCTAACACTATCCTTGGGCTGATGCTAACCCTAACCCTAACCCTAACACTATCCTAGGGCAGATGCTAACCCTAACGCTAACCCTAACACTATCTTTGAACTGATGCTAACCCTAACCCTAACCCAAACACTATCCTAGGCCTGATGATAACCCTAATCCTAACCCTAACACTATCCTAGTGTTTATGTTAACCCTAACCCTAACACTATCCTAGGGCTGATGCTAACCCTAACCCTAACCCTAACACTATCCTAGGGCTGATGCTAACCCTAACCCTAACCCTAACACTATCCTAGGGCTGATGCTAACCCTAACACTAACACTATCCTAGGGCTGATGCTAACTCTAACCCTAACCTTAACATTATCCTAGGGCGGATGCTAACCCTAACCCTAACCCTAACACTATCCTAGGGCTCATGCTAACCCTAACATTAACACTATCCTAGGCCTGATGCTAACCCTAACCCTAACCCTAACACTATCCTAGGGCTGATGCTAACCCTAACCCTAACACTATCCTAGGGCTGATGCTAACCCTAACCCTAACCCTAACACTATCCTAAGTCTGATGCTAACCCTAGCTCTCACACTATACTAGGCCTGATGATAACCCTAACCCTAACCTTAACACTATCCTAGGGCTGATGCTAACCCTAACCCTAACACTATCCTAGGGCTGATGCTAACCCTAACCCTAACACTATCCTAGGACTGAAGATAACCCTAACCCTAACCCTAACACTATCCTAGGGTTTATGTTAACCCTAACCCTAACACTATCCTAGGGCTGATGCTAACCCTAACCCTAACCCTAACACTATCCTAGGGCGGATGCTAACCCTAACCCTAACCCTAACACTATCCTAGGGCTGATGCTATCCCTAACACTAACACTATCCTAGGGCTGATGCTAACCCTAACCCTAACCCTAACATTATCCTAGGGCTGATGATAACCCTAACCCTAACTCTAACACTATCTTAGGGCTGAGGGTAACCCTAACCCTAACACTATCCTACGGCTGATCCTAACCCTAACCCTAACCCTAACACTATCCTAGGGCTGATGCTAACCCTAACACTAACACTATCCTAGGCCTGATGCTAACCCTAACCCTAACCCTAACACTATCCTAGGGCTGATGCTAACCCTAACACTAACACTATCCTAGGGCTGATGCTAACCCTAACCCTAACCCTAACACTATCCTAGGCCTGATGATAACCCTAACCCTAACCCTAACACTATCCTAGGGTTTATGTTAACCCTAACCCTAACACTATCCTAGGGCTGATGCTAACCCTAACCCTAACCCTAACACTATCCTAGGGCGGATGCTAACCCTAACCCTAACCCTAACACTATCCTAGGGCTGGTGCTAACCCTAACACTAACACTATCCTAGGGCTGATGCTAACCCTAACCCTAACCCTTAACATTATCCTAGGGCTGATGCTAACCCTAACCCTAACTCTAACACTGTCTTAGGGCTGAGGCTAACCCTAACACTAACACTATCCTACGGCTGATGCTAACGCTAACCCTAACCCTAACACTATCCTAGGGCTAATGCTAACCCTAACCCTAACACTATCCTAGCCCTGATGCTAACCCTAACCCTAACCCTAACACTATCCTAGGGCTGATGCTAACCCTAACACTAACACTATCCTAGGGCTGATGCTAACCCTAACCCTAACCCTAACATTATCCTAGGGCGGATGCTAACCCTAACCCTAACCCTAACACTATCCTAGGGCTCATGCTAACCCTAACACTAACACTATCCTAGGCCTGATGCTAACACTAACCCTAACCCTAACAATATCCTAGGGCTGATGCTAACCCTAACCCTAACATTATCCTAGGGCTGATGCTAACCCTAACACTAACACTATCCTAGGGCTGATGGTAACCCTAACCCTAAACCTAACATTATCCTATGGTGGATGCTAACCCTAACCCTAACCCTAACACTATCCTAGGGCTGATGCTAACCCTAACACTAACACTATCCTAGGGCTGATGCTAACCCTAACCCTAACCCTAACATTATCCTAGGGCTGATGCTAACCCTAACCCTAACTCTAACACTATCTTAGGGCTGAGGCTAACCCTAACCCTAACACTATCCTACAGCTGATCCTAACCCTAACCCTAACCCTAACACTATCCTAGAGCTGATGCTAACCCTAACCCTAACACTATCCTAGCCCTGATGCTAACCCTAACCCTAACCCTAACACTATCCTAGGGCTGATGCTAACCCTAAACCTAACACTATCCTAGGGCTGATGCTAACCCTAACCCTAACCCTAACACTATCCTAGGGCTGATGCTAACCCTAACCCTTACACTATCCTAGGCCTGATGATAACCCTAACCCTAACCCTAACACTATCCTAGGGCTGATGTTAACCCTAACACTATCCTAGGGCTGATGCTAACCCTAACCCTTACACTATCCTAGGCCTGATGATAACCCTAACCCTAACCGTAACACTATCCTAGGGCTGATGCTAACCCTAACCCTAACACTATCCTAGGGCTGATGCTAACCCTAACCCTAACCCTAACACTATCCTAGGGCTGATGCTAACCCTAACCCTAACACTATCCTAGGCCTGATGATAACCCTAACCCTAACCCTAACACTATCCTAGGGCTGATGCTAACCCTAACCCTAACAGTATCCTAGGGCTGATGCTAACCCTAACCCTAACCGTAACACTATCCTAAGTCTGACGCTAACCCTAGCCCTCACACTATACTAGGCCTGATGATAACCCTAACCCTAACCTTAACACTATCCTAGGGCTGATGCTAACCCTAACCCTAACCCTAACACTATCCTAGAGCTGATGCTAACCCTAACCCTAACACTATCCTAGGCCTGATGATAACCCTAACCCTAACCCTGACACTATCCTAGGGCTGATGCTAACCCTAACCCTAACACTATCCTAGGGCTGATGCTAACCCTAACCCTAACCCTAACACTATCCTAGGCCTGATGCTAACCCTATCCCTAACCCTAACACTCTCCTAGGGCTGAGGCTAACCCTAAACCTAACACTATCCTAGGGCTGATGCTAACCCTAACCCTAACCCAAACACTATCCTAGGGTTGATGCTAACCCTAACCCTAACACTATCCTAGGGCTGATGCTAACGCTAACCCTAACCCTAACACTATCCTTGGGCTGATGCTAACCCTAACCCTAACACTATCCTGGGCCTGATGCTAACCCTAACCCTAACCCTAACACTATCCTAGGGCTGATGCTAACCCTAACCCTAACCCTAACAATATCCTAGGGCAGATGCTAACCCTAACGCTAACCCTAACACTATCCTTGAACTGATGCTAACCCTAACCCTAACCCTAACACTATCCTAGGCCTGATGATAACCCTAACCCTAACCCTAACACTATCCTAGGGTTTATGTTAACCCTAACCCTAACACTATCCTAGGGCTGATGCTAACCCTAACCCTAACCCTAACACTATCCTAGGGCGGATGCTAACCCTAACCCTAACCCTAACACTATCCTAGGGCTGATGCTAACCCTAACACTAACACTATCCTAGGGCTGATGCTAACCCTAACCCTAACCCTAACATTATCCTAGGGCTGATGCTAACCCTAACCCTAACTCTAACACTATCTTAGGGCTGAGGCTAACCCTAACCCTAACACTATCCTACGGCTGATCCTAACCCTAACCCTAACCCTAACACTATCCTAGGGCTGATGCTAACCCTAACCCTAACACTATCCTAGGCCTGATGCTAACCCTAACCCTAACCCTAACACTATCCTAGGGCTGATGCTAACCCTAACCCTAACACTATCCTAGGGCTCATGCTAACCCTAACCCTAACCCTAACACTATCCTAGGGCTGATGCTAACCCTAACCCTAACACTATCCTTGGGCTCATGCTAACCCTAACCCTAACCCTAACACTATCCTAGGGCAGATGCTAACCCTAACGCTAACCCTAACACTATCCTTGAACTGATGCTAACTCTAACCGTAACCCTAACACTATCCTAGGCCTGATGATAACCCTAACCCTAACCCTAACACTATCCTAGGGTTTATGTTAACCCTAACCCTAACACTATCCTAGGGCTGATGCTAACCCTAACCCTAACCCTAACACTATCCTAGGGCGGATGCTAACCCTAACCCTAACCCTAACACTATCCTAGGGCTGATGCTAACCGTAACACTAACACTATCCTAGGGGTGATGCTAACCCTAACCCTAACCCTAACACTATCCTAGGGCTGATGCTAACCCTAACCCTAACACTATCCTAGGCCTGATGATAACCCTAACCCTAACACTGACACTATCCTAGGGCTGATGCTAACCCTAACCCTAACACTACCCTAGGCCTGATGATAACCCTAACCCTAACCCTGACACTATCCTAGGGCTGATTCTAACCCTAACCCTATCACTATCCTAGGGCTGATGCTAACCCTAACCCTAACCCTAACACTATCCTAGGGCTGATGCTAACCCTAACGCTAACCCTAACACTATCCTTGAACTGATGCTAACCCTAACCCTAACCATAACACTATCCTAGGCCTGATGATAACCCTAACCCTAACCCTAACACTATCCTAGGGTTTATGTTAACCCTAACCCTAACACTATCCTAGGGCTGATGCTAACCCTAACCCTAAACCTAACACTATCCTAGGGCGGATGCTAACCCTAACCCTAACCCTAACACTATCCTAGGCCTTCTGCTAACCCTAACACTAACACTATCCTAGGGCTGATGCTAACCCTAACCCTAACCCTAACACTCTCCAAGGGCTGATGCTAACCATAACCCTAACCCTAACACTATCCTAGGGCTGATGCTAACCCTAACCCTAACTCTAACACTATCTTAGGGCTGAGGCTAACCCTAACCCTAACACTATCCTACGGCTAATGCTAACCCTAACCCTAACCCTAACACTATCCTAGGGCTGATGCTAACCCTAACCCTAACACTATCCTTGGGCTGATGCTAACCCTAACCCTAACCCTAACACTATCCTAGGGCAGATGCTAACCCTAACGCTAACCCTAACACTATCTTTGAACTGATGCTAACCCTAACCCTAACCCAAACACTATCCTAGGCCTGATGATAACCCTAACCCTAACCCTAACACTATCCTAGTGTTTATGTTAACCCTAACCCTAACACTATCCTAGGGCTGATGCTAACCCTAACCCTAACCCTAACACTATCCTAGGGCTGATGCTAACCCTAACCCTAACCCTAACACTATCCTAGGGCTGATGCTAACCCTAACACTAACACTATCCTAGGGCTGATGCTAACCCTAACCCTAACCCTAACATTATCCAAGGGCGGATGCTAACCCTAACCCTAACCCTAAAACTATCCTAGGGCTCATGCTAACCCTAACATTAACACTATCCTAGGCCTGATGCTAACCCTAACCCTAACCCTAACACTATCCTATGGCTGATGCTAACCCTAACCCTAACACTATCCTAGGGCTGATGCTAACCCTAACCCTAACCCTAACACTATCCTAGGGCTGATGCTAACCCTAACCCTAACACTATCCTAGGCCTGATGATAACCCTAACCCTAACCCTAACACTATCCTAGGGCTGATGCTAACCCTAACCCTAACAGTATCCTAGGGCTGATGCTAACCCTAACCCTAACCCTAACACTATCCTAAGTCTGATGCTAACCCTAGCCCTCACACTATCCTACGGCTGATCCTAACCCTAACCCTAACCCTAACACTATCCTAGGGCTGATGCTAACCCTAACCCTAACACTATCCTAGGCCTGATGCTAACCCTAACCCTAACCCTAACACTATCCTAGGGCTGATGCTAACCCTAACACTAACAGTATCCTAGGGCTGATGCTAACCCTAACCCTAACCCTAACACTATCCTAGGCCTGATGATAACCCTAACCCTAACCCTAACACTATCCTAGGGTTTATGTTAACCCTAACCCTAACACTATCCTAGGGCTGATGCTAACCCTAACCCTAACACTAACACTATCCTAGGGCGCATGCTAACCCTAACCCTAACCCTTAACATTATCCTAGGGCTGATGCTAACCCTAACCCTAACTCTAACACTGTCTTAGGGCTGAGGCTAACCCTAACACGAACACTATCCTACGGCTGATGCTAACCCTAACCCTAACCCTAACACTATCCTAGGGCTAATGCTAACCCTAACCCTAATACTATCCTAGGCCTGATGCTAACCCTAACCCTAACCCTAACACTATCCTAGGGCTGATGCTAACCCTAACCCTAACACTAACCTAGGGCTGATGCTAACCCTAACCCTAACCCTAACACGATCTTAGGGCTGATGCTAACCCTAACCCTAACACTATCCTAGGCCTGATGATAACCCTAACCCTAACCCTGACACTATCCTAGGGCTGATGCTAACCCTAACCCTAACACTATCCTAGGGCTGATGCTAACCCTAACCCTAACCCTAACACTATCCTAGGGCTGATGCTAACCCTAAAGCTAACCCTAACACTATCCTTGAACTGATGCTAACCCTAACCCTAACCCTAACACTATCCTAGGCCTGATGATAACCCTAACCCTAACCCTAACACTATCCTAGGGTTTATGTTAACCCTAACCCTAACACTATCCTAGGGCTGATGCTAACCCTAACCCTAAACCTAACACTATCCTAGGGCGGATGCTAACCCTAACCCTAACCCTAACACTATCCTAGTGCTGGTGCTAACCCTAACACTAACACTATCCTAGGGGTGATGCTAACCCTAACCCTAACCCTAACACTCTCCATGGGCTGTTGCTAATCCTAACCCTAACCCTAACACTATCCTAGGGCTGATGCTAACCCTAACCCTAACTCTAACACTATCTTAGGGCTGAGGCTAACCCTAACCCTAACACTATCCTCCGGCTGATGCTAACCCTAACCCTAACCCAAACACTATCCTAGGGCTGATGCTAACCCTAACCCTAATACTATCCTAGGCCTGATGCTAACCCTAACCCTAACCCTAACACTATCCTAGGGCTGATGCTAACCCTAACCCTAACACTCTCCTAGGCTGATGCTAACCCTAACCCTAACCCTAACACTATCCTAGGGCTGATGCTAACCCTAACCCTAACAATATCCTAGGCTTGATGATAACCCTAATCCTAACCCTAACACTATCCTAGGGCTGATGCTAACCCTAACCCTAACCCTAACACTATCCTAGGGCTGATGCTAACCCTAACACTAACAGTATCCTAGGGCTGATGCTAACCCTAACCCTAACCCTAACACTATCCTAGGCCTGATGATAACCCTAACCCTAACCCTAACACTATCCTAGGGTTTATGTTAACCCTAACCCTAACACTATCCTAGGGCTGATGCTAACCCTAACCCTAACACTAACACTATCCTAGGGCGCATGCTAACCCTAACCCTAACCCTTAACATTATCCTAGGGCTGATGCTAACCCTAACCCTAACTCTAACACTGTCTTAGGGCTGAGGCTAACCCTAACACTAACACTATCCTACGGCTGATGCTAACCCTAACCCTAACCCTAACACTATCCTAGGGCTAATGCTAACCCTAACCCTAATACTATCCTAGGCCTGATGCTAACCCTAACCCTAACCCTAACACTATCCTAGGGCTGATGCTAACCCTAACCCTAACACTATCCTAGGGCTGATGCTAACCCTAACCCTAACCCTAACACGATCTTAGGGCTGATGCTAACCCTAACCCTAACACTATCCTAGGCCTGATGATAACCCTAACCCTAACCCTGACACTATCCTAGGGCTGATGCTAACCCTAACCCTAACACTATCCTAAGGCTGATGCTAACCCTAACCCTAACCCTAACACTATCCTAGGGCTGATGCTAACCCTAAAGCTAACCCTAACACTATCCTTGAACTGATCCTAACCCTAACCCTAACCCTAACACTATCCTAGGCCTGATGATAACCCTAACCCTAACCCTAACACTATCCTAGGGTTTATGTTAACCCTAACCCTAACACTATCCTAGGGCTGATGCTAACCCTAACCCTAAACCTAACACTATCCTAGGGCGGATGCTAACCCTAACCCTAACCCTAACACTATCCTAGTGCTGGTGCTAACCCTAACACTAACACTATCCTAGGGGTGATGCTAACCCTAACCCTAACCCTAACACTCTCCATGGGCTGTTGCTAACCCTAACCCTAACCCTAACACTATCCTAGGGCTGATGCTAACCCTAACCCTAACTCTAACACTATCTTAGGGCTGAGGCTAACCCTAACCCTAACACTATCCTCCGGCTGATGCTAACCCTAACCCTAACCCAAACACTATCCTAGGGCTGATGCTAACCCTAACCCTAATACTATCCTAGGCCTGATGCAAACCCTAACCCTAACCCTAACACTATCCTAGGGCTGATGCTAACCCTAACCCTAACACTATCCTAGGCTGATGCTAACCCTAACCCTAACCCTAACACTATCCTAGGGCTGATGCTAACCCTAACCCTAACAATATCCTAGGCTTGATGATAACCCTAATCCTAACCCTAACACTATCCTAGGGCTGATGCTAACCCTAACCCTAACACTATCCTAGAGCTGATGCTAACCCTAACCCTAACCCTAACACTATCCTAAGTCTGATGCTAACCCTAGCCCTCACACTATCCTAGGCCTGATGATAACCCTAAGCATAACCTTAACACTATCCTAGGGCTGATGCTAACCCTAACCCTAACCCTTTCACTATCCTAGAGCTGATGCTAACGCTAACCCTAACACTATCCTAGGCCTGATGATAACCCTAACCCTAACCCTGACACTATCCTAGGGCTCATGCTAACCCTAACCCTAACACTATTTTAGGGCTGATGCTAACCCTAACCCTAACCCAAACGCCATCCTAGGGTTGATGCTAACCCTAACCCTAACACTATCCTAGGGCTGATGCTAACCCTATCCCTAACCCTAACACTATCCTTGGGCTGATGCTAACCCTAACCCTAACACTATCCTGGGGCTGATGCTAACCCTAACCCTAACCCTAACACTATCCTAGGGCTGATGCTAACCCTAACCCTAACACTATCCTTGGGCTGATGCTAACCCTAACCCTAACCCTAACACTATCCTAGGTCAGATGCTAACCCTAACGCTAACCGTAACACTATCCTAGGGCGGATGCTAACCCTAACCCTAATAATATCCTAGGGCTGATGCTAACCCTAATACTAACCCTAACACTATCCTAGGGCTGATGCTAACCCTAACCCTAACCCTAACACTATCCTAGGCCTGATGATAACCCTAACCCTAACCCTAACACTATCCTAGGGTTTATGTTAACCATAACCCTAACACTATCCTACGGTTGATGCTAACCCTAACCCTAACCCTAACACAATCCTAGGGCTGATGCTAACCCTAACAATAACACTATCCTAGGGCTGATGCTAACCCTAACCCTAACCCTAACACTCTCCAAGGGCTGATGCTAACCCTAACCTAACCCTAACACTATCCTAGGGCTGATGCTAACCCTAACCCTAACTCTAACACTATCTTAGGGCTGAGGCTAACCCTAACCCTAACACTATCCTACGGCTGATCCTAACCCTAACCCTAACCCTAACACTATCCTAGGGCTGATGCTAACCCTAACACTAACACTATCCTAGGCCTGATGCTAACCCTAACCCTAACCCTAACACTATCCTAGGGCTGATGCTAACCCTAACACTAACACTATCCTAGGGCTGATGCTAACCCTAACCCTAACCCTAACACTATCCTAGGGCTGATGCTAACCCTAACCCTAACACTATCCTAGGGCTGATGCTAACCCTAACCCTAACCCTAACACGATCTTAGGGCTGATGCTAACCCTCACCCTAACACTATCCTAGGCCTGATGATAACCCTAACCCTAACCCTGACACTATCCTAGGGCTGATGCTAACCCTAACCCTAACACTATCCTAGGGCTGATGCTAACCCTAACCCTAACCCTAACACTATCCTAGGGCTGATGCTAACCCTAAAGCTAACCCTAACACTATCCTTGAACTGATGCTAACCCTAACCCTAACCCTAACACTATCCTAGGCCTGATGATAACCCTAACCCTAACCCTAACACTATCCTAGGGTTTATGTTAACCCTAACCCTAACACTATCCTAGGGCTGATGCTAACCCTAACCCTAAACCTAACACTATCCTAGGGCGGATGCTAACCCTAACCCTAACCCTAACACTATCCTAGTGCTGGTGCTAACCCTAACACTAACACTATCCTAGGGGTGATGCTAACCCTAACCCTAACCCTAACACTCTCCATGGGCTGTTGCTAACCCTAACCCTAACCCTAACACTATCCTAGGGCTGATGCTAACCCTAACCCTAACTCTAACACTATCTTAGGGCTGAGGCTAACCCTAACCCTAACACTATCCTCCGGCTGATGCTAACCGTAACCCTAACCCAAACACTATCCTAGGGCTGATGCTAACCCTAACCCTAATACTATCCTAGGCCTGATGCTAACCCTAACCCTAACCCTAACACTATCCTAGGGCTGATGCTAACCCTAACCCTAACACTATCCTAGGCTGATGCTAACCCTAACCCTAACCCTAACACTATCCTAGGGCTGATGCTAACCCTAACCCTAACAATATCCTAGGCTTGATGATAACCCTAATCCTAACCCTAACACTATCCTAGGGCTGATGCTAACCCTAACCCTAACACTATCCTAGAGCTGATGCTAACCCTAACCCTAACCCTAACACTATCCTAAGTCTGATGCTAACCCTAGCCCTCACACTATCCTAGGCCTGATGATAACCCTAAGCATAACCTTAACACTATCCTAGGGCTGATGCTAACCCTAACCCTAACCCTTTCACTATCCTAGAGCTGATGCTAACGCTAACCCTAACACTATCCTAGGCCTGATGATAACCCTAACCCTAACCCTGACACTATCCTAGGGCTCATGCTAACCCTAACCCTAACACTATTTTAGGGCTGATGCTAACCCTAACCCTAACCCAAACGCCATCCTAGGGTTGATGCTAACCCTAACCCTAACACTATCCTAGGGCTGATGCTAACCCTATCCCTAACCCTAACACTATCCTTGGGCTGATGCTAACCCTAACCCTAACACTATCCTGGGGCTGATGCTAACCCTAACCCTAACCCTAACACTATCCTAGGGCTGATGCTAACCCTAACCCTAACACTATCCTTGGGCTGATGCTAACCCTAACCCTAACCCTAACACTATCCTAGGTCAGATGCTAACCCTAACGCTAACCCTAACACTATCCTAGGGCGGATGCTAACCCTAACCCTAATAATATCCTAGGGCTGATGCTAACCCTAATACTAACCCTAACACTATCCTAGGGCTGATGCTAACCCTAACCCTAACCCTAACACTATCCTAGGCCTGATGATAACCCTAACCCTAACCCTAACACTATCCTAGGGTTTATGTTAACCATAACCCTAACACTATCCTACGGTTGATGCTAACCCTAACCCTAACCCTAACACAATCCTAGGGCTGATGCTAACCCTAACAATAACACTATCCTAGGGCTGATGCTAACCCTAACCCTAACCCTAACACTCTCCAAGGGCTGATGCTAACCCTAACCTAACCCTAACACTATCCTAGGGCAGATGCTAACCCTAACCCTAACTCTAACACTATCTTAGGGCTGAGGCTAACCCTAACCCTAACACTATCCTACGGCTGATGCTAACCCTAACCCTAACCCTAACACTATCCTAGGGCTGATGCTAACCCTAACCCTAACACTATCCTTGGGCTGATGCTAACCCTAACCCTAACCCTAACACTATCCTAGGGCAGATGCTAACCCTAACGCTAACCCTAACACTATCTTTGAACTGATGCTAACCCTAACCCTAACCCAAACACTATCCTAGGCCTGATGATAACCCTAACCCTAACCCTAACACTATCCTAGTGTTTATGTTAACCCTAACCCTAACACTATCCTAGGGCTGATGCTAACCCTAACCCTAACCCTAACACTATCGTAGGGCTGATGCTAACCCTAACCCTAACCCTAACACTATCCTAGGGCTGATGCTAACCCTAACACTAACACTATCCTAGGGCTGATGCTAACTCTAACCCTAACCTTAACATTATCCTAGGGCGGATGCTAACCCTAACCCTAACCCTAACACTATCCTAGGGCTCATGCTAACCCTAACATTAACACTATCCTAGGCCTGATGCTAACCCTAACCCTAACCCTAACACTATCCTAGGGCTGATGCTAACCCTAACCCTAACACTATCCTAGGGCTGATGCTAACCCTAACCTTAACCCTAACACTATCCTAGGGCTGATGCTAACCCTAACCCTAACACTATCCTAGGCCTGATGATAACCCTAACCCTAACCCTAACACTATCCTAGGGCTGATGCTAACCCTAACCCTAACAGTATCCTAGGGCTGATGCTAACCCTAACCCTAACCCTAACACTATCCTAAGTCTGATGCTAACCCTAGCCCTCACACTATACTAGGCCTGATGATAACCCTAACCCTAACCTTAACACTATCCTAGGGCTGATGCTAACCCTAACCCTAACACTATCCTAGGGCTGATGCTAACCCTAACCCTAACACTATCCTAGGACTGAAGATAACCCTAACCCTAACCCTAACACTATCCTAGGGTTTATGTTAACCCTAACCCTAACACTATCCTAGGGCTGATGCTAACCCTAACCCTAACCCTAACACTATCCTAGGGCGGATGCTAACCCTAACCCTAACCCTAACACTATCCTAGGGCTGATGCTAACCCTAACACTAACACTATCCTAGGGCTGATGCTAACCTTAACCCTAACCCTAACATTATCCTAGGGCTGATGATAACCCTAACCCTAACTCTAACACTATCTTAGGGCTGAGGCTAACCCTAACCCTAACACTATCCTACGTCTGATCCTAACCCTAACCCTAACCCTAACACTATCCTAGGGCTGATGCTAACCCTAACACTAACACTATCCTAGGCCTGATGCTAACCCTAACCCTAACCCTAACACTATCCTAGGGCTGATGCTAACCCTAACACTAACACTATCCTAGGGCTGATGCTAACCCTAACCCTAACCCTAACACTATCCTAGGCCTGATGATAACCCTAACCCTAACCCTAACACTATCCTAGGGTTTATGTTAACCCTAACCCTAACACTATCCTAGGGCTGATGCTAACCCTAACCCTAACCCTAACACTATCCTAGGGCGGATGCTAACCCTAACCCTAACCCTAACACTATCCTAGGGCTGGTGCTAACCCTAACACTAACACTATCCTAGGGCTGATGCTAACCCTAACCCTAACCCTTAACATTATCCTAGGGCTGATGCTAACCCTAACCCTATCTCTAACACTGTCTTAGGGCTGAGGCTAACCCTAACACTAACACTATCCTACGGCTGATGCTAACGCTAACCCTAACCCTAACACTATCCTAGGGCTAATGCTAACCCTAACCCTAACACTATCCTAGCCCTGATGCTAACCCTAACCCTAACCCTAACACTATCCTAGGGCTGATGCTAACCCTAACCCTAACACTATCCTAGGGCTGATGCTAACCCTAACCCTAACCCTAACACGATCCTAGGGCTGATGCTAACCCTAACCCTAACACTATCCTAGGCCTGATGATAACCCTAACCCTAACCCTGACACTATCCTAGGGCTGATGCTAACCCTAACCCTAACACTATCCTAGGGCTGATGCTAACCCTAACCCTAACCCTAACACTATCCTAGGGCTGATGCTAACCCTAAAGCTAACCCTAACACTATCCTTGAACTGATGCTAACCCTAACCCTAACCCTAACACTATCCTAGGCCTGATGATAACCCTAAACCTAACCCTAACACTATCCTAGGGTTTATGTTAACCCTAACCCTAACACTATCCTAGGGCTGATGCTAACCCTAACCCTAACCCTAACACTATCCTAGGGCGGATGCTAACCCTAACCCTAACCCTAACACTATCCTAGTGCTGGTGCTAACCCTAACACTAACACTATCCTAGGGGTGATGCTAACCCTAACCCTAACCCTAACACTCTCCAACGGCTGTGGCTAACCCTAACCCTAACCCTAACACTATCCTAGGGCTGATGCTAACCCTAACCCTAACTCTAACACTATCTTAGGGCTGAGGCTAACCCTAACCCTAACACTATCCTCCGGCTGATGCTAACCCTAACCCTAACCCAAACACTATCCTAGGGCTGATGCTAACCCTAACCCTAACACTATCCTAGGGCTGATGCTAACCCTAACCCTAACACTAACACTATCCTAGGGCTGATGCTAACCCTAACCCTAACACTATCCTAGGGCTGATGCTAACCCTAACCCTAACCCTAACACTATCCTAGGGCTGATGCTAACCCTAACCCTAACACTATCCTAGGCTTGATGATAACCCTAATCCTAACCCTAACACTATCCTAGGGCTGATGCTAACCCTAACCCTAACACTATCCTAGAGCTGATGCTAACGCTAACCCTAACACTATCCTAGGCCTGATGATAACCCTAACCCTAACCCTGACACTATCCTAGGGCTCATGCTAACCCTAACCCTAACACTATCCTAGGGCTGATGCTAACCCTAACCCTAACCCTAACACTATCCTAGGCCTGATGCTAACCCTATCCCTAACCGTAACACTCTCCTAGGGCTGAGGTTAACCCTAACCCTAACACTATCCTAGGGCTGATGCTAACCCTAACCCTAACCCAAACGCCATCCTAGGGTTGATGCTAACCCTAACCCTAACACTATCCTAGGGCTGATGCTAACCCTAACCCTAACCCTAACACTATCCTTGGGCTGATGCTAACCCTAACCCTAACACTATCCTGGGGCTGATGCTAACCCTAACCCTAACCCTAACACTATCCTAGGGCTGATGCTAACCTTAACCCTAACACTATCCTTGGGCTGATGCTAACCCTAACCCTAACCCTAACACTATCCTAGGTCAGATGCTAACCCTAACGCTAACCCTAACACTATCCTTGAACTGATGTTAACCCTAACCCTAACCCTAACACTATCCTAGGCCTGATGATAACCCTAACCCTAACCCTAACACTATCCTAGGGTTTATGTTAACCCTAAACCTAACACTATCCTAGGGCTGATGCTAACCTTAACCCTAACCCTAACACTATCCTAGGGCGAATGCTAACCCTAACCCTAACCCTAACACTATCCTAGGGCTGATGCTAACCCTAACCCTAACACTATCCTAGGCTTCATGATAACCCTAACCCTAACCCTAACACTATCCTAGGGCTGATGCTAACCCTAACCCTAACACTATCCTAGAGCTGATGCTAACCCTAACCCTAACCCTAACACTATCCTAAGTCTGATGCTAACCCTAGCCCTCACACTATCCTAGGCCTGATGATAACCCTAACCCTAACCTTAACACTATCCTAGGGCTGATGCTAACCCTAACCCTAACCCTAACACTATCCTAGAGCTGATGCTAACGCTAACCCTAACACTATCCTAGGCCTGATGATAACCCTAACCCTAACCCTGACACTATCCTAGGGCTCATGCTAACCCTAACCCTAACACTATCCTAGGGCTGATGCTAACCCTCACCCTAACCCTAACCCTAACACTATCCTAGGCCTGATGCTAACACTATCCCTAACCGTAACACTCTCCTAGGGCTGAGGCTAACCCTAACCCTAACACTATCCTAGGGCTGATGCTAACAATAACCCTAACCCAAACGCCATCCTAGGGTTGATGCTAACCCTAACACTAACACTATCCTAGGGCTGATGCTAACCCTAACCCTAACCCTAACACTATCCTTGGGCTGATGCTAACCCTAACCCTAACACTATACTGGGGCTGATGCTAACCCTAACCCTAACCCTAACACTATCCTAGGTCAGATGCTAACCCTAACGCTAACCCTAACACTATCCTTGAACTGATGTTAACCCTAACCCTAACCCTAACACTATCCTAGGCCTGATGATAACCATGATAACCCTAACCCTAACCCTAACACTATCCTAGGGTTTATGTTAACCCTAACCCTAACACTATCCTAGGGCTGATGCTAACCCTAACCCTAACCCTAACACTATCCTAGGGCGGATGCTAACCCTAACCCTAACCCTAACACTATCCTAGGGCTGATGCTAACCCTAACACTAACACTATCCTAGGGCTGATGCTAACCCTAACCCTAACCCTAACATTATCCTAGGGCGGATGCTAACCCTAACCCTAACACTATCCTAGGGCTCATGCTAACCCTAACACTAACACTATCCTAGGCCTGATGCTAACCCTAACCCTAACCCTAACACTATCCTAGGGCTGATGCTAACCCTAACCCTAACATTATCCTAGGGCTGATGCTAACCCTAACACTAACACTATCCTAGGGCTGATGCTAACCCTAACCCTAAACCTAACATTATCCTATGGTGGATGCTAACCCTAACCCTAACCCTAACACTATCCTAGGGCTGATGCTAACCCTAACACTAACACTATCCTAGGGCTGATGCTAACCCTAACCCTAACCCTAACATTATCCTAGGGCTGATGCTAACCCTAACCCTAACTCTAACACTATCTTAGGGCTGAGGCTAACCCTAACCCTAACACTATCCTACGGCTGATTCTAACCCTAACCCTAACCCTAACACTATCCTAGGGCTGATGCTAACCCTAACCCTAACACTACCCTAGCCCTGATGCTAACCCTAACCCTAACCCTAACACTATCCTAGGGCTGATGCTAACCCTAAACCTAACACTATCCTAGGGCTGATGCTAACCCTAACCCTAACCCTAACACTATCCTAGGGCTGATGCTAACCCTAACCCTTACACTATCCTAGGCCTGATGATAACCCTAATCCTAACCCTAACACTATCCTAGGGCTGATGTTAACCCTAACACTATCCTAGGGCTGATGCTAACCCTAACCCTTACACTATCCTAGGCCTGATGATAACCCTAACCCTAAACCTAACACTATCCTAGGGCTGATGCTAACCCTAACCCTAACAGTGTACTAGGGCTGATGCTAACCCTAACCCTAACACTAACACTATCCTAGGCCTGATGCTAACCCTAACCCTAACCCTAACACTATCCTAGGGCTGATGCTAACCCTAACCCTAACCCAAACGCCATCCTAGGGTTGATGCTAACCCTAACCCTAACAGTATCCTAGGACTGATGCTAACCCTAACCCTAACCCTAACACTATCCTTGGGCTGATGCTAACCCTAACCCTAACACTATCCTGGGGCTGATGCTAACCCTAACCCTAACCCTAACACTATCCTAGGGCTGATGCTAACCCTAACCCTAACACTATCCTTGGGCTGATGCTAACCCTAACCCTAACCCTAACACTATCCTAGGTCAGATGCTAACCCTAACGCTAACCCTAACACTATCCTTGAACTGATGTTAACCCTAACCCTAACCCTAACACTATCCTAGGCCTGATGATAACCCTAACCCTAACCCTAACACTATCCTAGGGTTTATGTTAACCCTAAACCTAACACTATCCTAGGGCTGATGCTAACCCTAACCCTAACCCTAACACTATCCTAGAGCGAATGCTAACCCTAACCCTAACCCTAACACTATCCTAGGGCTGATGCTAACCCTAACCCTAACACTATCCTAGGCTTGATGATAACCCTAACCCTAACCCTAACACTATCCTAGGGCTGATGCTAACCCTAACCCTAACACTATCCTAGAGCTGATGCTAACCCTAACCCTAACCCTAACACTATCCTAAGTCTGATGCTAACCCTAGCCCTCACACTATCCTAGGCCTGATGATAACCCTAACCCTAACCTTAACACTATCCTAGGGCTGATGCTAACCCTAACCCTAACCCTAACACTATCCTAGAGCTGATGCTAACGCTAACCCTAACACTATCCTAGGCCTGATGATAACCCTAACCTTAACCCTGACACTATCCTAGGGCTCATGCTAACCCTAACCCTAACACTATCCTAGGGCTGATGCTAACCCTAACCCTAACCCTAACCCTAACACTATCCTAGGCCTGATGCTAACACTATCCCTATCCGTAACACTCTCCTAGGGCTGAGGCTAACCCTAACCCTAACACTATCCTAGGGCTGATGCTAACCCTAACCCTAACCCAAACGCCATCCTAGGGTTGATGCTAACCCTAACCCTAACACTATCCTAGGGCTGATGCTAACCCTAACCCTAACCCTAACACTATCCTTGGGCTGATGCTAACCCTAACCCTAACACTATACTGGGGCTGATGCTAACCCTAACCCTAACCCTAACACTATCCTAGGGCTGATGCTAACCCTAACCCTAACACTATCCTAGGGCTCATGCTAACCCTAACACTAACACTATCCTAGGCCTGATGCTAACCCTAACCCTAACCCTAACACTATCCTAGGGCTGATGCTAACCCTAACCCTAACATTATCCTAGGGCTGATGCTAACCCTAACACTAACACTATCCTAGGGCTGATGCTAACCCTAACCCTAAACCTAACATTATCCTATGGTGGATGCTAACCCTAACCCTAACCCTAACACTATCCTAGGGCTGATGCTAACCCTAACACTAACACTATCCTAGGGCTGATGCTAACCCTAACCCTAACCCTAACATTATCCTAGGGCTGATGCTAACCCTAACCCTAACTCTAACACTATCTTAGGGCTGAGGCTAACCCTAACCCTAACACTATCCTACGGCTGATCCTAACCCTAACCCTAACCCTAACACTATCCTAGGGCTGATGCTAACCCTAACCCTAACACTACCCTAGCCCTGATGCTAACCCTAACCCTAACCCTAACACTATCCTAGGGCTGATGCTAACCCTAAACCTAACACTATCCTAGGGCTGATGCTAACCCTAACCCTAACCCTAACACTATCCTAGGGCTGATGCTAACCCTAACCCTTACACTATCCTAGGCCTGATGATAACCCTAACCCTAACCCTAACACTATCCTAGGGCTGATGTTAACCCTAACACTATCCTAGGGCTGATGCTAACCCTAACCCTTACACTATCCTAGGCCTGATGATAACCCTAACCCTAACCCTAACACTATCCTAGGGCTGATGCTAACCCTAACCCTAACAGTGTACTAGGGCTGATGCTAACCCTAACCATAACACTAACACTATCCTAGGCCTGATGCTAACCCTATCCCTAACCCTAACACTCTCCTAGGGCTGAGGCTAACCCTAACCCTAACACTATCCTTGGGCTGATGCTAACCCTAACCCTAACCCAAACACTATCCTAGGGTTGATGCTAACCCTAACCCTAACACTATCCTAGGGCTGATGCTAAACCTAACCCTAACCCTAACACTATCCTTGGGCTGATGCTAACCCTAACCCTAACCCTAACACTATCCTAGGCCTGATGCTAACCCTATCCCTAACCCTAACACTCTCCTAGGGCTGAGGCTAACCCTAACCCTAACACTATCCTTGGGCTGATGCTAACCCTAACCCTAACCCTAACACTATCCTGGGCCTGATGCTAACCCTAACCCTAACCCTAACACTATCCTAGGGCGGATGCTAACCCTAACCCTAACCCTAACACTATCCTAGGGCTGATGCTAACCCTAACACTAACACTATCCTAGGGCTGATGCTAACCCTAACCCTAACCCTAACATTATCCTAGGGCTGATGCTAACCCTAACCCTAACTCTAACACTATCTTAGGGCTGAGGCTAACCCTAACCCTAACACTATCCTACGGCTGATCCTAACCCTAACCCTAACCCTAACACTATCCCAGGGCTGATGCTAACCCTAACCCTAACACTATCCTAGGCCTGATGCTAACCCTAACCCTAACCCTAACACTATCCTAGGGCTGATGCTAACCCTAACCCCAACACTATCCTAGGGCTCATGCTAACCCCAACCCTAACCCTAACACTATCCTAGGGCTGATGCTAACCCTAACCCTAACACTATCCTTGGGCTCATGCTAACCCTAACCCTAACCCTAACACTATCCTAGGGCAGATGCTAACCCTAACGCTAACCCTAACTCTATCCTTGAACTGATGCTAACTCTAACCGTAACCCTAACACTATCCTAGGCCTGATGATAACCCTAACCCTAACCCTAACACTATCCTAGGGTTTATGTTAACCCTAACCCTAACACTATCCTAGGGCTGATGCTAACCCTAACCCTAACCCTAACACTATCCTAGGGCGGATGCTAACCCTAACCCTAACCCTAACACTATCCTAGGGCTGATGCTAACCCTAACACTAACACTATCCTAGGGCTGATGCTAACCCTAAACCAAACCCTAACACTATCCTAGGGCTGATGCTAACCCTAACCCTAACACTATCCTAGGCCTGATGATAACCCTAACCCTAACACTGACACTATCCTAGGGCTGATGCTAACCCTAACCCTAACACTACCCTAGGCCTGATGATAACCCTAACCCTAACCCTGACACTATCCTAGGGCTGATTCTAACCCTAACCCTAACACTATCCTAGGGCTGATGCTAACCCTAACCCTAACCCTAACACTATCCTAAGGCTGATGCTAACCCTAACGCTAACCCTAACACTATCCTTGAACTGATGATAACCCTAACCCTAACCATAACACTATCCTAGGTCTGATGATAACCCTAACCCTAACCCTAACATTATCCTAGGGTTTATGTTAACCCTAACCCTAACACTATCCTAGGGCTGATGCTAACCCTAACCCTAAACCTAACACTATCCTAGGGCGGATGCTAACCCTAACCCTAACCCTAACACTATCCTAGGCCTGCTGCTAACCCTAACACTAACACTATCCTAGGGCTGATGCTAACCCTAACCCTAACCCTAACACTCTCCAAGGGCTGATGCTAACCCTAACCCTAACCCTAACACTATCCTAGGGCTGATGCTAACCCTAACCCTAACTCTAACACTATCTTAGGGCTGAGGGTAACCCTAACCCTAACACTATCCTACGGCTGATGCTAACCCTAACCCTAACCCTAACACTATCCTAGGGCTGATGCTAACCCTAACCCTAACACTATCCTTGGGCTGATGCTAACCCTAACCCTAACCCTAACACTATCCTAGGGCAGATGCTAACCCTAACGCTAACCCTAACACTATCTTTGAACTGATGCTAACCCTAACCCTAACCCAAACACTCTCCTAGGCCTGATGATAACCCTAACCCTAACCCTAACACTATCCTAGTGTTTATGTTAACCCTAACCCTAACACTATCCTATGGCTGATGCTAACCCTAACCCTAACCCTAACACTATCCTAGGGCTGATGCTAACCCTAACCCTAACCCTAACACTATCCTAGGGCTGATGCTAACCCTAACACTAACACTATCCTAGGGCTGATGCTAACCCTAACCCTAACCTTAACATTATCCTAGGGCGGATGCTAACCCTAACCCTAACCCTAACACTATCCTAGGGCTCATGCTAACCCTAACATTAACACTATCCTAGGCCTGATGCTAACCCTAACCCTAACCCTAACACTATCCTAGGGCTGATGCTAACCCTAACCCTAACACTATCCTAGGGCTGATGCTAACCCTAACCCTAACCCTAACACTATCCTAGGGCTGATGCTAACCCTAACCCTAACACTATCCTAGGCCTGATGATAACCCTAACCCTAACCCTAACACTATCCTAGGGCTGATGCTAACCCTAACCCTAACAGTATCCTAGGGCTGATGCTAACCCTAACCCTAACCCTAACACTATCCTAGAGCTGATGCTAACCCTAACCCTAACACTATCCTAGGCCTGATGATAACCCTAACCCTAACCCTGACACTATCCTAGGGCTGATGCTAACCCTAACCCTAACACTATCCTAGGGCGGATGCTAACCCTAACCCTAACCCTAACACTATCCTAGGGCTGATGCTAACCCTAACACTAACACTATCCTTGGGCTGATGCTAACCCTAACCCTAACCCTAACACTATCCTAGGTCAGATGCTAACCCTAACGCTAACCCTAACACTATCCTTGAACTGATGTTAACCCTAACCCTAACCCTAACACTATCCTAGGCCTGATGATAACCCTAACCCTAACCTTAACACTATACTAGGGTTTATGTTAACCCTAACCCTAACACTATCCTAGGGCTTATGCTAACCCTAACCCTAACCCTAACACTATCCTAGGGCGGATGCTAACCCTAACCCTAACCCTAACACTATCCTAGGGCTGATGCTAACCCTAACACTAACACTACCCTAGGGCTGATGCTAACCCTAACCCTAACCCTAACACTATCCTAGGGCTCATGCTAACCCTAACACTAACACTATCCTAAGCCTGATGCTAACCCTAACCCTAACCCTAACACTATCCTAGGGCTGATGCTAACCCTAACCCTAACGTTATCCTAGGGCTGATGCTAACCCTAACACTAACACTATCCTAGGGCTGATGCTAACCCTAACCCTAAACCTAACATTATCCTATGGTGGATGCTAACCCTAACCCTAACCCTAACACTATCCTAGGGCTGATGCTAACCCTAACACTAACACTATCCTAGGGCTGATGCTAACCCTAACCCTAACCCTAACATTATCCTAGGGCTGATGCTAACCCTAACCCTAACTCTAACACTATCTTAGGGCTGAGGCTAACCCTAACCCTAACACTATCCTAAGGCTGATCCTAACCCTAACCCTAACCCTAACACTATCCTAGGGCTGATGCTAACCCTAACCCTAACACTATCCTAGCCCTGATGCTAACCCTAACCCTAACCCTAACACTATCCTAGGGCTGATGCTAACCCTAAACCTAACACTATCCTAGGGCTGATGCTAACCCTAACCCTAACCCTAACACTATCCTAGGGCTGATGCTAACCCTAACCCTTACACTATCCTAGGCCTGATGATAACCCTAACCCTAACCCTAACACTATCCTAGGGCTGATGTTAACCCTAACACTATCCTAGGGCTGATGCTAACCCTAACCCTTACACTATCCTAGGCCTGATGATAACCCTAACCCTAACCCTAACACTATCCTAGGGCTGATGCTAACCCTAACCCTAACAGTGTCCTAGGGCTGATGCTAACCCTAACCCTAACACTAACACTATCCTAGGCCTGACGCTAACCCTAACCCTAACCGTAACACTATCCTAGGGCTGATGCTAACCCTAACCCTAACACTATCCTAGGGCTGATGCTAACCCTAACCCTAACCCTAACACTATCCTAGGGATGATGCTAACCCTAACAATAACACTATCCTAGGCCTGATGATAACCCTAACCCTAACCCTAACACTATCCTAGGGCTGATGCTAACCCTAACCCTAACAGTATCCTAGGGCTGATGCTAACGCTAACCCTAACCGTAACACTATCCTAAGTCTGATGCTAACCCTAGCCCTCACACTATACTAGGCCTGATGATAACCCTAACCCTAAGCTTAACACTATCCTAGGGCTGATGCTAACCCTAACCCTAACCCTAACACTATCCTAGAGCTGATGCTAACCCTAACCCTAACACTATCCTAGGCCTGATGATAACCCTAACCCTAACCCTGACACTATCCTAGGGCTGATGCTAACCCTAACCCTAACACTATCCTAGGGCTGATGCTAACCCTAACCCTAACCCTAACACTATCCTAGGCCTGATGCTAACCCTATCCCTAACCCTAACACTCTCCTAGGGCTGAGGCTAACCCTAAACCTAACACTATCCTAGGGCTGATGCTAACCCTAACCCTAACCCAAACACTATCCTAGGGTTGATGCTAACCCTAACCCTAACACTATCCTAGGGCTGATGCTAACCCTAACCCTAACCCTAACACTATCCTTGGGCTGATGCTAACCCTAACCTTAACACTATCCTGGGCCTGATGCTAACCCTAACCCTAACCCTAACACTATCCTAGGGCTGATGCTAACCCTAACCCTAACACTATCCTTGGGCTGATGCTAACCCTAACCCTAACCCTAACAATATCCTAGAGCAGATGCTAACCCTAACGCTAACCCTAACATTATCCTTGAACTGATGCTAACCCTAACCCTAACCCTAACACTATCCTAGGCCTGATGATAACCCTAACCCTAACCCTAACACTATCCTAGGGTTTATGTTAACCCTAACCCTAACACTATCCTAGGGCTGATGCTAACCCTAACCCTAACCCTAACACTATCCTAGGGCGGATGCTAACCCTAACCCTAACCGTAACACTATCCTAGGGCTGATGCTAACCCTAACACTAACACTATCCTAGGGCTGATGCTAACCCTAACCCTAACCCTAACATTATCCTAGGGCTGATGCTAACCCTAACCCTAACTCTAACACTATCTTAGGGCTGAGGCTAACCCTAACCCTAACACTATCCTACGGCTGATCCTAACCCTAACCCTAACCCTAACACTATCCCAGGGCTGATGCTAACCCTAACCCTAACACTATCCTAGGCCTGATGCTAACCCTAACCCTAACCCTAACACTATCCTAGGGCTGATGCTAACCCTAACCCCAACACTATCCTAGGGCTCATGCTAACCCCAACCCTAACCCTAACACTATCCTAGGGCTGATGCTAACCCTAACCCTAACACTATCCTTGGGCTCATGCTAACCCTAACCCTAACCCTAACACTATCCTAGGGCAGATGCTAACCCTAACGCTAACCCTAACTCTATCCTTGAACTGATGCTAACTCTAACCGTAACCCTAACACTATCCTAGGCCTGATGATAACCCTAACCCTAACCCTAACACTATCCTAGGGGTTATGTTAACCCTAACCCTAACACTATCCTAGGGCTGAGGCTAACCCTAACCCTAACCCTAACACTATCCTAGGGCGGATGCTAACCCTAACCCTAACCCTAACACTATCCTAGGGCTGATGCTAACCCTAACACTAACACTATCCTAGGGCTGATGCTAACCCTAAACCAAACCCTAACACTATCCTAGGGCTGATGCTAACCCTAACCCTAACACTATCCTAGGCCTGATGATAACCCTAACCCTAACACTGACACTATCCTAGGGCTGATGCTAACCCTAACCCTAACACTACCCTAGGCCTGATGATAACCCTAACCCTAACCCTGACACTATCCTAGGGCTGATTCTAACCCTAACCCTAACACTATCCTAGGGCTGATGCTAACCCTAACCCTAACCCTAACACTATCCTAAGGCTGATGCTAACCCTAACGCTAACCCTAACACTATCCTTGAACTGATGATAACCCTAACCCTAACCATAACACTATCCTAGGTCTGATGATAACCCTAACCCTAACCCTAACATTATCCTAGGGTTTATGTTAACCCTAACCCTAACACTATCCTAGGGCTGATGCTAACCCTAACCCTAAACCTAACACTATCCTAGGGCGGATGCTAACCCTAACCCTAACCCTAACACTATCCTAGGCCTGCTGCTAACCCTAACACTAACACTATCCTAGGGCTGATGCTAACCCTAACCCTAACACTATCCTAGGGCTGATGCTAACCCTAACCCTAACCCTAACACTATCCTAGGCCTGATGCTAACCCTATCCCTAACCCTAACACTCTCCTAGGGCTGAGGCTAACCCTAACCCTAACACTATCCTTGGGCTGATGCTAACCCTAACCCTAACCCAAACACTATCCTAGGGTTGATGCTAACCCTAACCCTAACACTATCCTAGGGCTGATGCTAAACCTAACCCTAACCCTAACACTATCCTTGGGCTGATGCTAACCCTAACCCTAACCCTAACACTATCCTAGGCCTGATGCTAACCCTATCCCTAACCCTAACACTCTCCTAGGGCTGAGGCTAACCCTAACCCTAACACTATCCTTGGGCTGATGCTAACCCTAACCCTAACCCTAACACTATCCTGGGCCTGATGCTAACCCTAACCCTAACCCTAACACTATCCTAGGGCGGATGCTAACCCTAACCCTAACCCTAACACTATCCTAGGGCTGATGCTAACCCTAACACTAACACTATCCTAGGGCTGATGCTAACCCTAACCCTAACCCTAACATTATCCTAGGACTGATGCTAACCCTAACCCTAACTCTAACACTATCTTAGGGCTGAGGCTAACCCTAACCCTAACACTATCCTACGGCTGATCCTAACCCTAACCCTAACCCTAACACTATCCCAGGGCTGATGCTAACCCTAACCCTAACACTATCCTAGGCCTGATGCTAACCCTAACCCTAACCCTAACACTATCCTAGGGCTGATGCTAACCCTAACCCCAACACTATCCTAGGGCTCATGCTAACCCCAACCCTAACCCTAACACTATCCTAGGGCTGATGCTAACCCTAACCCTAACACTATCCTTGGGCTCATGCTAACCCTAACCCTAACCCTAACACTATCCTAGGGCAGATGCTAACCCTAACGCTAACCCTAACTCTATCCTTGAACTGATGCTAACTCTAACCGTAACCCTAACACTATCCTAGGCCTGATGATAACCCTAACCCTAACCCTAACACTATCCTAGGGTTTATGTTAACCCTAACCCTAACACTATCCTAGGGCTGATGCTAACCCTAACCCTAACCCTAACACTATCCTAGGGCGGATGCTAACCCTAACCCTAACCCTAACACTATCCTAGGGCTGATGCTAACCCTAACACTAACACTATCCTAGGGCTGATGCTAACCCTAAACCAAACCCTAACACTATCCTAGGGCTGATGCTAACCCTAACCCTAACACTATCCTAGGCCTGATGATAACCCTAACCCTAACACTGACACTATCCTAGGGCTGATGCTAACCCTAACCCTAACACTACCCTAGGCCTGATGATAACCCTAACCCTAACCCTGACACTATCCTAGGGCTGATTCTAACCCTAACCCTAACACTATCCTAGGGCTGATGCTAACCCTAACCCTAACCCTAACACTATCCTAAGGCTGATGCTAACCCTAACGCTAACCCTAACACTATCCTTGAACTGATGATAACCCTAACCCTAACCATAACACTATCCTAGGTCTGATGATAACCCTAACCCTAACCCTAACATTATCCTAGGGTTTATGTTAACCCTAACCCTAACACTATCCTAGGGCTGATGCTAACCCTAACCCTAAACCTAACACTATCCTAGGGCGGATGCTAACCCTAACCCTAACCCTAACACTATCCTAGGCCTGCTGCTAACCCTAACACTAACACTATCCTAGGGCTGATGCTAACCCTAACCCTAACCCTAACACTCTCCAAGGGCTGATGCTAACCCTAACCCTAACCCTAACACTATCCTAGGGCTGATGCTAACCCTAACCCTAACTCTAACACTATCTTAGGGCTGAGGCTAACCCTAACCCTAACACTATCCTACGGCTGATGCTAACCCTAACCCTAACCCTAACACTATCCTAGGGCTGATGCTAACCCTAACCCTAACACTATCCTTGGGCTGATGCTAACCCTAACCCTAACCCTAACACTATCCTAGGGCAGATGCTAACCCTAACGCTAACCCTAACACTATCTTTGAACTGATGCTAACCCTAACCCTAACCCAAACACTCTCCTAGGCCTGATGATAACCCTAACCCTAACCCTAACACTATCCTAGTGTTTATGTTAACCCTAACCCTAACACTATCCTACGGCTGATGCTAACCCTAACCCTAACCCTAACACTATCCTAGGGCTGATGCTAACCCTAACCCTAACCCTAACACTATCCTAGGGCTGATGCTAACCCTAACACTAACACTATCCTAGGGCTGATGCTAACCCTAACCCTAACCTTAACATTATCCTAGGGCGGATGCTAACCCTAACCCTAACCCTAACACTATCCTAGGGCTCATGCTAACCCTAACATTAACACTATCCTAGGCCTGATGCTAACCCTAACCCTAACCCTAACACTATCCTAGGGCTGATGCTAACCCTAACCCTAACACTATCCTAGGGCTGATGCTAACCCTAACCCTAACCCTAACACTATCCTAGGGCTGATGCTAACCCTAACCCTAACACTATCCTAGGCCTGATGATAACCCTAACCCTAACCCTAACACTATCCTAGGGCTGATGCTAACCCTAACCCTAACAGTATCCTAGGGCTGATGCTAACCCTAACCCTAACCCTAACACTATCCTAGAGCTGATGCTAACCCTAACCCTAACACTATCCTAGGCCTGATGATAACCCTAACCCTAACCCTGACACTATCCTAGGGCTGATGCTAACCCTAACCCTAACACTATCCTAGGGCGGATGCTAACCCTAACCCTAACCCTAACACTATCCTAGGGCTGATGCTAACCCTAACACTAACACTATCCTTGGGCTGATGCTAACCCTAACCCTAACCCTAACACTATCCTAGGTCAGATGCTAACCCTAACGCTAACCCTAACACTATCCTTGAACTGATGTTAACCCTAACCCTAACCCTAACACTATCCTAGGCCTGATGATAACCCTAACCCTAACCTTAACACTATACTAGGGTTTATGTTAACCCTAACCCTAACACTATCCTAGGGCTTATGCTAACCCTAACCCTAACCCTAACACTATCCTAGGGCGGATGCTAACCCTAACCCTAACCCTAACACTATCCTAGGGCTGATGCTAACCCTAACACTAACACTACCCTAGGGCTGATGCTAACCCTAACCCTAACCCTAACATTATCCTAGGGCGGATGCTAACCCTAACCCTAACCCTAACACTATCCTAGGGCTCATGCTAACCCTAACACTAACACTATCCTAAGCCTGATGCTAACCCTAACCCTAACCCTAACACTATCCTAGGGCTGATGCTAACCCTAACCCTAACGTTATCCTAGGGCTGATGCTAACCCTAACACTAACACTATCCTAGGGCTGATGCTAACCCTAACCCTAAACCTAACATTATCCTATGGTGGATGCTAACCCTAACCCTAACCCTAACACTATCCTAGGGCTGATGCTAACCCTAACACTAACACTATCCTAGGGCTGATGCTAACCCTAACCCTAACCCTAACATTATCCTAGGGCTGATGCTAACCCTAACACTAACTCTAACACTATCTTAGGGCTGAGGCTAACCCTAACCCTAACACTATCCTAAGGCTGATCCTAACCCTAACCCTAACCCTAACACTATCCTAGGGCTGATGCTAACCCTAACCCTAACACTATCCTAGCCCTGATGCTAACCCTAACCCTAACCCTAACACTATCCTAGGGCTGATGCTAACCCTAAACCTAACACTATCCTAGGGCTGATGCTAACCCTAACCCTAACCCTAACACTATCCTAGGGCTGATGCTAACCCTAACCCTTACACTATCCTAGGCCTGATGATAACCCTAACCCTAACCCTAACACTATCCTAGGGCTGATGTTAACCCTAACACTATCCTAGGGCTGATGCTAACCCTAACCCTTACACTATCCTAGGCCTGATGATAACCCTAACCCTAACCCTAACACTATCCTAGGGCTGATGCTAACCCTAACCCTAACAGTGTCCTAGGGCTGATGCTAACCCTAACCCTAACACTAACACTATCCTAGGCCTGATGCTAACCCTAACCCTAACCGTAACACTATCCTAGGGCTGATGCTAACCCTAACCCTAACACTATCCTAGGGCTGATGCTAACCCTAACCCTAACCCTAACACTATCCTAGGGATGATGCTAACCCTAACAATAACACTATCCTAGGCCTGATGATAACCCTAACCCTAACCCTAACACTATCCTAGGGCTGATGCTAACCCTAACCCTAACAGTATCCTAGGGCTGATGCTAACGCTAACCCTAACCGTAACACTATCCTAAGTCTGATGCTAACCCTAGCCCTCACACTATACTAGGCCTGATGATAACCCTAACCCTAAGCTTAACACTATCCTAGGGCTGATGCTAACCCTAACCCTAACCCTAACACTATCCTAGAGCTGATGCTAACCCTAACCCTAACACTATCCTAGGCCTGATGCTAACCCTAACCCTAACCCTGACACTATCCTAGGGCTGATGCTAACCCTAACCCTAACACTATCCTAGGGCTGATGCTAACCCTAACCCTAACCCTAACACTATCCTAGGCCTGATGCTAACCCTATCCCTAACCCTAACACTCTCCTAGGGCTGAGGCTAACCCTAAACCTAACACTATCCTAGGGCTGATGCTAACCCTAACCCTAACCCAAACACTATCCTAGGGTTGATGCTAACCCTAACCCTAACACTATCCTAGGGCTGATGCTAACCCTAACCCTAACCCTAACACTATCCTTGGGCTGATGCTAACACTAACCTTAACACTATCCTGGGCCTGATGCTAACCCTAACCCTAACCCTAACACTATCCTAGGGCTGATGCTAACCCTAACCCTAACACTATCCTTGGGCTGATGCTAACCCTAACCCTAACCCTAACAATATCCTAGAGCAGATGCTAACCCTAACGCTAACCCTAACATTATCCTTGAACTGATGCTAACCCTAACCCTAACCCTAACACTATCCTAGGCCTGATGATAACCCTAACCCTAACCCTAACACTATCCTAGGGTTTATGTTAACCCTAACCCTAACACTATCCTAGGGCTGATGCTAACCCTAACCCTAACCCTAACACTATCCTAGGGCGGATGCTAACCCTAACCCTAACCGTAACACTATCCTAGGGCTGATGCTAACCCTAACACTAACACTATCCTAGGGCTGATGCTAACCCTAACCCTAACCCTAACATTATCCTAGGGCTGATGCTAACCCTAACCCTAACTCTAACACTATCTTAGGGCTGAGGCTAACCCTAACCCTAACACTATCCTACGGCTGATCCTAACCCTAACCCTAACCCTAACACTATCCCAGGGCTGATGCTAACCCTAACCCTAACACTATCCTAGGCCTGATGCTAACCCTAACCCTAACCCTAACACTATCCTAGGGCTGATGCTAACCCTAACCCCAACACTATCCTAGGGCTCATGCTAACCCCAACCCTAACCCTAACACTATCCTAGGGCTGATGCTAACCCTAACCCTAACACTATCCTTGGGCTCATGCTAACCCTAACCCTAACCCTAACACTATCCTAGGGCAGATGCTAACCCTAACGCTAACCCTAACTCTATCCTTGAACTGATGCTAACTCTAACCGTAACCCTAACACTATCCTAGGCCTGATGATAACCCTAACCCTAACCCTAACACTATCCTAGGGTTTATGTTAACCCTAACCCTAACACTATCCTAGGGCTGATGCTAACCCTAACCCTAACCCTAACACTATCCTAGGGCGGATGCTAACCCTAACCCTAACCCTAACACTATCCTAGGGCTGATGCTAACCCTAACACTAACACTATCCTAGGGCTGATGCTAACCCTAAACCAAACCCTAACACTATCCTAGGGCTGATGCTAACCCTAACCCTAACACTATCCTAGGCCTGATGATAACCCTAACCCTAACACTGACACTATCCTAGGGCTGATGCTAACCCTAACCCTAACACTACCCTAGGCCTGATGATAACCCTAACCCTAACCCTGACACTATCCTAGGGCTGATTCTAACCCTAACCCTAACACTATCCTAGGGCTGATGCTAACCCTAACCCTAACCCTAACACTATCCTAAGGCTGATGGTAACCCTAACGCTAACCCTAACACTATCCTTGAACTGATGATAACCCTAACCCTAACCATAACACTATCCTAGGTCTGATGATAACCCTAACCCTAACCCTAACATTATCCTAGGGTTTATGTTAACCCTAACCCTAACACTATCCTAGGGCTGATGCTAACCCTAACCCTAAACCTAACACTATCCTAGGGCGGATGCTAACCCTAACCCTAACCCTAACACTATCCTAGGCCTGCTGCTAACCCTAACACTAACACTATCCTAGGGCTGATGCTAACCCTAACCCTAACCCTAACACTCTCCAAGGGCTGATGCTAACCCTAACCCTAACCCTAACACTATCCTAGGGCTGATGCTAACCCTAACCCTAACTCTAACACTATCTTAGGGCTGAGGCTAACCCTAACCCTAACACTATCCTACGGCTGATGCTAACCCTAACCCTAACCCTAACACTATCCTAGGGCTGATGCTAACCCTAACCCTAACACTATCCTTGGGCTGATGCTAACCCTAACCCTAACCCTAACACTATCCTAGGGCAGATGCTAACCCTAACGCTAACCCTAACACTATCTTTGAACTGATGCTAACCCTAACCCTAACCCAAACACTCTCCTAGGCCTGATGATAACCCTAACCCTAACCCTAACACTATCCTAGTGTTTATGTTAACCCTAACCCTAACACTATCCTACGGCTGATGCTAACCCTAACCCTAACCCTAACACTATCCTAGGGCTGATGCTAACCCTAACCCTAACCCTAACACTATCCTAGGGCTGATGCTAACCCTAACACTAACACTATCCTAGGGCTGATGCTAACCCTAACCCTAACCTTAACATTATCCTAGGGCGGATGCTAACCCTAACCCTAACCCTAACACTATCCTAGGGCTCATGCTAACCCTAACATTAACACTATCCTAGGCCTGATGCTAACCCTAACCCTAACCCTAACACTATCCTAGGGCTGATGCTAACCCTAACCCTAACACTATCCTAGGGCTGATGCTAACCCTAACCCTAACCCTAACACTATCCTAGGGCTGATGCTAACCCTAACCCTAACACTATCCTAGGCCTGATGATAACCCTAACCCTAACCCTAACACTATCCTAGGGCTGATGCTAACCCTAACCCTAACAGTATCCTAGGGCTGATGCTAACCCTAACCCTAACCCTAACACTATCCTAGAGCTGATGCTAACCCTAACCGTAACACTATCCTAGGCCTGATGATAACCCTAACCCTAACCCTGACACTATCCTAGGGCTGATGCTAACCCTAACCCTAACACTATCCTAGGGCGGATGCTAACCCTAACCCTAACCCTAACACTATCCTAGGGCTGATGCTAACCCTAACACTAACACTATCCTTGGGCTGATGCTAACCCTAACCCTAACCCTAACACTATCCTAGGTCAGATGCTAACCCTAACGCTAACCCTAACACTATCCTTGAACTGATGTTAACCCTAACCCTAACCCTAACACTATCCTAGGCCTGATGATAACCCTAACCCTAACCTTAACACTATACTAGGGTTTATGTTAACCCTAACCCTAACACTATCCTAGGGCTTATGCTAACCCTAACCCTAACCCTAACACTATCCTAGGGCGGATGCTAACCCTAACACTAACACTACCCTAGGGCTGATGCTAACCCTAACATTATCCTAGGGCGGATGCTAACCCTAACCCTAACCCTAACACTATCCTAGGGCTCATGCTAACCCTAACACTAACACTATCCTAAGCCTGATGCTAACCCTAACCCTAACCCTAACACTATCCTAGGGCTGATGCTAACCCTAACCCTAACGTTATCCTAGGGCTGATGCTAACCCTAACACTAACACTATCCTAGGGCTGATGCTAACCCTAACCCTAAACCTAACATTATCCTATGGTGGATGCTAACCCTAACCCTAACCCTAACACTATCCTAGGGCTGATGCTAACCCTAACACTAACACTATCCTAGGGCTGATGCTAACCCTAACCCTAACCCTAACATTATCCTAGGGCTGATGCTAACCCTAACCCTAACTCTAACACTATCTTAGGGCTGAGGCTAACCCTAACCCTAACACTATCCTAAGGCTGATCCTAACCCTAACCCTAACCCTAACACTATCCTAGGGCTGATGCTAACCCTAACCCTAACACTATCCTAGCCCTGATGCTAACCCTAACCCTAACCCTAACACTATCCTAGGGCTGATGCTAACCCTAAACCTAACACTATCCTAGGGCTGATGCTAACCCTAACCCTAACCCTAACACTATCCTAGGGCTGATGCTAACCCTAACCCTTACACTATCCTAGGCCTGATGATAACCCTAACCCTAACCCTAACACTATCCTAGGGCTGATGTTAGCCCTAACACTATCCTAGGGCTGATGCTAACCCTAACCCTTACACTATCCTAGGCCTGAAGATAACCCTAACCCTAACCCTAACACTATCCTAGGGCTGATGCTAACCCTAACCCTAACAGTGTCCTAGGGCTGATGCTAACCCTAACCCTAACACTAACACTATCCTAGGCCTGATGCTAACCCTAACCCTAACCGTAACACTATCCTAGGGCTGATGCTAACCCTAACCCTAACACTATCCTAGGGCTGATGCTAACCCTAACCCTAACCCTAACACTATCCTAGGGATGATGCTAACCCTAACAATAACACTATCCTAGGCCTGATGATAACCCTAACCCTAACCCTAACACTATCCTAGGGCTGATGCTAACCCTAACCCTAACAGTATCCTAGGGCTGATGCTAACGCTAACCCTAACCGTAACACTATCCTAAGTCTGATGCTAACCCTAGCCCTCACACTATACTAGGCCTGATGATAACCCTAACCCTAAGCTTAACACTATCCTAGGGCTGATGCTAACCCTAACCCTAACCCTAACACTATCCTAGAGCTGATGCTAACCCTAACCCTAACACTATCCTAGGCCTGATGATAACCCTAACCCTAACCCTGACACTATCCTAGGGCTGATGCTAACCCTAACCCTAACACTATCCTAGGGCTGATGCTAACCCTAACCCTAACCCTAACACTATCCTAGGCCTGATGCTAACCCTATCCCTAACCCTAACACTCTCCTAGGGCTGAGGCTAACCCTAAACCTAACACTATCCTAGGGCTGATGCTAACCCTAACCCTAACCCAAACACTATCCTAGGGTTGATGCTAACCCTAACCCTAACACTATCCTAGGGCTGATGCTAACCCTAACCCTAACCCTAACACTATCCTTGGGCTGATGCTAACCCTAACCTTAACACTATCCTGGGCCTGATGCTAACCCTAACCCTAACCCTAACACTATCCTAGGGCTGATGCTAACCCTAACCCTAACACTATCCTTGGGCTGATGCTAACCCTAACCCTAACCCTAACAATATCCTAGAGCAGATGCTAACCCTAACGCTAACCCTAACATTATCCTTGAACTGATGCTAACCCTAACCCTAACCCTAACACTATCCTAGGCCTGATGATAACCCTAACCCTAACCCTAACACTATCCTAGGGTTTATGTTAACCCTAACCCTAACACTATCCTAGGGCTGATGCTAACCCTAACCCTAACCCTAACACTATCCTAGGGCGGATGCTAACCCTAACCCTAACCGTAACACTATCCTAGGGCTGATGCTAGCCCTAACACTAACACTATCCTAGGGCTGATGCTAACCCTAACCCTAACCCTAACATTATCCTAGGGCTGATGCTAACCCTAACCCTAACTCTAACACTATCTTAGGGCTGAGGCTAACCCTAACCCTAACACTATCCTACGGCTGATCCTAACCCTAACCCTA
Source organism: Lemur catta (assembly GCF_020740605.2). Classification (NCBI taxonomy): domain Eukaryota; kingdom Metazoa; phylum Chordata; class Mammalia; order Primates; family Lemuridae; genus Lemur; species Lemur catta. Next base: position 164,934 of record NC_059147.1, on the reverse strand, counting down.
ACCCTAACACTATCCTAGGGCTGATGCTAACCCTAACCCTAACACTATCCTAGGCCTGATGCTAACCCTAACCCTAACCCTAACACTATCCTAGGGCTGATGCTAACCCTAACCCTAACACTATCCTAGGGCTCATGCTAACCCTAACCCTAACCCTAACACTATCCTAGGGCTGATGCTAACCCTAACCCTAACACTATCCTTGGGCTCATGCTAACCCAAACCCTAACCCTAACACTATCCTAGGGCAGATGCTAACCCTAACGCTAACCCTAACATTATCCTTGAACTGATGCTAACTCTAACCGTAACCCTAACACTATCCTAGGCCTGATGATAACCCTAACACTAACCCTAACACTATCCTAGGGTTTATGTTAACCCTAACCCTAACACTATCCTAGGGCTGATGCTAACCCTAACCCTAACCCTAACACTATCCTAGGGCGGATGCTAACCCTAACCCTAACCTTAACACTATCCTAGGGCTGATGCTAACCCTAACACTAACACTATCCTAGGGCTGATGCTAACCCTAACCCTAACCCTAACACTATCCTAGGGCTGATGCTAACCCTAACGCTAACCCTAACACTATCCTTGAACTGATGCTAACCCTAACCCTAACCATAACACTATCCTAGGCCTGATGATAACCCTAACCCTAACCCTAACACTATCCTAGGGTTTATGTTAACCCTAACCCTAACACTATCCTAGGGCTGATGCTAACCCTAACCCTAAACCTAACACTATCCTAGGGCGGATGCTAACCCTAACCCTAACCCTAACACTATCCTAGGCCTGCTGCTAACCCTAACACTAACACTATCCTAGGGCTGATGCTAACCCTAACCCTAACCCTAACACTCTCCAAGGGCTGATGCTAACCCTAACCCTAACCCTAACACTATCCTAGGGCTGATGCTAACCCTAACCCTAACTCTAACACTATCTTAGGGCTGAGGCTAACCCTAACCCTAACACTATCCTACGGCTGATGCTAACCCTAACCCTAACCCTAACACTATCCTAGGGCTGATGCTAACCCTAACCCTAACACTATCCTTGGGCTGATGCTAACCCTAACCCTAACCCTAACACTATCCTAGGGCAGATGCTAACCCTAACGCTAACCCTAACACTATCTTTGAACTGATGCTAACCCTAACCCTAACCCAAACACTATCCTAGGCCTGATGATAACCCTAACCCTAACCCTAACACTATCCTAGTGTTTATGTTAACCCTAACCCTAAAACTATCCTAGGGCTGATGCTAACCTTAACCCTAACCCTAACACTATCCTAGGGCTGATGCTAACCCTAACCCTAACCCTAACACTATCCTAGGGCTGATGCTAACCCTAACACTAACACTATCCTAGGGCTGATGCTAACCCTAACCCTAACCCTAACATTATCCTAGGGCCGATGCTAACCCTAACCCTAACCCTAACACTATCCTAGGGCTCATGCTAACCCTAACATTAACACTATCCTAGGCATGATGCTAACCCTAACCCTAACCCTAACAGTATCCTAGGGCTGATGCTAACCCTAACCCTAACACTATCCTAGGGCTGATGCTAACCCTAACCCTAACCCTAACACTATGCTAGGGCTGATGCTAACCCTAACCCTAACACTATCCTAGGCCTGATGATAACCCTAACCCTAACCCTAACACTATCCTAGGGCTGATGCTAACCCTAACCCTAACTGTATCCTAGGGCTGATGCTAACCCTAACCCTAACCCTAACACTATCCTAAGTCTGATGCTAACCCTAGCCCTCACACTATACTAGGCCTGATGATAACCCTAACCCTAACCTTAACACTATCCTAGGGCTGATGCTAACCCTAACCCTAACCCTAACACTATCCTAGAGCTGATGCTAACCGTAACCCTAACACTATCCTAGGCCTGAAGATAACCCTAACCCTAACCCTAACACTATCCTAGGGTTTATGTTAACCCTAACCCTAACACTATCCTAGGGCTGATGCTAACCCTAACCCTAACCCTAACACTATCCTAGGGCGGATGCTAACCCTAACCCTAACCCTAACACTATCCTAGGGCTCATGCTAACCCTAACACTAACACTATCCTAGAGCTGATGCTAACCCTAACCCTAACCCTAACATTATCCTAGGGCTGATGATAACCCTAACCCTAACTCTAACACTATCTTAGGGCTGAGGCTAACCCTAACCCTAACACTATCCTACGGCTGATCCTAACCCTAACCCAAACCCTAACACTATCCTAGGGCTGATGCTAACCCTAACCCTAACACTATCCTAGGCCTGATGCTAACCCTAACCCTAACCCTAACACTATCCTAGGGCTGATGCTAACCCTAACCCTAACTCTAACACTATCTTAGGGCTGAGGCTAACCCTAACCCTAACACTATCCTACGGCTGATTCTAACCCTAACCCTAACCCTAACACTATCCTAGGGCTGATGCTAACCCTAACCCTAACACTACCCTAGCCCTGATGCTAACCCTAACCCTAACCCTAACACTATCCTAGGGCTGATGCTAACCCTAAACCTAACACTATCCTAGGGCTGATGCTAACCCTAACCCTAACTCTAACACTATCCTAGGGCTGATGCTAACCCTAACCCTTACACTATCCTAGGCCTGATGATAACCCTAATCCTAACCCTAACACTATCCTAGGGCTGATGTTAACCCTAACACTATCCTAGGGCTGATGCTAACCCTAACCCTTACACTATCCTAGGCCTGATGATAACCCTAACCCTAAACCTAACACTATCCTAGGGCTGATGCTAACCCTAACCCTAACATTGTACTAGGGCTGATGCTAACCCTAACCCTAACACTAACACTATCATAGGCCTGATGCTAACCCTAACCCTAACCCTAACACTATCCTAGGGCTTATGCTAACCCTAACCCTAACCCAAACGCCATCCTAGGGTTGATGCTAACCCTAACCCTAACACTATCCTAGGACTGATGCTAACCCTAACCCTAACCCTAACACTATCCTTGGGCTGATGCTAACCCTAACCCTAACACTATCCTGGGGCTGATGCTAACCCTAACCCTAACCCTAACACTATCCTAGGGCTGATGCTAACCCTAACCCTAACACTATCCTTGGGCTGATGCTAACCCTAACCCTAACCCTAACACTATCCTAGGTCAGATGCTAACCCTAACGCTAACCCTAACACTATCCTTGAACTGATGTTAACCCTAACCCTAACCCTAACACTATCCTAGGCCTGATGATAACCCTAACCCTAACCCTAACACTATCCTAGGGTTTATGTTAACCCTAAACCTAACACTATCCTACGGCTGATGCTAACCCTAACCCTAACCCTAACACTATCCTAGGGCGAATGCTAACCCTAACCCTAACCCTAACACTATCCTAGGGCTGATGCTAACCCTAACCCTAACACTATCCTAGGCTTGATGATAACCCTAACCCTAACCCTAACACTATCCTAGGGCTGATGCTAACCCTAACCCTAACACTATCCTAAGCTGATGCTAACCCTAACCCTAACCCTAACACTATCCTAAGTCTGATGCTAACCCTAGCCCTCACACTATCCTAGGCCTGATGATAACCCTAACCCTAACCTTAACACTATCCTAGGGCTGATGCTAACCCTAACCCTAACCCTAACACTATCCTAGAGCTGATGCTAACGCTAACCCTAACACTATCCTAGGCCTGATGATAACCCTAACCTTAACCCTGACACTATCCTAGGGCTCATGCTAACCCTAACCCTAACACTATCCTAGGGCTGATGCTAACCGTAACCCTAACCCTAACCCTAACACTATCCTAGGCCTGATGCTAACACTATCCCTAACCGTAACACTCTCCTAGGGCTGAGGCTAACCCTAACCCTAACACTATCCTAGGGCTGATGCTAACCCTAACCCTAACCCAAACGCCATCCTAGGGTTGATGCTAACCCTAACCCTAACACTATCCTAGGGCTGATGCTAACCCTAACCCTAACCCTAACACTATCCTTGGGCTGATGCTAACCCTAACCCTAACACTATACTGGGGCTGATGCTAACCCTAACCCTAACCCTAACACTATCCTAGGGCTGATGCTAACCCTAACCCTAACACTATCCTAGGGCTCATGCTAACCCTAACACTAACACTATCCTAGGCCTGATGCTAACCCTAACCCTAACCCTAACACTATCCTAGGGCTGATGCTAACCCTAACACTAACACTATCCTAGGGCTGATGCTAACCCTAACCCTAAACCTAACATTATCCTATGGTGGATGCTAACCCTAACCCTAACCCTAACACTATCCTAGGGCTGATGCTAACCCTAACACTAACACTATCCTAGGGCTGATGCTAACCCTAACCCTAACCCTAACATTATCCTAGGGCTGATGCTAACCCTAACCCTAACTCTAACACTATCTTAGGGCTGAGGCTAACCCTAACCCTAACACTATCCTACGGCTGATCCTAACCCTAACCCTAACCCTAACACTATCCTAGGGCTGATGCTAACCCTAACCCTAACACTACCCTAGCCCTGATGCTAACCCTAACCCTAACCCTAACACTATCCTAGGGCTGATGCTAACCCTAAACCTAACACTATCCTAGGGCTGATGCTAACCCTAACCCTAACCCTAACACTATCCTAGGGCTGATGCTAACCCTAACCCTTACACTATCCTAGGCCTGATGATAACCCTAACCCTAACCCTAACACTATCCTAGGGCTGATGTTAACCCTAACACTATCCTAGGGCTGATGCTAACCCTAACCCTTACACTATCCTAGGCCTGATGATAACCCTAACCCTAACCCTAACACTATCCTAGGGCTGATGCTAACCCTAACCCTAACAGTGTACTAGGGCTGATGCTAACCCTAACCCTAACACTAACACTATCCTAGGCCTGATGCTAACCCTAACCCTAACCCTAACACTATCCTAGGGCTGATGCTAACCCTAACCCTAACACTATCCTAGGGCTGATGCTAACCCTAACCCTAACCCTAACACTATCCTAGGGCTGATGCTAACCCTAACCCTAACACTATCCTAGGCCTGATGATAACCCTAACCCTAACCCTGACACTATCCTAGGGCTGATGCTAACCCTAACCCTAACACTATCCTAGGGCTGATGCTAACCCTAACCCTAACCCTAACACTATCCTAGGCCTGATGCTAACCCTATCCCTAACCCTAACACTCTCCTAGGGCTGAGGCTAACCCTAACCCTAACACTATCCTTGGGCTGATGCTAACCCTAACCCTAACCCAAACACTATCCTAGGGTTGATGCTAACCCTAACCCTAACACTATCCTAGGGCTGATGCTAACCCTAACCCTAACCCTAACACTATCCTTGGGCTGATGCTAACCCTAACCCTAACCCTAACACTATCCTAGGCCTGATGCTAACCCTATCCCTAACCCTAACACTCTCCTAGGGCTGAGGCTAACCCTAACCCTAACACTATCCTTGGGCTGATGCTAACCCTAACCCTAACCCTAACACTATCCTGGGCCTGATGCTAACCCTAACCCTAACCCTAACACTACCCTAGGGCGGATGCTAACCCTAACCCTAACCCTAACACTATCCTAGGGCTGATGCTAACCCTAACACTAACACTATCCTAGGGCTGATGCTAACCCTAACCCTAACCCTAACATTATCCTAGGGCTGATGCTAACCCTAACCCTAACTCTAACACTATCTTAGGGCTGAGGCTAACCCTAACCCAAACACTATCCTACGGCTGATCCTAACCCTAACCCTAACCCTAACACTATCCCAGGGCTGATGCTAACCCTAACCCTAACACTATCCTAGGCCTGATGCTAACCCTAACCCTAACCCTAACACTATCCTAGGGCTGATGCTAACCCTAACCCCAACACTATCCTAGGGCTCATGCTAACCCCAACCCTAACCCTAACACTATCCTAGGGCTGATGCTAACCCTAACCCTAACACTATCCTTGGGCTCATGCTAACCCTAACCCTAACCCTAACACTATCCTAGGGCAGATGCTAACCCTAACGCTAACCCTAACTCTATCCTTGAACTGATGCTAACTCTAACCGTAACCCTAACACTATCCTAGGCCTGATGATAACCCTAACCCTAACCCTAACACTATCCTAGGGTTTATGTTAACCCTAACCCTAACACTATCCTAGGGCTGATGCTAACCCTAACCCTAACCCTAACACTATCCTAGGGCGGATGCTAACCCTAACCCTAACCCTAACACTATCCTAGGGCTGATGCTAACCCTAACACTAACACTATCCTAGGGCTGATGCTAACCCTAAACCAAACCCTAACACTATCCTAGGGCTGATGCTAACCCTAACCCTAACACTATCCTAGGCCTGATGATAACCCTAACCCTAACACTGACACTATCCTAGGGCTGATGCTAACCCTAACCCTAACACTACCCTAGGCCTGATGATAACCCTAACCCTAACCCTGACACTATCCTAGGGCTGATTCTAACCCTAACCCTAACACTATCCTAGGGCTGATGCTAACCCTAACCCTAACCCTAACACTATCCTAAGGCTGATGCTAACCCTAACGCTAACCCTAACACTATCCTTGAACTGATGATAACCCTAACCCTAACCATAACACTATCCTAGGTCTGATGATAACCCTAACCCTAACCCTAACATTATCCTAGGGTTTATGTTAACCCTAACCCTAACACTATCCTAGGGCTGATGCTAACCCTAACCCTAAACCTAACACTATCCTAGGGCGGATGCTAACCCTAACCCTAACCCTAACACTATCCTAGGCCTGCTGCTAACCCTAAAACTAACACTATCCTAGGGCTGATGCTAACCCTAACCCTAACCCTAACACTCTCCAAGGGCTGATGCTAACCCTAACCCTAACCCTAACACTATCCTAGGGCTGATGCTAACCCTAACCCTAACTCTAACACTATCTTAGGGCTGAGGCTAACCCTAACTCTAACACTATCCTACGGCTGATGCTAACCCTAACCCTAACCCTAACACTATCCTAGGGCTGATGCTAACCCTAACCCTAACACTATTCTTGGGCTGATGCTAACCCTAACCCTAACCCTAACACTATCCTAGGGCAGATGCTAACCCTAACGCTAACCCTAACACTATCTTTGAACTGATGCTAACCCTAACCCTAACCCAAACACTCTCCTAGGCCTGATGATAACCCTAACCCTAACCCTAACACTATCCTAGTGTTTATGTTAACCCTAACCGTAACACTATCCTACGGCTGATGCTAACCCTAACCCTAACCCTAACACTATCCTAGGGCTGATGCTAACCCTAACCCTAACCCTAACACTATCCTAGGGCTGATGCTAACCCTAACACTAACACTATCCTAGGGCTGATGCTAACCCTAACCCTAACCTTAACATTATCCTAGGGCGGATGCTAACCCTAACCCTAACCCTAACACTATCCTAGGGCTCATGCTAACCCTAACATTAACACTATCCTAGGCCTGATGCTAACCCTAACCCTAACCCTAACACTATCCTAGGGCTGATGCTAACCCTAACCCTAACACTATCCTAGGGCTGATGCTAACCCTAACCCTAACCCTAACACTATCCTAGGGCTGATGCTAACCCTAACCCTAACACTATCCTAGGCCTGATGATAACCCTAACCCTAACCCTAACACTATCCTAGGGCTGATGCTAACCCTAACCCTAACAGTATCCTAGGGCTGATGCTAACCCTAACCCTAACCCTAACACTATCCTAGAGCTGATGCTAACCCTAACCCTAACACTATCCTAGGCCTGATGATAACCCTAACCCTAACTCTGACACTATCCTAGGGCTGATGCTAACCCTAACCCTAACACTATCCTAGGGCTGATGCTAACCCTAACCCTAACCCTAACACTATCCTAGGGCTGATGCTAACCCTAACACTAACACTATCCTTGGGCTGATGCTAACCCTAACCCTAACCCTAACACTATCCTAGGTCAGATGCTAACCCTAACGCTAACCCTAACACTATCCTTGAACTGATGTTAACCCTAACCCTAACCCTAACACTATCCTAGGCCTGATGATAACCCTAACCCTAACCTTAACACTATACTAGGGTTTATGTTAACCCTAACCCTAACACTATCCTAGGGCTTATGCTAACCCTAACCCTAACCCTAACACTATCCTAGGGCGGATGCTAACCCTAACCCTAACCCTAACACTATCCTAGGGCTGATGCTAACCCTAACACTAACACTACCCTAGGGCTGATGCTAACCCTAACCCTAACCCTAACATTATCCTAGGGCGGATGCTAACCCTAACCCTAACCCTAACACTATCCTAGGGCTCATGCTAACCCTAACACTAACACTATCCTAGGCCTGATGCTAACCCTAACCCTAACCCTAACACTATCCTAGGGCTGATGCTAACCCTAACCCTAACATTATGCTAGGGCTGATGCTAACCCTAACACTAACACTATCCTAGGGCTGATGCTAACCCTAACCCTAAACCTAACATTATCCTATGGTGGATGCTAACCCTAACCCTAACCCTAACACTATCCTAGGGCTGATGCTAACCCTAACACTAACACTATCCTAGGGCTGATGCTATCCCTAACCCTAACCCTAACATTATCCTAGGGCTGATGCTAACCCTAACCCTAACTCTAACACTATCTTAGGGCTGAGGCTAACCCTAACCCTAACACTATGCTAAGGCTGATCCTAACCCTAACCCTAACCCTAACACTATCCTAGGGCTGATGCTAACCCTAACCCTAACACTATCCTAGCCCTGATGCTAACCCTAACCCTAACCCTAACACTATCCTAGGGCTGATGCTAACCCTAAACCTAACACTATCCTAGGGCTGATGCTAACCCTAACCCTAACCCTAACACTATCCTAGGGCTGATGCTAACCCTAACCCTTACACTATCCTAGGCCTGATGATAACCCTAACCCTAACCCTAACACTATCCTAGGGCTGATGTTAACCCTAACACTATCCTAGGGCTGATGCTAACCCTAACCCTTACACTATCCTAGGCCTGATGATAACCCTAACCCTAACCCTAACACTATCCTAGGGCTGATGCTAACCCTAACCCTAACAGTGTCCTAGGGCTGATGCTAACCCTAACCCTAACACTAACACTATCCTAGGCCTGATGCTAACCCTAACCCTAACCGTAACACTATCCTAGGGCTGATGCTAACCCTAACCCTAACACTATCCTAGGGCTGATGCTAACCCTAACCCTAACCCTAACACTATCCTAGGGATGATGCTAACCCTAACAATAACACTATCCTAGGCCTGATGATAACCCTAACCCTAACCCTAACACTATCCTAGGGCTGATGCTAACCCTAACCCTAACAGTATCCTAGGGCTGATGCTAACGCTAACCCTAACCGTAACACTATCCTAAGTCTGATGCTAACCCTAGCCCTCACACTATACTAGGCCTGATGATAACCCTAACCCTAAGCTTAACACTATCCTAGGGCTGATGCTAACCCTAACCCTAACCCTAACACTATCCTAGAGCTGATGCTAACCCTAACCCTAACACTATCCTAGGCCTGATGATAACCCTAACCCTAACCCTGACACTATCCTAGGGCTGATGCTAACCCTAACCCTAACACTATCCTAGGGCTGATGCTAACCCTAACCCTAACCCTAACACTATCCTAGGCCTGATGCTAACCCTATCCCTAACCCTAACACTCATCTAGGGCTGAGGCTAACCCTAAACCTAACACTATCCTAGGGCTGATGCTAACCCTAACCCTAACCCAAACACTATCCTAGGGTTGATGCTAACCCTAACCCTAACACTATCCTAGGGCTGATGCTAACCCTAACCTTAACACTAACACTATCCTTGGGCTGATGCTAACCCTAACCTTAACACTATCCTGGGCCTGATGCTAACCCTAACCCTAACCCTAACACTATCCTAGGGCTGATGCTAACCCTAACCCTAACACTATCCTTGGGCTGATGCTAACCCTAACCCTAACCCTAACAATATCCTAGAGCAGATGCTAACCCTAACGCTAACCCTAACATTATCCTTGAACTGATGCTAACCCTAACCCTAACCCTAACACTATCCTAGGCCTGATGATAACCCTAACCCTAACCCTAACACTATCCTAGGGTTTATGTTAACCCTAACCCTAACACTATCCTAGGGCTGATGCTAACCCTAACCCTAACCCTAACACTATCCTAGGGCGGATGCTAACCCTAACCCTAACCCTAACAGTATCCTAGGGCTGATGCTAACCCTAACACTAACACTATCCTAGGGCTGATGCTAACCCTAACCCTAACCCTAACATTATCCTAGGGCTGATGCTAACCCTAACCCTAACTCTAACACTATCTTAGGGCTGAGGCTAACCCTAACCCTAACACTATCCTACGGCTGATCCTAACCCTAACCCTAACCCTAACACTATCCTAGGGCTGATGCTAACCCTAACCCTAACACTATCCTAGGCCTGATGCTAACCCTAACCCTAACCCTAACACTATCCTAGGGCTGATGCTAACCCTAACCCTAACACTATCCTAGGGCTCATGCTAACCCTAACCCTAACCCTAACACTATCCTAGGGCTGATGCTAACCCTAACCCTAACACTATCCTTGGGCTCATGCTAACCCTAACCCTAACCCTAACACTATCCTAGGGCAGATGCTAACCCTAACGCTAACCCTAACATTATCCTTGAACTGATGCTAACTCTAACCGTAACCCTAACACTATCCTAGGCCTGATGATAACCCTAACACTAACCCTAACACTATCCTAGGGTTTATGTTAACCCTAACCCTAACACTATCCTAGGGCTGATGCTAACCCTAACCCTAACCCTAACACTATCCTAGGGCGGATGCTAACCCTAACCCTAACCTTAACACTATCCTAGGGCTGATGCTAACCCTAACACTAACACTATCCTAGGGCTGATGCTAACCCTAACCCTAACCCTAACACTATCCTAGGGCTGATGCTAACCCTAACCCGAACACTATCCTAGGCCTGATGATAACCCTAACCCTAACACTGACACTATCCTAGGGCTGATGCTAACCCTAACCCTAACACTACCCTAGGCCTGATGATAACCCTAACCCTAACCCTGACACTATCCTAGGGCTGATTCTAACCCTAACCCTAACACTATCCTAGGGCTGATGCTAACCCTAACCCTAACCCTAACACTATCCTAGGGCTGATGCTAACCCTAACGCTAACCCTAACACTATGCTTGAACTGATGCTAACCCTAACCCTAACCATAACACTATCCTAGGCCTGATGATAACCCTAACCCTAACCCTAACACTATCCTAGGGTTTATGTTAACCCTAACCCTAACACTATCCTAGGGCTGATGCTAACCCTAACCCTAAACCTAACACTATCCTAGGGCGGATGCTAACCCTAACCCTAACCCTAACACTATCCTAGGCCTGCTGCTAACCCTAACACTAACACTATCCTAGGGCTGATGCTAACCCTAACCCTAACCCTAACACTCTCCAAGGGCTGATGCTAACCCTAACCCTAACCCTAACACTATCCTAGGGCTGATGCTAACCCTAACCCTAACACTATCCTTGGGCTGATTCTAACCCTAACCCTAACCCTAACACTATCCTAGGGCAGATGCTAACCCAAACGCTAACCCTAACACTATCTTTGAACTGATGCTAACCCTAACCCTAACCCAAACACTATCCTAGGCCTGATGATAACCCTAACCCTAACCCTAACACTATCCTAGTGTTTATGTTAACCCTAACCCTAACACTATCCTAGGGCTGATGCTAACCCTAACCCTAACCCTAACACTATCCTAGGGCTGATGCTAACCCTAACCCTAACCCTAACACTATCCTAGGGCTGATGCTAACCCTAACACTAACACTATCCTAGGGCTGATGCTAACCCTAACCCTAACATTATCCTAGGGCCGATGCTAACCCTAACCCTAACCCTAACACTATCCTAGGGCTCATGCTAACCCTAACATTAACACTATCCTAGGCCTGATGCTAACCCTAACCCTAACCCTAACAGTATCCTAGGGCTGATGCTAACCCTAACCCTAACACTATCCTAGGGCTGATGCTAACCCTAACCCTAACCCTAACACTATGCTAGGGCTGATGCTAACCCTAACCCTAACAATATCCTAGGCCTGATGATAACCCTAACCCTAACCCTAACACTATCCTAGGGCTGATGCTAACCCTAACCCTAACTGTATCCTAGGGCTGATGCTAACCCTAACCCTAACCCTAACACTATCCTAAGTCTGATGCTAACCCTAGCCCTCACACTATACTAGGCCTGATGATAACCCTAACCCTAACCTTAACACTATCCTAGGGCTGATGCTAACCCTAACCCTAACCCTAACACTATCCTAGAGCTGATGCTAACCGTAACCCTAACACTATCCTAGGCCTGAAGATAACCCTAACCCTAACCCTAACACTATCCTAGGGTTTATGTTAACCCTAACCCTAACACTATCCTAGGGCTGATGCTAACCCTAACCCTAACCCTAACACTATCCTAGGGCGGATGCTAACCCTAACCCTAACCCTAACACTATCCTAGGGCTCATGCTAACCCTAACACTAACACTATCCTAGAGCTGATGCTAACCCTAACCCTAACCCTAACATTATCCTAGGGCTGATGATAACCCTAACCCTAACTCTAACACTATCTTAGGGCTGAGGCTAACCCTAACCCTAACACTATCCTACGGCTGATCCTAACCCTAACCCAAACCCTAACACTATCCTAGGGCTGATGCTAACCCTAACCCTAACACTATCCTAGGCCTGATGCTAACCCTAACCCTAACCCTAACACTATCCTAGGGCTGATGCTAACCCTAACACTAACACTATCCTAGGGCTGATGCTAACCCTAACCCTAACCCTAACACTATCCTAGGCCTGATGATAACCCTAACCCTAACCCTAACACTATCCTAGGGTTTATGTTAACCCTAACCCTAACACTATCCTAGGGCTGATGCTAACCCTAACCCTAACCCTAACACTATCCTAGGGCGGATGCTAACCCTAACCCTAACCTTAACACTATCCTAGGGCTGGTGCTAACCCTAACACTAACACTATCCTAGGGCTGATGCTAACCCTAACCCTAACCCTAACACTATCCTAGGGCTAATGCTAACCCTAACCCTAACACTATCCTAGGCCTGATGCTAACCCTAACCCTAACCCTAACACTATCCTAGGGCTGATGCTAACACTAACCCTAACACTATCCTAGGGCTGATGCTAACCCTAACCCTAACCCTAACACGATCCTAGGGCTGATGCTATCCCTAACCCTAACACTATCCTAGGCCTGATGATAACCCTAACCCTAACCCTGACACTATCCTAGGGCTGATGCTAACCCTAACCCTAACACTATCCTAGGGCTGATGCTAACCCTAACCCTAACCCTAACACTATCCTAGGGCTGATGCTAACCCTAAAGCTAACCCTAACACTATCCTTGAACTGATGCTAACCCTAACCCTAACCCTAACACTATCCTAGGCCTGATGATAACCCTAACCCTAACCCTAACACTATCCTAGGGTTTATGTTAACCCTAACCCATACACTATCCTAGGGCTGATGCTAACCCTAACCCTAAACCTAACACTATCCTAGGGCGGATGCTAACCCTAACCCTAACCCTAACACTATCCTAGTGCTGGTGCTAACCCTAACACTAACACTATCCTAGGGCTGATGCTAACCCTAACCCTAACCCTAACACTCTCCAAGGGCTGATGCTAACCCTAACCCTAACCCTAACACTATCCTAGGGCTGATGCTAACCCTAACCCTAACTCTAACACTATCTTAGGGCTGAGGCTAACCCTAACCCTAACACTATCCTCCGGCTGATGCTAACCCTAACCATAACCCAAACACTATCCTAGGGCTGATGCTAACCCTAACCCTAACACTATCCTAGGCCTGATGCTAACCCTAACCCTAACCCTAACACTATCCTAGGGCTGATGCTAACCCTAACCCTAACACTATCCTAGGGCTGATGCTAACCCTAACCCTAACCCTAACACTATCCTAGGGCTGATGCTAACCCTAACCCTAACACTATCCTAGGCTTGATGATAACCCTAATCCTAACCCTAACACTATCCTAGGGCTGATGCTAACCCTAACCCTAACACTATCCTAGAGCTGATGCTAACCCTAACCCTAACCCTAACACTATCCTAAGTCTGATGCTAACCCTAGCCCTCACACTATCCTAGGCCTGATGATAACCCTAAGCCTAACCTTAACACTATCCTAGGGCTGATGCTAACCCTAACCCTAACCCTAACACTATCCTAGAGCTGATGCTAACGCTAACCCTAACACTATCCTAGGCCTGATGATAACCCTAACCCTAACCCTGACACTATCCTAGGGCTCATGCTAACCCTAACCCTAACACTATCCTAGGGCTGATGCTAACCCTAACCCTAACCCAAACGCCATCCTAGGGTTGATGCTAACCCTAACCCTAACACTATCCTAGGGCTGATGCTAACCCTAACCCTAACCCTAACACTATCCTTGATCTGATGCTAACCCTAACCCTAACACTATCCTGGGGCTGATGCTAACCCTAACCCTAACACTAACACTATCCTAGGGCTGATGCTAACCCTAACCATAACACTATCCTTGGGCTGATGCTAACCCTAACCCTAACCCTAACACTATCCTAGGTCAGATGCTAACCCTAACGCTAACCCTAACACTATCCTAGGGCGGATGCTAACCCTAACCCTAATAATATCCTAGGGCTGATGCTAACCCTAACACTAACCCTAACACTATCCTAGGGCTGATGCTAACCCTAACCCTAACCCTAACACTATCCTAGGCCTGATGATAACCCTAACCCTAACCCTAACACTATCCTAGGGTTTATGTTAACCATAACCCTAACACTATCCTACGGTTGATGCTAACCCTAACCCTAACCCTAACACAATCCTAGGGCTGATGCTAACCCTAACAATAACACTATCCTAGGGCTGATGCTAACCCTAACCCTAACCCTAACACTCTCCAAGGGCTGATGCTAACCCTAACCCTAACCCTAACACTATCCTAGGGCTGATGCTAACCCTAACCCTAACTCTAACACTATCTTAGGGCTGAGGCTAACCCTAACCCTAACACTATCCTACGGCTGATGCTAACCCTAACCCTAACCCTAACACTATCCTAGGGCTGATGCTAACCCTAACCCTAACACTATCCTTGGGCTGATGCTAACCCTAACCCTAACACTATCCTTGGGCTGATGCTAACCCTAACCCTAACCCTAACATTATCCTAGGGCTGATGCTAACCCTAACCCTAACACTATCCTTGGGCTGATGCTAACCCTAACCCTAACCCTAACACTATCCTAGGGCTAATGCTAACCCTATCCCTAACACTATCCTAGGCCTGACGCTAACCCTAACCCTAACCCTAACACTATCCTAGGGCTGATGCTAACCCTAACCCTAACACTATCCTAGGGCTGATGCTAACCCTAACCCTAACCCTAACACGATCCTAGGGCTGATGCTAACCCTAACCCTATCACTATCCTAGGCCTGATGATAACCCTAACCCTAACCCTGACACTATCCTAGGGCTGATGCTAACCCTAACCCTAACACTATCCTAGGGCTGATGCTAACCCTAACCCTAACCCTAACACTATCCTAGGGCTGATGCTAACCCTAACCCTAACTCTAACACTATCTTAGGGCTGAGGCTAACCCTAACCCTAACACTATGCTAAGGCTGATCCTAACCCTAACCCTAACCCTAACACTATCCTAGGGCTGATGCTAACCCTAACCCTAACACTATCCTAGCCCTGATGCTAACCCTAACCCTAACCCTAACACTATCCTAGGGCTGATGCTAACCCTAAACCTAACACTATCCTAGGGCTGATGCTAACCCTAACCCTAACCCTAACACTATCCTAGGGCTGATGCTAACCCTAACCCTTACACTATCATAGGCCTGATGATAACCCTAACCCTAACCCTAACACTATCCTAGGGCTGATGTTAACCCTAACACTATCCTAGGGCTGATGCTAACCCTAACCCTTACACTATCCTAGGCCTGATGATAACCCTAACCCTAACCCTAACACTATCCTAGGGCTGATGCTAACCCTAACCCTAACAGTGTCCTAGGGCTGATGCTAACCCTAACCCTAACACTAACACTATCCTAGGCCTGATGCTAACCCTAACCCTAACCGTAACACTATCCTAGGCCTGATGCTAACCCTAACCCTAACACTATCCTAGGGCTGATGCTAACCCTAACCCTAACCCTAACACTATCCTAGGGATGATGCTAACCCTAACAATAACACTATCCTAGGCCTGATGATAACCCTAACCCTAACCCTAACACTATCCTAGGGCTGATGCTAACCCTAACCCTAACAGTATCCTAGGGCTGATGCTAACGCTAACCCTAACCGTAACACTATCCTAAGTCTGATGCTAACCCTAGCCCTCACACTATACTAGGCCTGATGATAACCCTAACCCTAAGCTTAACACTATCCTAGGGCTGATGCTAACCCTAACCCTAACCCTAACACTATCCTAGAGCTGATGCTAACCCTAACCCTAACACTATCCTAGGCCTGATGATAACCCTAACCCTAACCCTGACACTATCCTAGGGCTGATGCTAACCCTAACCCTAACACTATCCTAGGGCTGATGCTAACCCTAACCCTAACCCTAACACTATCCTAGGCCTGATGCTAACCCTATCCCTAACCCTAACACTCATCTAGGGCTGAGGCTAACCCTAAACCTAACACTATCCTAGGGCTGATGCTAACCCTAACCCTAACCCAAACACTATCCTAGGGTTGATGCTAACCCTAACCCTAACACTATCCTAGGGCTGATGCTAACCCTAACCTTAACCCTAACACTATCCTTGGGCTGATGCTAACCCTAACCTTAACACTATCCTGGGCCTGATGCTAACCCTAACCCTAACCCTAACACTATCCTAGGGCTGATGCTAACCCTAACCCTAACACTATCCTTGGGCTGATGCTAACCCTAACCCTAACCCTAACAATATCCTAGAGCAGATGCTAACCCTAACGCTAACCCTAACATTATCCTTGAACTGATGCTAACCCTAACCCTAACCCTAACACTATCCTAGGCCTGATGATAACCCTAACCCTAACCCTAACACTATCCTAGGGTTTATGTTAACCCTAACCCTAACACTATCCTAGGGCTGATGCTAACCCTAACCCTAACCCTAACACTATCCTAGGGCGGATGCTAACCCTAACCCTAACCCTAACACTATCCTAGGGCTGATGCTAACCCTAACACTAACACTATCCTAGGGCTGATGCTAACCCTAACCCTAACCCTAACATTATCCTAGGGCTGATGCTAACCCTAACCCTAACTCTAACACTATCTTAGGGCTGAGGCTAACCCTAACCCTAACACTATCCTACGGCTGATCCTAACCCTAACCCTAACCCTAACACTATCCTAGGGCTGATGCTAACCCTAACCCTAACACTATCCTAGGCCTGATGCTAACCCTAACCCTAACCCTAACACTATCCTAGGGCTGATGCTAACCCTAACCCTAACACTATCCTAGGGCTCATGCTAACCCTAACCCTAACCCTAACACTATCCTAGGGCTGATGCTAACCCTAACCCTAACACTATCCTTGGGCTCATGCTAACCCTAACCCTAACCCTAACACTATCCTAGGGCAGATGCTAACCCTAACGCTAACCCTAACATTATCCTTGAACTGATGCTAACTCTAACCGTAACCCTAACACTATCCTAGGCCTGATGATAACCCTAACACTAACCCTAACACTATCCTAGGGTTTATGTTAACCCTAACCCTAACACTATCCTAGGGCTGATGCTAACCCTAACCCTAACCCTAACACTATCCTAGGGCGGATGCTAACCCTAACCCTAACCTTAACACTATCCTAGGGCTGATGCTAACCCTAACACTAACACTATCCTAGGGCTGATGCTAACCCTAACCCTAACCCTAACACTATCCTAGGGCTGATGCTAACCCTAACCCGAACACTATCCTAGGCCTGATGATAACCCTAACCCTAACACTGACACTATCCTAGGGCTGATGCTAACCCTAACCCTAACACTACCCTAGGCCTGATGATAACCCTAACCCTAACCCTGACACTATCCTAGGGCTGATTCTAACCCTAACCCTAACACTATCCTAGGGCTGATGCTAACCCTAACCCTAACCCTAACACTATCCTAGGGCTGATGCTAACCCTAACGCTAACCCTAACACTATCCTTGAACTGATGCTAACCCTAACCCTAACCATAACACTATCCTAGGCCTGATGATAACCCTAACCCTAACCCTAACACTATCCTAGGGTTTATGTTAACCCTAACCCTAACACTATCCTAGGGCTGATGCTAACCCTAACCCTAAACCTAACACTATCCTAGGGCGGATGCTAACCCTAACCCTAACCCTAACACTATCCTAGGCCTGCTGCTAACCCTAACACTAACACAATCCTAGGGCTGATGCTAACCCTAACCATAACCCTAACACTCTCCAAGGGCTGATGCTAACCCTAACCCTAACCCTAACACTATCCTAGGGCTGATGCTAACCCTAACCCTAACTCTAACACTATCTTAGGGCTGAGGCTAACCCTAACCCAAACACTATCCTACGGCTGATGCTAACCCTAACCCTAACCCTAACACTATCCTAGGGCTGATGCTAACCCTAACCCTAACACTATCCTTGGGCTGATGCTAACCCTAACCCTAACCCTAACACTATCCTAGGGCAGATGCTAACCCTAACGCTAACCCTAACACTATCTTTGAACTGATGCTAACCCTAACCCTAACCCAAACACTATCCTAGGCCTGATGATAACCCTAACCCTAACCCTAACACTATCCTAGTGTTTATGTTAACCCTAACCCTAACACTATCCTAGGGCTGATGCTAACCCTAACCCTAACCCTAACACTATCCTAGGGCTGATGCTAACCCTAACCCTAACCCTAACACTATCCTAGGGCTGATGCTAACCCTAACCCTAACATTATCCTAGGGCCGATGCTAACCCTAACCCTAACCCTAACACTATCCTAGGGCTCATGCTAACCCTAACATTAACACTATCCTAGGCCTGATGCTAACCCTAACCCTAACCCTAACAGTATCCTAGGGCTGATGCTAACCCTAACCCTAACACTATCCTAGGGCTGATGCTAACCCTAACCCTAACCCTAACACTATGCTAGGGCTGATGCTAACCCTAACCCTAACACTATCCTAGGCCTGATGATAACCCTAACCCTAACCCTAACACTATCCTAGGGCTGATGCTAACCCTAACCCTAACTGTATCCTAGGGCTGATGCTAACCCTAACCCTAACACTAACACTATCCTAAGTCTGATGCTAACCCTAGCCCTCACACTATACTAGGCCTGATGATAACCCTAACCCTAACCTTAACACTATCCTAGGGCTGATGCTAACCCTAACCCTAACCCTAACACTATCCTAGAGCTGATGTTAACCGTAACCCTAACACTATCCTAGGCCTGAAGATAACCCTAACCCTAACCCTAACACTATCCTAGGGTTTATGTTAACCCTAACCCTAACACTATCCTAGGGCTGATGCTAACCCTAACCCTAACCCTAACACTATCCTAGGGCGGATGCTAACCCTAACCCTAACCCTAACACTATCCTAGGGCTCATGCTAACCCTAACACTAACACTATCCTAGAGCTGATGCTAACCCTAACCCTAACCCTAACATTATCCTAGGGCTGATGATAACCCTAACCCTAACTCTAACACTATCTTAGGGCTGAGGCTAACCCTAACCCTAACACTATCCTACGGCTGATCCTAACCCTAACCCAAACCCTAACACTATCCTAGGGCTGATGCTAACCCTAACCCTAACACTATCCTAGGGCTGATGCTAACCCTAACCCTAACACTATCCTAGGGCTCATGCTAACCCTAACCCTAACCCTAACACTATCCTAGGGCTGATGCTAACCCTAACCCTAACACTATCCTTGGGCTCATGCTAACCCTAACCCTAACCCTAACACTATCCTAGGGCAGATGCTAACCCTAACGCTAACCCTAACATTATCCTTGAACTGATGCTAACTCTAACCGTAACCCTAACACTATCCTAGGCCTGATGATAACCCTAACACTAACCCTAACACTATCCTAGGGTTTATGTTAACCCTAACCCTAACACTATCCTAGGGCTGATGCTAACCCTAACCCTAACCCTAACACTATCCTAGGGCGGATGCTAACCCTAACCCTAACCTTAACACTATCCTAGGGCTGATGCTAACCCTAACACTAACACTATCCTAGGGCTGATGCTAACCCTAACCCTAACCCTAACACTATCCTAGGGCTGATGCTAACCCTAACCCGAACACTATCCTAGGCCTGATGATAACCCTAACCCTAACACTGACACTATCCTAGGGCTGATGCTAACCCTAACCCTAACACTACCCTAGGCCTGATGATAACCCTAACCCTAACCCTGACACTATCCTAGGGCTGATTCTAACCCTAACCCTAACACTATCCTAGGGCTGATGCTAACCCTAACCCTAACCCTAACACTATCCTAGGGCTGATGCTAACCCTAACGCTAACCCTAACACTATCCTTGAACTGATGCTAACCCTAACCCTAACCATAACACTATCCTAGGCCTGATGATAACCCTAACCCTAACCCTAACACTATCCTAGGGTTTATGTTAACCCTAACCCTAACACTATCCTAGGGCTGATGCTAACCCTAACCCTAAACCTAACACTATCCTAGGGCGGATGCTAACCCTAACCCTAACCCTAACACTATCCTAGGCCTGCTGCTAACCCTAACACTAACACAATCCTAGGGCTGATGCTAACCCTAACCCTAACCCTAACACTCTCCAAGGGCTGATGCTAACCCTAACCCTAACCCTAACACTATCCTAGGGCTGATGCTAACCCTAACCCTAACTCTAACACTATCTTAGGGCTGAGGCTAACCCTAACCCAAACACTATCCTACGGCTGATGCTAACCCTAACCCTAACCCTAACACTATCCTAGGGCTGATGCTAACCCTAACCCTAACACTATCCTTGGGCTGATGCTAACCCTAACCCTAACCCTAACACTATCCTAGGGCAGATGCTAACCCTAACGCTAACCCTAACACTATCTTTGAACTGATGCTAACCCTAACCCTAACCCAAACACTATCCTAGGCCTGATGATAACCCTAACCCTAACCCTAACACTATCCTAGTGTTTATGTTAACCCTAACCCTAACACTATCCTAGGGCTGATGCTAACCCTAACCCTAACCCTAACACTATCCTAGGGCTGATGCTAACCCTAACCCTAACCCTAACACTATCCTAGGGCTGATGCTAACCCTAACCCTAACATTATCCTAGGGCCGATGCTAACCCTAACCCTAACCCTAACACTATCCTAGGGCTCATGCTAACCCTAACATTAACACTATCCTAGGCCTGATGCTAACCCTAACCCTAACCCTAACAGTATCCTAGGGCTGATGCTAACCCTAACCCTAACACTATCCTAGGGCTGATGCTAACCCTAACCCTAACCCTAACACTATGCTAGGGCTGATGCTAACCCTAACCCTAACACTATCCTAGGCCTGATGATAACCCTAACCCTAACCCTAACACTATCCTAGGGCTGATGCTAACCCTAACCCTAACTGTATCCTAGGGCTGATGCTAACCCTAACCCTAACCCTAACACTATCCTAAGTCTGATGCTAACCCTAGCCCTCACACTATACTAGGCCTGATGATAACCCTAACCCTAACCTTAACACTATCCTAGGGCTGATGCTAACCCTAACCCTAACCCTAACACTATCCTAGAGCTGATGCTAACCGTAACCCTAACACTATCCTAGGCCTGAAGATAACCCTAACCCTAACCCTAACACTATCCTAGGGTTTATGTTAACCCTAACCCTAACACTATCCTAGGGCTGATGCTAACCCTAACCCTAACCCTAACACTATCCTAGGGCGGATGCTAACCCTAACCCTAACCCTAACACTATCCTAGGGCTCATGCTAACCCTAACACTAACACTATCCTAGAGCTGATGCTAACCCTAACCCTAACCCTAACATTATCCTAGGGCTGATGATAACCCTAACCCTAACTCTAACACTATCTTAGGGCTGAGGCTAACCCTAACCCTAACACTATCCTACGGCTGATCCTAACCCTAACCCAAACCCTAACACTATCCTAGGGCTGATGCTAACCCTAACCCTAACACTATCCTAGGCCTGATGCTAACCCTAACCCTAACCCTAACACTATCCTAGGGCTGATGCTAACCCTAACACTAACACTATCCTAGGGCTGATGCTAACCCTAACCCTAACCCTAACACTATCCTAGGCCTGATGATAACCCTAACCCTAACCCTAACACTATCCTAGGGTTTATGTTAACCCTAACCCTAACACTATCCTAGGGCTGATGCTAACCCTAACCCTAACCCTAACACTATCCTAGGGCGGATGCTAACCCTAACCCTAACCTTAACACTATCCTAGGGCTGGTGCTAACCCTAACACTAACACTATCCTAGGGCTGATGCTAACCCTAACCCTAACCCTAACACTATCCTAGGGCTAATGCTAACCCTAACCCTAACACTATCCTAGGCCTGATGCTAACCCTAACCCTAACCCTAACACTATCCTAGGGCTGATGCTAACCCTAACCCTAACACTATCCTAGGGCTGATGCTAACCCTAACCCTAACCCTAACACGATCCTAGGGCTGATGCTATCCCTAACCCTAACACTATCCTAGGCCTGATGATAACCCTAACCCTAACCCTGACACTATCCTAGGGCTGATGCTAACCCTAACCCTAACACTATCCTAGGGCTGATGCTAACCCTAACTCTAACCCTAACACTATCCTAGGGCTGATGCTAACCCTAAAGCTAACCCTAACACTATCCTTGAACTGATGCTAACCCTAACCCTAACCCTAACACTATCCTAGGCCTGATGATAACCCTAACCCTAACCCTAACACTATCCTAGGGTTTATGTTAACCCTAACCCTAACACTATCCTAGGGCTGATGCTAACCCTAACCCTAAACCTAACACTATCCTAGGGCGGATGCTAACCCTAACCCTAACCCTAACACTATCCTAGTGCTGGTGCTAACCCTAACACTAACACTATCCTAGGGCTGATGCTAACCCTAACCCTAACCCTAACACTCTCCAAGGGCTGATGCTAACCCTAACCCTAACCCTAACACTATCCTAGGGCTGATGCTAACCCTAACCCTAACTCTAACACTATCTTAGGGCTGAGGCTAACCCTAACCCTAACACTATCCTCCGGCTGATGCTAACCCTAACCATAACCCAAACACTATCCTAGGGCTGATGCTAACCCTAACCCTAACACTATCCTAGGCCTGATGCTAACCCTAACCCTAACCCTAACACTATCCTAGGGCTGATGCTAACCCTAACCCTAACACTATCCTAGGGCTGATGCTAACCCTAACCCTAACCCTAACACTATCCTAGGGCTGATGCTAACCCTAACCCTAACACTATCCTAGGCTTGATGATAACCCTAATCCTAACCCTAACACTATCCTAGGGCTGATGCTAACCCTAACCCTAACACTATCCTAGAGCTGATGCTAACCCTAACCCTAACCCTAACACTATCCTAAGTCTGATGCTAACCCTAGCCCTCACACTATCCTAGGCCTGATGATAACCCTAAGCCTAACCTTAACACTATCCTAGGGCTGATGCTAACCCTAACCCTAACCCTAACACTATCCTAGAGCTGATGCTAACGCTAACCCTAACACTATCCTAGGCCTGATGATAACCCTAACCCTAACCCTGACACTATCCTAGGGCTCATGCTAACCCTAACCCTAACACTATCCTAGGGCTGATGCTAACCCTAACCCTAACCCAAACGCCATCCTAGGGTTGATGCTAACCCTAACCCTAACACTATCCTAGGGCTGATGCTAACCCTAACCCTAACCCTAACACTATCCTTGATCTGATGCTAACCCTAACCCTAACACTATCCTGGGGCTGATGCTAACCCTAACCCTAACCCTAACACTATCCTAGGGCTGATGCTAACCCTAACCATAACACTATCCTTGGGCTGATGCTAACCCTAACCCTAACCCTAACACTATCCTAGGTCAGATGCTAACCCTAACGCTAACCCTAACACTATCCTAGGGCGGATGCTAACCCTAACCCTAATAATATCCTAGGGCTGATGCTAACCCTAACACTAACCCTAACACTATCCTAGGCCTGATGATAACCCTAACCCTAACCCTAACACTATCCTAGGGTTTATGTTAACCATAACCCTAACACTATCCTACGGTTGATGCTAACCCTAACCCTAACCCTAACACAATCCTAGGGCTGATGCTAACCCTAACAATAACACTATCCTAGGGCTGATGCTAACCCTAACCCTAACCCTAACACTCTCCAAGGGCTGATGCTAACCCTAACCCTAACCCTAACACTATCCTAGGGCTGATGCTAACCCTAACCCTAACTCTAACACTATCTTAGGGCTGAGGCTAACCCTAACCCTAACACTATCCTACGGCTGATGCTAACCCTAACCCTAACCCTAACACTATCCTAGGGCTGATGCTAACCCTAACCCTAACACTATCCTTGGGCTGATGCTAACCCTAACCCTAACACTATCCTTGGGCTGATGCTAACCCTAACCCTAACCCTAACATTATCCTAGGGCTGATGCTAACCCTAACCCTAACACTATCCTTGGGCTGATGCTAACCCTAACCCTAACCCTAACACTATCCTAGGGCTAATGCTAACCCTATCCCTAACACTATCCTAGGCCTGATGCTAACCCTAACCCTAACCCTAACACTATCCTAGGGCTGATGCTAACCCTAACCCTAACACTATCCTAGGGCTGATGCTAACCCTAACCCTAACCCTAACACGATCCTAGGGCTGATGCTAACCCTAACCCTATCACTATCCTAGGCCTGATGATAACCCTAACCCTAACCCTGACACTATCCTAGGGCTGATGCTAACCCTAACCCTAACACTATCCTAGGGCTGATGCTAACCCTAACCCTAACCCTAACACTATCCTAGGGCTGATGCTAACCCTAACCCTAACTCTAACACTATCTTAGGGCTGAGGCTAACCCTAACCCTAACACTATGCTAAGGCTGATCCTAACCCTAACCCTAACCCTAACACTATCCTAGGGCTGATGCTAACCCTAACCCTAACACTATCCTAGCCCTGATGCTAACCCTAAACCTAACCCTAACACTATCCTAGGGCTGATGCTAACCCTAAACCTAACACTATCCTAGGGCTGATGCTAACCCTAACCCTAACCCTAACACTATCCTAGGGCTGATGCTAACCCTAACCCTTACACTATCCTAGGCCTGATGATAACCCTAACCCTAACCCTAACACTATCCTAGGGCTGATGTTAACCCTAACACTATCCTAGGGCTGATGCTAACCCTAACCCTTACACTATCCTAGGCCTGATGATAACCCTAACCCTAACCCTAACACTATCCTAGGGCTGATGCTAACCCTAACCCTAACAGTGTCCTAGGGCTGATGCTAACCCTAACCCTAACACTAACACTATCCTAGGCCTGATGCTAACCCTAACCCTAACCGTAACACTATCCTAGGGCTGATGCTAACCCTAACCCTAACACTATCCTAGGGCTGATGCTAACCCTAACCCTAACCCTAACACTATCCTAGGGATGATGCTAACCCTAACAATAACACTATCCTAGGCCTGATGATAACCCTAACCCTAACCCTAACACTATCCTAGGGCTGATGCTAACCCTAACCCTAACAGTATCCTAGGGCTGATGCTAACGCTAACCCTAACCGTAACACTATCCTAAGTCTGATGCTAACCCTAGCCCTCACACTATACTAGGCCTGATGATAACCCTAACCCTAAGCTTAACACTATCCTAGGGCTGATGCTAACCCTAACCCTAACCCTAACACTATCCTAGAGCTGATGCTAACCCTAACCCTAACACTATCCTAGGCCTGATGATAACCCTAACCCTAACCCTGACACTATCCTACGGCTGATGCTAACCCTAACCCTAACACTATCCTAGGGCTGATGCTAACCCTAACCCTAACCCTAACACTATCCTAGGCCTGATGCTAACCCTACCCCTAACCCTAACACTCATCTAGGGCTGAGGCTAACCCTAAACCTAACACTATCCTAGGGCTGATGCTAACCCTAACCCTAACCCAAACACTATCCTAGGGTTGATGCTAACCCTAACCCTAACACTATCCTAGGGCTGATGCTAACCCTAACCTTAACCCTAACACTATCCTTGGGCTGATGCTAACCCTAACCTTAACACTATCCTGGGCCTGATGCTAATCCTAACCCTAACCCTAACACTATCCTAGGGCTGATGCTAACCCTAACCCTAACACTATCCTTGGGCTGATGCTAACCCTAACCCTAACCCTAACAATATCCTAGAGCAGATGCTAACCCTAACGCTAACCCTAACATTATCCTTGAACTGATGCTAACCCTAACCCTAACCCTAACACTATCCTAGGCCTGATGATAACCCTAACCCTAACCCTAACACTATCCTAGGGTTTATGTTAACCCTAACCCTAACACTATCCTAGGGCTGATGCTAACCCTAACCCTAACCCTAACACTATCCTAGGGCGGATGCTAACCCTAACCCTAACCCTAACACTATCCTAGGGCTGATGCTAACCCTAACACTAACACTATCCTAGGGCTGATGCTAACCCTAACCCTAACCCTAACATTATCCTAGGGCTGATGCTAACCCTAACCCTAACTCTAACACTATCTTAGGGCTGAGGCTAACCCTAACCCTAACACTATCCTACGGCTGATCCTAACCCTAACCCTAACCCTAACACTATCCTAGGGCTGATGCTAACCCTAACCCTAACACTATCCTAGGCCTGATGCTAACCCTAACCCTAACCCTAACACTATCCTAGGGCTGATGCTAACCCTAACCCTAACACTATCCTAGGGCTCATGCTAACCCTAACCCTAACCCTAACACTATCCTAGGGCTGATGCTAACCCTAACCCTAACACTATCCTTGGGCTCATGCTAACCCTAACCCTAACCCTAACACTATCCTAGGGCAGATGCTAACCCTAACGCTAACCCTAACATTATCCTTGAACTGATGCTAACTCTAACCGTAACCCTAACACTATCCTAGGCCTGATGATAACCCTAACACTAACCCTAACACTATCCTAGGGTTTATGTTAACCCTAACCCTAACACTATCCTAGGGCTGATGCTAACCCTAACCCTAACCCTAACACTATCCTAGGGCGGATGCTA
Source organism: Lemur catta (assembly GCF_020740605.2). NCBI lineage: Eukaryota > Metazoa > Chordata > Mammalia > Primates > Lemuridae > Lemur > Lemur catta. Next base: position 137,149 of record NC_059147.1, on the reverse strand, counting down.
ACCCTAACCCTAACCTTAACACTATCCTAGGGCTGATGCTAACCCTAACACTAACACTATCCTAGGGCTGATGCTAACCCTAACCCTAACCCTAACACTATCCTAGGGCTGATGCTAACCCTAACCCGAACACTATCCTAGGCCTGATGATAACCCTAACCCTAACACTGACACTATCCTAGGGCTGATGCTAACCCTAACCCTAACACTACCCTAGGCCTGATGATAACCCTAACCCTAACCCTGACACTATCCTAGGGCTGATTCTAACCCTAACCCTAACACTATCCTAGGGCTGATGCTAACCCTAACCCTAACCCTAACACTATCCTAGGGCTGATGCTAACCCTAACGCTAACCCTAACACTATCCTTGAACTGATGCTAACCCTAACCCTAACCATAACACTATCCTAGGCCTGATGATAACCCTAACCCTAACCCTAACACTATCCTAGGGTTTATGTTAACCCTAACCCTAACACTATCCTAGGGCTGATGCTAACCCTAACCCTAAACCTAACACTATCCTAGGGCGGATGCTAACCCTAACCCTAACCCTAACACTATCCTAGGCCTGCTGCTAACCCTAACACTAACACTATCCTAGGGCTGATGCTAACCCTAACCCTAACCCTAACACTCTCCAAGGGCTGATGCTAACCCTAACCCTAACCCTAACACTATCCTAGGGCTGATGCTAACCCTAACCCTAACTCTAACACTATCTTAGGGCTGAGGCTAACCCTAACCCTAACACTATCCTACGGCTGATGCTAACCCTAACCCTAACCCTAACACTATCCTAGGGCTGATGCTAACCCTAACCCTAACACTATCCTTGGGCTGATGCTAACCCTAACCCTAACCCTAACACTATCCTAGGGCAGATGCTAACCCTAACGCTAACCCTAACACTATCTTTGAACTGATGCTAACCCTAACCCTAACCCAAACACTATCCTAGGCCTGATGATAACCCTAACCCTAACCCTAACACTATCCTAGTGTTTATGTTAACCCTAACCCTAACACTATCCTAGGGCTGATGCTAACCCTAACCCTAACCCTAACACTATCCTAGGGCTGATGCTAACCCTAACCCTAACCCTAACACTATCCTAGGGCTGATGCTAACCCTAACACTAACACTATCCTAGGGCTGATGCTAACCCTAACCCTAACATTATCCTAGGGCCGATGCTAACCCTAACCCTAACCCTAACACTATCCTAGGGCTCATGCTAACCCTAACATTAACACTATCCTAGGCCTGATGCTAACCCTAACCCTAACCCTAACAGTATCCTAGGGCTGATGCTAACCCTAACCCTAACACTATCCTAGGGCTGATGCTAACCCTAACCCTAACCCTAACACTATGCTAGGGCTGATGCTAACCCTAACCCTAACACTATCCTAGGCCTGATGATAACCCTAACCCTAACCCTAACACTATCCTAGGGCTGATGCTAACCCTAACCCTAACTGTATCCTAGGGCTGATGCTAACCCTAACCCTAACCCTAACACTATCCTAAGTCTGATGCTAACCCTAGCCCTCACACTATACTAGGCCTGATGATAACCCTAACCCTAACCTTAACACTATCCTAGGGCTGATGCTAACCCTAACCCTAACCCTAACACTATCCTAGAGCTGATGCTAACCGTAACCCTAACACTATCCTAGGCCTGAAGATAACCCTAACCCTAACCCTAACACTATCCTAGGGTTTATGTTAACCCTAACCCTAACACTATCCTAGGGCTGATGCTAACCCTAACCCTAACCCTAACACTATCCTAGGGCGGATGCTAACCCTAACCCTAACCCTAACACTATCCTAGGGCTCATGCTAACCCTAACACTAACACTATCCTAGAGCTGATGCTAACCCTAACCCTAACCCTAACATTATCCTAGGGCTGATGATAACCCTAACCCTAACTCTAACACTATCTTAGGGCTGAGGCTAACCCTAACCCTAACACTATCCTACGGCTGATCCTAACCCTAACCCAAACCCTAACACTATCCTAGGGCTGATGCTAACCCTAACCCTAACACTATCCTAGGCCTGATGCTAACCCTAACCCTAACCCTAACACTATCCTAGGGCTGATGCTAACCCTAACACTAACACTATCCTAGGGCTGATGCTAACCCTAACCCTAACCCTAACACTATCCTAGGCCTGATGATAACCCTAACCCTAACCCTAACACTATCCTAGGGTTTATGTTAACCCTAACCCTAACACTATCCTAGGGCTGATGCTAACCCTAACCCTAACCCTAACACTATCCTAGGGCGGATGCTAACCCTAACCCTAACCTTAACACTATCCTAGGGCTGGTGCTAACCCTAACACTAACACTATCCTAGGGCTGATGCTAACCCTAACCCTAACCCTAACACTATCCTAGGGCTAATGCTAACCCTAACCCTAACACTATCCTAGGCCTGATGCTAACCCTAACCCTAACCCTAACACTATCCTAGGGCTGATGCTAACCCTAACCCTAACACTATCCTAGGGCTGATGCTAACCCTAACCCTAACCCTAACACGATCCTAGGGCTGATGCTATCCCTAACCCTAACACTATCCTAGGCCTGATGATAACCCTAACCCTAACCCTGACACTATCCTAGGGCTGATGCTAACCCTAACCCTAACACTATCCTAGGGCTGATGCTAACCCTAACCCTAACCCTAACACTATCCTAGGGCTGATGCTAACCCTAAAGCTAACCCTAACACTATCCTTGAACTGATGCTAACCCTAACCCTAACCCTAACACTATCCTAGGCCTGATGATAACCCTAACCCTAACCCTAACACTATCCTAGGGTTTATGTTAACCCTAACCCTAACACTATCCTAGGGCTGATGCTAACCCTAACCCTAAACCTAACACTATCCTAGGGCGGATGCTAACCCTAACCCTAACCATAACACTATCCTAGTGCTGGTGCTAACCCTAACACTAACACTATCCTAGGGCTGATGCTAACCCTAACCCTAACCCTAACACTCTCCAAGGGCTGATGCTAACCCTAACCCTAACCCTAACACTATCCTAGGGCTGATGCTAACCCTAACCCTAACTCTAACACTATCTTAGGGCTGAGGCTAACCCTAACCCTAACACTATCCTCCGGCTGATGCTAACCCTAACCATAACCCAAACACTATCCTAGGGCTGATGCTAACCCTAACCCTAACACTATCCTAGGCCTGATGCTTTCCCTAACCCTAACCCTAACACTATCCTAGGGCTGATGCTAACCCTAACCCTAACATTATCCTAGGGCTGATGCTAACCCTAACCCTAACCCTAACACTATCCTAGGGCTGATGCTAACCCTAACCCTAACACTATCCTAGGCTTGATGATAACCCTAATCCTAACCCTAACACTATCCTAGGGCTGATGCTAACCCTAACCCTAACACTATCCTAGAGCTGATGCTAACCCTAACCCTAACCCTAACACTATCCTAAGTCTGATGCTAACCCTAGCCCTCACACTATCCTAGGCCTGATGATAACCCTAAGCCTAACCTTAACACTATCCTAGGGCTGATGCTAACCCTAACCCTAACCCTAACACTATCCTAGAGCTGATGCTAACGCTAACCCTAACACTATCCTAGGCCTGAAGATAACCCTAACCCTAACCCTGACACTATCCTAGGGCTCATGCTAACCCTAACCCTAACACTATCCTAGGGCTGATGCTAACCCTAACCCTAACCCAAACGCCATCCTAGGGTTGATGCTAACCCTAACCCTAACACTATCCTAGGGCTGATGCTAACCCTAACCCTAACCCTAACACTATCCTTGATCTGATGCTAACCCTAACCCTAACACTATCCTGGGGCTGATGCTAACCCTAACCCTAACCCTAACACTATCCTAGGGCTGATGCTAACCCTAACCATAACACTATCCTTGGGCTGATGCTAACCCTAACCCTAACCCTAACACTATCCTAGGTCAGATGCTAACCCTAACGCTAACCCTAAAACTATCCTAGGGCGGATGCTAACCCTAACCCTAATAATATCCTAGGGCTGATGCTAACCCTAACACTAACCCTAACACTATCCTAGGGCTGATGCTAACCCTAACCCTAACCCTAACACTATCCTAGGCCTGATGATAACCCTAACCCTAACCCTAACACTATCCTAGGGTTTATGTTAACCATAACCCTAACACTATCCTACGGTTGATGCTAACCCTAACCCTAACCCTAACACAATCCTAGGGCTGATGCTAACCCTAACAATAACACTATCCTAGGGCTGATGCTAACCCTAACCCTAACCCTAACACTCTCCAAGGGCTGATGCTAACCCTAACCCTAACCCTAACACTATCCTAGGGCTGATGCTAACCCTAACCCTAACTCTAACACTATCTTAGGGCTGAGGCTAACCCTAACCCTAACACTATCCTACGGCTGATGCTAACCCTAACCCTAACCCTAACACTATCCTAGGGCTGATGCTAACCCTAACCCTAACACTATCCTTGGGCTGATGCTAACCCTAACCCTAACACTATCCTTGGGCTGATGCTAACCCTAACCCTAACCCTAACATTATCCTAGGGCTGATGCTAACCCTAACCCTAACACTATCCTTGGGCTGATGCTAACCCTAACCCTAACCCTAACACTATCCTAGGGCTAATGCTAACCCTATCCCTAACACTATCCTAGGCCTGATGCTAACCCTAACCCTAACCCTAACACTATCCTAGGGCTGATGCTAACCCTAACCCTAACACTATCCTAGGGCTGATGCTAACCCTAACCCTAACCCTAACACGATCCTAGGGCTGATGCTAACCCTAACCCTATCACTATCCTAGGCCTGATGATAACCCTAACCCTAACCCTGACACTATCCTAGGGCTGATGCTAACCCTAACCCTAACACTATCCTAGGGCTGATGCTAACCCTAACCCTAACCCTAACACTATCCTAGGGCTGATGCTAACCCTAAAGCTAACCCTAACACTATCCTTGAACTGATGCTAACCCTAACCCTAACCCTAACACTATCCTAGGCCTGATGATAACCCTAACCCTAACCCTAACACTATCCTAGGGTTTATGTTAACCCTAACCCTAACACTATCCTAGGGCTGATGCTAACCCTAACCCTAAACCTAACACTATCCTAGGGCGGATGCTAACCCTAACCCTAACCCTAACACTATCCTAGTGCTGGTGCTAACCCTAACACTAACACTATCCTAGGGCTGATGCTAACCCTAACCCTAACCCTAACACTCTCCAAGGGCTGTTGCTAACCCTAACCCTAACCCTAACACTATCCTAGGGCTGATGCTAACCCTAACCCTAACTCTAACACTATCTTAGGGCTGAGGCTAACCCTAACCCTAACACTATCCTCCGGCTGATGCTAACCCTAACCCTAACCCAAACACTATATAGGGCTGATGCTAACCCTAACCCTAACACTATCCTAGGCCTGATGCTAACCCTAACCCTAACCCTAACACTATCCTAGGGCTGATGCTAACCCTAACCCTAACACTATCCTAGGGCTGAAGCTAACCCTAACCCTAACCCTAACACTATCCTTGGGCTGATGCTAACCCTAACCCTAACAATATCCTAGGCTTGGTGATAACCCTAATCCTAACCCTAACACTATCCTAGGGCTGATGCTAACCCTAACCCTAACACTATCCTTGGGCTGATGCTAACCCTAACCCTAACCCTAACACTATCCTAGGGCTAATGCTAACCCTATCCCTAACACTATCCTAGGCCTGATGCTAACCCTAACCCTAACCCTAACACTATCCTAGGGCTGATGCTAACCCTAACCCTAACACTATCCTAGGGCTGATGCTAACCCTAACCCTAACCCTAACACGATCCTAGGGCTGATGCTAACCCTAACCCTATCACTATCCTAGGCCTGATGATAACCCTAACCCTAACCCTGACACTATCCTAGGGCTGATGCTAACCCTAACCCTAACACTATCCTAGGGCTGATGCTAACCCTAACCCTAACCCTAACACTATCCTAGGGCTGATGCTAACCCTAAAGCTAACCCTAACACTATCCTTGAACTGATGCTAACCCTAACCCTAACCCTAACACTATCCTAGGCCTGATGATAACCCTAACCCTAACCCTAACACTATCCTAGGGTTTATGTTAACCCTAACCCTAACACTATCCTAGGGCTGATGCTAACCCTAACCCTAAACCTAACACTATCCTAGGGCGGATGCTAACCCTAACCCTAACCCTAACACTATCCTAGTGCTGGTGCTAACCCTAACACTAACACTATCCTAGGGCTGATGCTAACCCTAACCCTAACCCTAACACTCTCCAAGGGCTGTTGCTAACCCTAACCCTAACCCTAACACTATCCTAGGGCTGATGCTAACCCTAACCCTAACTCTAACACTATCTTAGGGCTGAGGCTAACCCTAACCCTAACACTATCCTCCGGCTGATGCTAACCCTAACCCTAACCCAAACACTATATAGGGCTGATGCTAACCCTAACCCTAACACTATCCTAGGCCTGATGCTAACCCTAACCCTAACCCTAACACTATCCTAGGGCTGATGCTAACCCTAACCCTAACACTATCCTAGGGCTGAAGCTAACCCTAACCCTAACCCTAACACTATCCTTGGGCTGATGCTAACCCTAACCCTAACAATATCCTAGGCTTGGTGATAACCCTAATCCTAACCCTAACACTATCCTAGGGCTGATGCTAACCCTAACCCTAACACTATCCTAGAGCTGATGCTAACCCTAACCCTAACCCTAACACTATCCTAAGTCTGATGCTAACCCTAGCCCTCACACTATCCTAGGCCTGATGATAACCCTAAGCCTAACCTTAACACTATCCTAGGGCTGATGCTAACCCTAACCCTAACCCTAACACTATCCTAGAGCTGATGCTAACGCTAACCCTAACACTATCCTAGGCCTGATGATAACCCTAACCCTAACCCTGACACTATCCTAGGGCTTATGCTAACCCTAACCCTAACACTATCCTAGGGCTGATGCTAACCCTAACCCTAACCCAAACGCCATCCTAGGGTTGATGCTAACCCTAACCCTAACACTATCCTAGGGCTGATGCTAACCCTAACCCTAACCCTAACACTATCCTTGGGCTGATGCTAACCCTAACCCTAACACTATCCTGGGGCTGATGCTAACCCTAACCCTAACCCTAACACTATCCTAGGGCTGATGCTAACCCTAACCCTAACACTATCCTTGGGCTGATGCTAACCCTAACCCTAACCCTAACACTATCCTAGGTCAGATGCTAACCCTAACGCTAACCCTAACACTATCCTAGGGCGGATGCTAACCCTAACCCTAATAATATCCTAGGGCTGATGCTAACCCTAACACTAACCCTAACACTATTCTAGGGCTGATGCTAACCCTAACCCTAACCCTAACACTATCCTAGGCCTGATGGTAACCCTAACCCTAACCCTAACACTATCCTAGTGTTTATGTTAACCATAACCCTAACACTATCCTACGGTTGATGCTAACCCTAACCCTAACTCTAACACAATCCTAGGGCTGATGCTAACCCTAACAATAACACTATCCTAGGGCTGAGGCTAACCCTAACCCTAACCCTAACACTCTCCAAGGGCTGATGCTAACCGTAACCCTAACCCTAACACTATCCTAGGGCTGATGCTAACCCTAACCCTAACTCTAACACTATCTTAGGGCTGAGGCTAACCCTAACCCTAACACTATCCTACGGCTGATGCTAACCCTAACCCTAACCCTAACACTGTCCTAGGGCTGATGCTAACCATAACCCTAACACTATCCTAGAGCTGATGCTAACCCTAACCCTAACCCTAACACTATCCTAAGTCTGATGCTAACCCTAGCCCTCACACTATCCTAGGCCTGATGATAACCCTAACCCTAACCCTAACACTATCCTAGAGCTGATGCTAACGCTAACCCTAACACTATCCTAGGCCTGATGATAACCCTAACCCTAACCCTGACACTATCCTAGGGCTCATGCTAACCCTAACCCTAACACTATCCTAGGGCTGATGCTAACCCTAACCCTAACCCTAACACTATCCTAGGCCTGATGCTAACCCTATCCCTAACCGTAACACTCTCCTAGGGCTGAGGCTAACCCTAACCCTAACACTATCCTTGGGCTGATGCTAACCCTAACCCTAACTCTAACACTATCCTAGGTCAGATGCTAACCCTAACGCTAACCCTAACACTATCCTTGAACTGATGTTAACCCTAACCCTAACCCTAACACTATCCTAGGCCTGATGATAACCCTAACCCTAACCCTAACACTATCCTAGGGTTTATGTTAACCCTAACCCTAACACTATCCTAGGGCTGATGCTAACCCTAACCCTAACCCTAACATTATCCTAGGGCGGATGCTAACCCTAACACTAACGCAAACACTATCCTAGGGCTCAGGCTAACCCTAACACTAACACTATCCTAAGCCTGATGCTAACCCTAACCCTAACCCTAACACTATCCTAGGGCTGATGCTAACCCTAACCCTAACATTATCCTAGGGCTGATGCTAACCCTAACCCTAACACTATCCTAGGGCTGATGCTAACCCTAACCATAAACCTAACATTATCCTATGGTGGATGCTAACCCTAACCCTAACCCTAACACTATCCTAGGGCTGATGCTAACCCTAACACTAACACTATCCTAGGGCTGATGCTAATCCTAACCCTAACCCTAACATTATCCTAGGGCTGATGCTAACCCTAACCCTAACTCTAACACTATCTTAGGGCTGAGGCTAACCCTAACCCTAACACTATCCTACGGCTGATCCTAACCCTAACCCTAACCCTAACACTATCCTAGGGCTGATGCTAACCCTAACCCTAACACTATCCTAGGCCTGATGCTAACCCTAACCCTAACCCTAACACTATCCTAGGGCTGATGCTAACCCTAACCCTAACACTATCCTAGGGCTGATGCTAACCCTAACCCTAACCCTAACACTATCCTAGGGCTGATGCTAACCCTAACCCTAACACTATCCTAGGCCTGATGATAACCCTAACCCTAACCCTAACACTATCCTAGGGCTGATGCTAACCCTAACCCTAACACTATCCTAGAACAGACGCTAACCCTAACCCTAACCCTAACACTATCCTAGGGCTGATGCTAACCACAATGCTAACCCTAACACTATCCTTGAACTGATGTTAACCCTAACCCTAACACTAACACTATCCTAGCCCTGATGATAACCCTAACCCTAACCCTAACACTATCCTAGGGTTTATGTTAACCCTAACCCTAACACTATCCTAGGGCTGATGCTAAGCCTAACCCTAACCCTAACACTATCCTAGGGCTGCTGCAAACCCTAACCCTAACACTATCCTAGGCCTGATTATAACCCTAACCCTAACCCTAACACTATCCTTGGGCTGATGCTAACCCTAACCCTAACACTATCCTGGGCCTGATGCTAACCCTAACCCTAACCCTAACATTATCCTATGGCTGAAGCTAACCCTAACCCTAACACTATCCTTGGGCTCATGCTAACCCTAACCCTAACACTATCCTAGGGCAGATGCTAACCCTAACGCTAACCCTAACACTATCCTTGAATTGATGCTAACCCTAACCCTAACCCTAACACTATCCTAGGCCTGATGATAACCCTAACCCTAACCCTAACACTATCCTAGGCCTGATGCTAACCCTAACCCTAACCCTAACACTATCCTAGGGCTGATGCTAACCCTAACCCTAACACTATCCTAGGGCTGATGCTAACCCTAACCCTAACCCTAACACTATCCTAGGGCTGATGCTAACCATAACCCTAACACTATCCTAGGCCTGATGATAACCCTAACCCTAACCCTGACACTATCCTAGGGCTGATGCTAACCCTAACCCTAACACTATCCTAGGGCTGATGCTAACCCTAACCCTAACCCTAACACTATCCTAGGGCTGATGCTAACCCTAACGCTAACCCTATCACTATCCTTGAACGGATGCTAACCCTAACCCTAACCATTACACTATCCTAGGCCTGATGCTAACACTAACCCTAACCCTTAACATTATCCTAGGGCTGATGCTAACCCTAACCCTAACACTATCCTAGGGCTGATGCTAACCCTAACCCTAAACCTAACACTATCCTAGGGCGGATGCTAACCCTAACCCTAACCCTAACACTATCATAGTGCTGATGCTAACCCTAACACTAACACTATCCTAGGGCTGATGCTAACCCTAACCCTAACCCTAACACTATCCTAGGGCTGATGCTAACCCTAAAGCTAACCCTAACACTATCCTTGAACTGATGCTAACCCTAACCCTAACCCTAACACTATCCTAGGCCTGATGATAACCCTAACCCTAACCCTAACACTATCCTAGGGTTTATGTTAACCCTAACCCTAACACTATCCTAGGGCTGATGCTAACCCTAACCCTAAACCTAACACTATCCTAGGGCGGATGCTAACCCTAACCCTAACCCTAACACTATCCTAGTGCTGGTGCTAACCCTAACACTAACACTATCCTAGGGCTGATGCTAACCCTAACCCTAACCCTAACACTCTCCAAGGGCTGTTGCTAACCCTAACCCTAACCCTAACACTATCCTAGGGCTGATGCTAACCCTAACCCTAACTCTAACACTATCTTAGGGCTGAGGCTAACCCTAACCCTAACACTATCCTCCGGCTGATGCTAACCCTAACCCTAACCCAAACACTATATAGGGCTGATGCTAACCCTAACCCTAACACTATCCTAGGCCTGATGCTAACCCTAACCCTAACCCTAACACTATCCTAGGGCTGATGCTAACCCTAACCCTAACACTATCCTAGGGCTGAAGCTAACCCTAACCCTAACCCTAACACTATCCTTGGGCTGATGCTAACCCTAACCCTAACAATATCCTAGGCTTGGTGATAACCCTAATCCTAACCCTAACACTATCCTAGGGCTGATGCTAACCCTAACCCTAACACTATCCTAGAGCTGATGCTAACCCTAACCCTAACCCTAACACTATCCTAAGTCTGATGCTAACCCTAGCCCTCACACTATCCTAGGCCTGATGATAACCCTAAGCCTAACCTTAACACTATCCTAGGGCTGATGCTAACCCTAACCCTAACCCTAACACTATCCTAGAGCTGATGCTAACGCTAACCCTAACACTATCCTAGGCCTGATGATAACCCTAACCCTAACCCTGACACTATCCTAGGGCTTATGCTAACCCTAACCCTAACACTATCCTAGGGCTGATGCTAACCCTAACCCTAACCCAAACGCCATCCTAGGGTTGATGCTAACCCTAACCCTAACACTATCCTAGGGCTGATGCTAACCCTAACCCTAACCCTAACACTATCCTTGGGCTGATGCTAACCCTAACCCTAACACTATCCTGGGGCTGATGCTAACCCTAACCCTAACCCTAACACTATCCTAGGGCTGATGCTAACCCTAACCCTAACACTATCCTTGGGCTGATGCTAACCCTAACCCTAACCCTAACACTATCCTAGGTCAGATGCTAACCCTAACGCTAACCCTAACACTATCCTAGGGCGGATGCTAACCCTAACCCTAATAATATCCTAGGGCTGATGCTAACCCTAACACTAACCCTAACACTATTCTAGGGCTGATGCTAACCCTAACCCTAACCCTAACACTATCCTAGGCCTGATGGTAACCCTAACCCTAACCCTAACACTATCCTAGTGTTTATGTTAACCATAACCCTAACACTATCCTACGGTTGATGCTAACCCTAACCCTAACTCTAACACAATCCTAGGGCTGATGCTAACCCTAACAATAACACTATCCTAGGGCTGAGGCTAACCCTAACCCTAACCCTAACACTCTCCAAGGGCTGATGCTAACCGTAACCCTAACCCTAACACTATCCTAGGGCTGATGCTAACCCTAACCCTAACTCTAACACTATCTTAGGGCTGAGGCTAACCCTAACCCTAACACTATCCTACGGCTGATGCTAACCCTAACCCTAACCCTAACACTGTCCTAGGGCTGATGCTAACCATAACCCTAACACTATCCTAGAGCTGATGCTAACCCTAACCCTAACCCTAACACTATCCTAAGTCTGATGCTAACCCTAGCCCTCACACTATCCTAGGCCTGATGATAACCCTAACCCTAACCCTAACACTATCCTAGAGCTGATGCTAACGCTAACCCTAACACTATCCTAGGCCTGATGATAACCCTAACCCTAACCCTGACACTATCCTAGGGCTCATGCTAACCCTAACCCTAACACTATCCTAGGGCTGATGCTAACCCTAACCCTAACCCTAACACTATCCTAGGCCTGATGCTAACCCTATCCCTAACCCTAACACTCTCCTAGGGCTGAGGCTAACCCTAACCCTAACACTATCCTAGGGCTGATGCTAACCACAACGCTAACCCTAACACTATCCTTGAACTGATGTTAACCCTAACCCTAACACTAACACTATCCTAGCCCTGATGATAACCCTAACCCTAACCCTAACACTATCCTAGGGTTTATGTTAACCCTAACCCTAACACTATCCTAGGGCTGATGCTAACCCTAACCCTAACCCTCACACTATCCTAGGGCTGCTGCAAACCCTAACCCTAACACTATCCTAGGCCTGATTATAACCCTAACCCTAACCCTAACACTATCCTTGGGCTGATGCTAACCCTAACCCTAACACTATCCTGGGCCTGATGCTAACCCTAACCCTAACCCTAACACTATCCTATGGCTGAAGCTAACCCTAACCCTAACACTATCCTTGGGCTCATGCTAACCCTAACCCTAACACTATCCTAGGGCAGATGCTAACCCTAACGCTAACCCTAACACTATCCTTGAATTGATGCTAACCCTAACCCTAACCCTAACACTATCCTAGGCCTGATGATAACCCTAACCCTAACCCTAACACTATCCTAGGCCTGATGCTAACCCTAACCCTAACCCTAACACTATCCTAGGGCTGATGCTAACCCTAACCCTAACACTATCCTAGGGCTGATGCTAACCCTAACCCTAACCCTAACACTATCCTAGGGCTGATGCTAACCATAACCCTAACACTATCCTAGGCCTGATGATAACCCTAACCCTAACCCTGACACTATCCTAGGGCTGATGCTAACCCTAACCCTAACACTATCCTAGGGCTGATGCTAACCCTAACCCTAACCCTAACACTATCCTAGGGCTGATGCTAACCCTAACGCTAACCCTATCACTATCCTTGAACGGATGCTAACCCTAACCCTAACCATTACACTATCCTAGGCCTGATGCTAACACTAACCCTAACCCTTAACATTATCCTAGGGCTGATGCTAACCCTAACCCTAACACTATCCTAGGGCTGATGCTAACCCTAACCCTAAACCTAACACTATCCTAGGGCGGATGCTAACCCTAACCCTAACCCTAACACTATCATAGTGCTGATGCTAACCCTAACACTAACACTATCCTAGGGCTGATGCTAACCCTAACCCTAACCCTAACACTATCCTAGGGCTAATGCTAACCCTAACCCTATCTCTAACACTATCCTAGGGCTGATGCTAACCCTAACCCTAACACTATCCTAGGGCTGATGCTAACCCTAACCCTAACCCTAACACTATCCTAGGGCTGATGCTAACCCTAACCCTAACACTATCCTAGGCTTGATGATAACCCTAACCCTAACCCTAACACTATCCTAGGGCTGATGCTAACCCTAACCCTAACACTATCCTAGAGCTGATGCTAATCCTAACCCTAACCCTAACACTATCCTAAGTCTGATGCTAACTCTAGCCCTCACACTATCCTAGCCCTGATGATAACCCTAACCCTAACCTTAACACTATCCTAGGGCTGATGCTAACCCTAACCCTAACCCTAACACTATCCTAGAGCTGATGCTAACGCTAACCCTAACACTATCCTAGGCCTGATGATAACCCTAACCCTAACCCTGACACTATCCTAGGGCTCATGCTAACCCTAACCCTAACACTATCCTAGGGCTGATGCTAACCCTAACCCTAACCCTAACACTATCCTAGGCCTGATGCTAACCCTATCCCTAACCGTAACACTCTCCTAGGGCTGAGGCTAACCCTAACCCTAACACTATCCTAGGGCTGATGCTAACCCTAACCCTAACCCAAACGCCATCCTAGGGTTGATGCTAACCCTAACCCTAACACTATCCTAGGGCTGATGCTAACCCTAACCCTAACCCTAACACTATCCTAGGGCTGATGCTAACCCTAACCCTAACACTATCCTGGGGCTGATGCTAACCCTAACCCTAACCCTAACACTATCCTAGGGCTGATCCTAACCCTAACCCTAACACTATCCTTGGGCTGATGCTAACCCTAACCCTAACCCTAACACTATCCTAGGTCAGATGATAAACCTAACGCTAACCCTAACACTATCCTTGAACTGATGTTAACCCTAACCCTAACCCTAACACTATCCTAGGCCTGATGATAACCCTAACCCTAACCCAAACACTATCCTAGGGTTTATGTTAACCCTAACCCTAACACTATCCTAGGGCTGATGCTAACCCTAACCATAACCCTAACACTATCCTAGGGCGGATGCTAACCCTAACCCTAACCCTAACACTATCCTAGGGCTCATGCTAACCCTAACACTAACACTATCCTAGGCCTGATGCTAACCCTAACCCTAACCCTAACACTATCCTAGGGCTGATGCTAACCCTAACCCTAACATTATCCTAAGGCTGATGCTAACCCTAACACTAACACTATCCTAGGGCTGATGCTAACCCTAACCATAAACCTAACATTATCCTATGGTGGATGCTAACCCTAACCCTAACCCTAACACTATCCTAGGGCTGATGCTAACCCTAACACTAACACTATTCTAGGGCTGATGCTAACCCTAACCCTAACCCTAACATTATCCTAGGGCTGATGCTAACCCTAACCCTAACTCTAACACTATCTTAGGGCTGAGGCTAACCCTAACCCTAACACTATCCTACGGCTCATCCTAACCCTAACCCTAACCCTAACCCTAACACTATCCTAGGGCTGATGCTAACCCTAACCCTAACACTATCCTAGGCCTGATGCTAACCGTAACCCTAACCCTAACACTATCCTAGGGCTGATGCTAACCCTAACCCTAACACTATCCTAGGGCTGATGCTAACTCTAACCCTAACCCTAACACTATCCTAGGGCTGATGCTAACCACAACGCTAACCCTAACACAAACCTTGAACTGATGTTAACCCTAACCCTAACCCTAACACTATCCTAGCCCTGATGATAACCATAACCCTAACCCTAACACTATCCTAGGGTTTATGTTAACCCTAACCCTAACACTATCCTAGGGCTGATGCTAACCCTAACCCTAACCCTAACACTATCCTAGGACTGATGCAAACCCTCACCCTAACACTATCCTAGGCCTGATTATAACCCTAACCCTAACCCTAACACTATCCTTGGGCTGATGCTAACCCTAACCCTAACACTATCCTGGGCCTGATGCTAACCCTAACCCTAACCCTAACACTATTCTAGGGCTGAAGCTAACCCTAACCCTAACACTATCCTTGGGCTCATGCTAACCCTAACCCTAACCCTAACACTATCCTAGGGCAGATGCTAACCCTAACCCTAACCCTAACACAATCCTAGGCCTGATGATAACCCTAACCCTAACCCTAACACTATCCTAGGGTTTATGTTAACCCTAACCCTAACACTATCCTAGGGCTGAAGCTAACCCTAACCCTAACCCTAACACTATCCTAGGGCGGATGCTAACCCTAACCCAAACCCTAACACTATCCTAGGGCTGATGCTAACCCTAACACTAACACTATCCTAGGGCTGATGCTAACCCTAACCCTAACCCTAACATTATCCTAGGGCGGATGCTAACCCTAACCCTAACCCTAACACTATCCTAGGGCTCATGCTAACCCTAACACTAACACTATCCTAGGCCTGATGCTAACCCTAACCCTAACCCTAACACTATCCTAGGGCTGATGCTAACCCTAACCCTAACAATATCCTAGGGCTGATGCTAACCCTAACCCTAACCCTAACACTATCCTAGGGCTGATGCTAACCCTAACCCTAACCCTAACACTATCCTAGGGCTGATGCTAACCATAACCCTAACACTATCCTAGGCCTGATGATAACCCTAACCCTAACCCTGACACTATCCTAGGGCTGATGCTAACCCTAACCCTAACACTATCCTATGGCTGATGCTAACCCTAACCCTAACCCTAACACTATCCTAGGGCTGATGCTAACCCTAACGCTAACCCTAACACTATCCTTGAACGGATGCTAACCCTAACCCTAACCATAACACTATCCTAGGCCTGATGCTAACCCTAACCCTAACCCTTAACATTATCCTAGGGCTGATGCTAACCCTAACCCTAACACTATCCTAGGGCTGATGCTAACCCTAACCCTAAACCTAACACTATCCTAGGGCGGATGCTAACCCTAACCCTAACCCTAACACTATCCTAGTGCTGATGCTAACCCTAACACTAACACTATCCTAGGGCTGATGCTAACCCTAACCCTAACCCTAACACTCTCCAAGGGCTGATGCTAACCCTAACCCTAACCCTAACACTATCCTAGGGCTGATGCTAACCCTAACCCTATCTCTAACACTATCCTAGGGCTGATGCTAACCCTAACCCTAACACTATCCTAGGGCTGATGCTAACCCTAACCCTAACCCTAACACTATCCTAGGGCTGATGCTAACCCTAACCCTAACACTATCCTAGGCTTGATGATAACCCTAACCCTAACCCTAACACTATCCTAGGGCTGATGCTAACCCTAACCCTAACACTATCCTAGAGCTGATGCTAACCCTAACCCTAACCCTAACACTATCCTAAGTCTGATGCTAACTCTAGCCCTCACACTATCCTAGGCCTGATGATAACCCTAACCCTAACCTTAACACTATCCTAGGGCTGATGCTAACCCTAACCCTAACCCTAACACTATCCTAGAGCTGATGCTAACGCTAACCCTATCACTATCCTAGGCCTGATGATAACCCTAACCCTAACCCTGACACTATCCTAGGGCTCATGCTAACCCTAACCCTAACACTATCCTAGGGCTGATGCTAACCCTAACCCTAACCCTAACACTATCCTAGGCCTGATGCTAACCCTATCCCTAACCGTAACACTCTCCTAGGGCTGAGGCTAACCCTAACCCTAACACTATCCTAGGGCTGATGCTAACCCTAACCCTAACCCAAACGCCATCCTAGGGTTGATGCTAACCCTAACCCTAACACTATCCTAGGGCTGATGCTAACCCTAACCCTAACCCTAACACTATCCTTGGGCTGATGCTAACCCTAACCCTAACACTATCCTGGGGCTGATGCTAACCCTAACCCTAACCCTAACACTATCCTAGGGCTGATGCTAACCCTAACCCTAACACTATCCTTGGGCTGATGCTAACCCTAACCCTAACCCTAACAATATCCTAGGTCAGATGATAAACCTAACGCTAACCCTAACACTATCCTTGAACTGATGTTAACCCTAACCCTAACCCTAACACTATCCTAGGCCTGATGATAACCCTAACCCTAACCCTAACACTATCCTAGGGTTTATGTTAACCCTAACCCTAACACTATCCTAGGGCTGATGCTAACCCTAACCATAACCCTAACACTATCCTAGGGCGGATGCTAACCCTAACCCTAACCCTAACACTATCCTAGGGCTGATGCTAACCCTAACACTAACACTATCCTAGGGCTGATGCTAACCCTAACCCTAACCCTAACATTATCCTTGGGTGGATGCTAACCCTAACCCTAACCCTAACACTATCCTAGGGCTCATGCTAACCCTAACACTAACACTATCCTAGGCCTGATGCTAACCCTAACCCTAACCCTAACACTATCCTAGGGCTGATGCTAACCCTAACCCTAACATTATCCTAAGGCTGATGCTAACCCTAACACTAACACTATCCTAGGGCTGATGCTAACCCTAACCCTAAACCTAACATTATCCTATGGTGGATGCTAACCCTAACCCTAATCCTAACACTATCCTAGGGCTGATGCTAACCCTAACACTAACACTATCCTAGGGCTGATGCTAACCCTAACCCTAACCCTAACATTATCCTAGGGCTGATGCTAACCCTAACCCTAACTCTAACACTATCTTAGGGCTGAGGCTAACCCTAACCCTAACACTATCCTACGGCTGATCCTAACCCTAACCCTAACCCTAACACTATCCTAGGGCTGATGCTAACCCTAACCCTAACACTATCCTAGGCCTGATGCTAACCGTAACCCTAACCCTAACACTATCCTAGGGCTGATGCTAACCCTAACCCTAACACTATCCTAGGGCTGATGCTAACCCTAACCCTAACCCTAACACTATCCTAGGGCTGATGCTAACCACAAGACTAACCCTAACACTATCCTTGAACTGATGTTAACCCTAACCCTAACCCTAACACTATCCTAGCCCTGATGATAACCATAACCCTAACCCTAACACTATCCTAGGGTTTATGTTAACCCTAACCCTAACACTATCCTAGGGCTGATGCTAACCCTAACCCTAACCCTAACACTATCCTAGGGCTGATGCAAACCCTCACCCTAACACTATCCTAGGCCTGATTATAACCCTAACCCTAACCCTAACACTATCCTTGGGCTGATGCTAACCCTAACCCTAACACTATCCTGGGCCTGATGCTAACCCTAACCCTAACCCTAACACTATTCTAGGGCTGAAGCTAACCCTAACCCTAACACTATCCTTGGGCTCATGCTAACCCTAACCCTAACCCTAACACTATCCTAGGGCAGATGCTAACCCTAACCCTAACCCTAACACTATCCTAGGCCTGATGATAACCCTAACCCTAACCCTAACACTATCCTAGGGTTTATGTTAACCCTAACCCTAACACTATCCTAGGGCTCATGCTAACCCTAATCCTAACCCTAACACTATCCTAGGGTGGATGCTAACCCTAACCCTAACCCTAACACTATCCTAGGGCTGATGCTAACCCTAACACTAACACTATCCTAGGGCTGATGCTAACGCTAACCCTAACCCTAACATTATCCTAGGGCGGATGCTAACCCTAACCCTAACCCTAACACTATCCTAGGGCTGATGCTAACCCTAACACTAACACTATCCTAGGGCTGATGCTAACCCTAACCCTAACACTAACACTATCCTAGGGCTGATGCTAACCCTAACCCTAACATTATCCTAGGGCTGATGCTAACCCTAACACTAACACTATCCTAGGGCTGATGCTAACCCTAACCCTAAACCTAACATTATCCTATGGTGGATGCTAACCCTAACCCTAACCCTAACACTATCCTAGGGCTGATGCTAACCCTAACACTAACACTATCCTAGGGCTGATGCTAACCCTAACCCTAACCCTAACATTATCCTAGGGCTGATGCTAACCCTAACCCTAACTCTAACACTATCTTAGGGCTGAGGCTAACCCTAACCCTAACACTATCCTACGGCTGATCCTAACCCTAACCCTAACCCTAACACTATCCTAGGGCTGATGCTAACCCTAACCCTAACACTATCCTAGGCCTGATGCTAACCCTAACCCTAACCATAACACTATCCTAGGGCTGATGCTAACACTAACCCTAACACTATCCTAGGGCTGATGCTAACCCTAACCCTAACCCTAACACTATCCTAGGGCTGATGCTAACCCTAACCCTAACACTATCCTAGGCCTGATGATAACCCTAACCCTAACCCTAACACTATCCTAGGGCTGATGCTAACCCTAACCCTAACACTATCCTAGAACAGACGCTAACCCTAACCCTAACCCTAACACTATCCTAGGGCTGATGCTAACCACAACGCTAACCCTAACACTATCCTTGAACTGATGTTAACCCTAACCCTAACCCTAACACTATCCTAGCCCTGATGATAACCCTAACCCTAACCCTAACACTATCCTAGGGTTTATGTTAACCCTAACCCTAACACTATCTTAGGGCTGATGCTAACCCTAACCCTAACCCTAACACTATCCTAGGGCTGATGCAAACCCTCACCCTAACACTATCCTAGGCCTGATTATAACCCTATCCCTAACCCTAACACTATCCTTGGGCTGATGCTAACCCTAACCCTAACACTATCCTGGGCCTGATGCTAACCCTAACCCTAACCCTAACACTATTCTAGGGCTGAAGCTAACCCTAACCCTAACACTATCCTTGGGCTCATGCTAACCCTAACCCTAACCCTAACACTATCCTAGGGCAGATGCTAACCCTAACGCTAACCCTAACACTATCCTTGAATTGATGCTAACCCTAACCCTAACCCTAACACTATCCTAGGCCTGATGATAACCCTAACCCTAACCGTAACACTATCCTAGGGTTTATGTTAACCCTAACCCTAACACTATCCTAGGGCTGATGCTAACCCTAACCATAACACTAACAGTATCCTAAGTCTGATGCTAAACCTAGCCCTCACACTATCCTAGGCCTGATGATAACCCTAACCCTAAACTTAACACTATCCTAGGGCTGATGCTAACCCTAACCCTAACCCTAACACTATCCTAGAGCTGATGCTAACGCTAACCCTAACACTATCCTAGGCCTGATGATAACCCTAACCCTAACCCTGACACTATCCTAGGGCTCATGCTAACCCTAACCCTAACACTGTCCTAGGGCTGATGCTAACCCTAACCCTAACCCTAACACTATCCTAGGCCTGATGCTAACCCTATCCCTAACCGTAACACTCTCCTAGGGCTGAGGCTAACCCTAACCCTAACACTATCCTAGGGCTGATGCTAACCCTAACCCTAACCCAAACGCCATCCTAGGGTTGATGCTAACCCTAACCTTAACACTATCCTAGGGCTGATGCTAACCCTAACCCTAACCCTAACACTATCCTTGGGCTGATGCTAACCCTAACACTAACACTATCCTGGGGCTGAAGCTAACCCTAACCCTAACCCTAACACTATCCTAGGGCTGATGCTAACCCTAACCCTAACACTATCCTTGGGCTGATGCTAACCCTAACCCTAACCCTAACACTATCCTAGGTCAGATGCTAACCCTAACGCTAACCCCAACACTATCCTTGAACTGATGTTAACCCTAACCCTAACCCTAACACTATCCTAGCCCTGATGATAACCCTAACCCTAACCCTAACACTATCCTAGGGTTTATGTTAACCCTAACCCTAACACTATCCTAGGGCTGATGCTAACCCTAACCCTAACCCTAACACTATCCTAGGGCGGATGCTAACCCTAACCCTAACCCTAACACTATCCTAGGGCTGATGCTAACCCTAACACTAACACTATCCTAGGGCTGATGCTAACCCTAACCCTAACCCTAACATTATCCTAGGGCGGATGCTAACCCTAACCCTAACCCTAACACTATCCTAGGGCTCATGCTAACCCTAACACTAACACTATCCTAGGCCTGATGATAACCCTAACCCTAACCCTAACACTATCCTAGGGCTCATGCTAACCCTAACCCTAACATTATCCTAGGGCTGATGCTAAATCTAACCCTAACACTACCCTAGGGTTGATGCTAACCCTAACCCTAAACCTAACATTATCCTATGGTGGATGCTAACCCTAACCCTAACACTATCCTGGGCCAGATGCTAACCCTAACCCTAACCCTAACACTATTCTAGGGCTGAAGCTAACCCTAACCCTAACACTATCCTTGGGCTCATGCTAACCCTAACCCTAACCCTAACACTATCCTAGGGCAGATGCTAACCCTAACGCTAACCCTAACACTATCCTTGAATTGATGCTAACCCTAACCCTAACCCTAACACTATCCTAGGCCTGATGATAACCCTAACCCTAACCCTAACACTATCCTAGGGTTTATGTTAACCCTAACCCTATCACTATCCTAGGGCTGATGCTAACCCTAACCATAACACTAACACTATCCTAAGTCTGATGCTAAACCTAGCCCTCACACTATCCTAGGCCTGATGATAACCCTAACCATAACCTTAACACTATCCTAGGGCTGATGCTAACCCTAACCCTAACCCTAACACTATCCTAGAGCTGATGCTAACGCTAACCCTAACACTATCCTAGGCCTGATGATAACCCTAACCCTAACCCTGACACTATCCTAGGGCTCATGCTAACCCTAACCCTAACACTATCCTAGGGCTGATGCTAACCCTAACCCTAACCCTAACACTATCCTAGGCCTGATGCTAACCCTATCCCTAACCGTAACACTCTCCTAGGGCTGAGGCTAACCCTAACCCTAACACTATCCTAGGGCTGATGCTAACCCTAACCCTAACCCAAACGCCATCCTAGGGTTGATGCTAACCCTAACCTTAACACTATCCTAGGGCTGATGCTAACCCTAACCCTAACCCTAACACTATCCTTGGGCTGATGCTAACCCTAACACTAACACTATCCTGGGGCTGAAGCTAACCCTAACCCTAACCCTAACACTATCCTAGGGCTGATGCTAACCCTAACCCTAACACTATCCTTGGGCTGATGCTAACCCTAACCCTAACCCTAACACTATCCTAGGTCAGATGCTAACCCTAACGCTAACCCCAACACTATCCTTGAACTGATGTTAACCCTAACCCTAACCCTAACACTATCCTAGGCCTGATGATAACCCTAACCCTAACCCTAACACTATCCTAGGGTTTATGTTAACCCTAACACTAACACTATCCTAGGGCTGATGCTAACCCTAACCCTAACCCTAACACTATCCTAGGGCGGATGCTAACCCTAACCCTAACGCTAACACTATCCTAGGGCTGATGCTAACCCTAACACTAACACTATCCTAGGGCTGATGCTAACCCTAACCCTAACCCTAACATTATCCTAGGGCGGATGCTAACCCTAACCCTAACCCTAACACTATCCTAGGGCTCATGCTAACCCTAACACTAACACTATCCTAGGCCTGATTCTAACCCTAACCCTAACCCTAACACTATCCTAGGGCTGATGCTAAATCTAACCCTAACACTATCCTAGGGCTCATGCTAACCCTAACCCTAAACCTAACATTATCCTATGGTGGATGCTAACCCTAACCCTAACCCTAACACTATCCTAGGGCTGATGCTAACCCTAACACTAACACTATCCTAGGGCTGATGCTAACCCTAACCCTAACCCTAACATTATCCTAGGGCTGATGCTAACCCTAACCCTAACTCTAACACTATCTTAGGGCTGAGGCTAACCCTAACCCTAACACTATCCTACGGCTGATCCTAACCCTAACCCTAACCCTAACACTATCCTAGGGCTGATGCTAACCCTAACCCTAACACTATCCTAGGCCTGATGCTAACCCTAACCCTAACCCTAACACTATCCTAGGGCTGATGCTAACCCTAACCCTAACACTATCCTAGGGCTGATGCTAACCCTAACCCTAACCCTAACACTATCCTAGGGCTGATGCTAACCACAACGCTAACCCTAACACTATCCTTGAACTGATGTTAACCCTAACCCTAACCCTAACACTATCCTAGCCCTGATGATAACCCTAACCCTAACCCTAACACTATCCTAGGGTTTATGTTAACCCTAACCCTAACACTATCTTAGGGCTGATGCTAACCCTAACCCTAACCCTAACACTATCCTAGGGCTGATGCAAACCCTCACCCTAACACTATCCTAGGCCTGATTATAACCCTATCCCTAACCCTAACACTATCCTTGGGCTGATGCTAACCCTAACCCTAACACTATCCTGGGCCTGATGCTAACCCTAACCCTAACCCTAACACTATTCTAGGGCTGAAGCTAACCCTAACCCTAACACTATCCTTGGGCTCATGCTAACCCTAACCCTAACCCTAACACTATCCTAGGGCAGATGCTAACCCTAACGCTAACCCGAACACTATCCTTGAATTGATACTAACCCTAAAACTAACCCTAACACTATCCTAGGCCTGATGATAACCCTAACCCTAACCCTAACAGTATCCTAGGGTTTATGTTAACCCTAACCCTAACACTATCCTAGGGCTGATGCTAACCCTTACCCTAACACTAACACTATCCTGAGTCTGATGCTAAACCTAGCCCTCACACTATCCTAGGCCTGATGATAACCCTAACCCTAACCTTAACACTATCCTAGGGCTGATGCTAACCCTAACCCTAACCCTAACACTATCCTAGAGCTGATGCTAACGCTAACCCTAACACTATCCTAGGCCTGATGATAACCCTAACCCTAACCCTGACACTATCCTAGGGCTCATGCTAACCCTAACCCTAACACTATCCTAGGGCTGATGCTAACCCTAACCCTAACCCTAACACTATCCTAGGCCTGATGCTAACCCTATCCCTAACCGTAACACTCTCCTAGGGCTGAGGCTAACCCTAACCCTAACACTATCCTAGGGCTGATGCTAACCCTAACCCTAACCCTAACACTATCCTTGGGCTGATGCTAACCCTAACACTAACACTATCCTGGGGCTGAAGCTAACCCTAACCCTAACCCTAACACTATCCTAGGGCTGATGCTAACCCTAACCCTAACACTATCCTTGGGCTGATGCTAACCCTAACCCTAACCCTAACACTATCCTAGGTCAGATGCTAACCCTAACGCTAACCCCAACACTATCCTTGAACTGATGTTAACCCTAACCCTAACCCTAACACTATCCTAGGCCTGATGATAACCCTAACCCTAACCCTAACACTATCCTAGGGTTTATGTTAACCCTAACCCTAACACTATCCTAGGGCTGATGCTAACCCTAACCCTAACCCTAACACTATCCTAGGGCGGATGCTAACCCTAACCCTAACCCTAACACTATCCTAGGGCTGATGCTAACCCTAACACTAACACTATCCTAGGGCTGATGCTAACCCTAACCCTAACCCTAACATTATCCTAGGGCGGATGCTAACCCTAACCCTAACCCTAACACTATCCTAGGGCTCATGCTAACCCTAACACTAACACTATCCTAGGCCTGATTCTAACCCTAACCCTAACCCTAACACTATCCTAGGGCTGATGCTAACCCTAACCCTAACATTATCCTAGGGCTGATGCTAAATCTAACCCTAACACTATCCTAGGGCTCATGCTAACCCTAACACTAAACCTAACATTATCCTATGGTGGATGCTAACCCTAACCCTAACCCTAACACTATCCTAGGGCTGATGCTAACCCTAACACTAACACTATCCTAGGGCTGATGCTAACCCTAACCCTAACCCTAACATTATCCTAGGGCTCATGCTAACCCTAACCCTAACTCTAACACTATCTTAGGGCTGAGGCTAACCCTAACCCTAACACTATCCTACGGCTGATCCTAACCCTAACCCTAACCCTAACACTATCCTAGGGCTTATGCTAACCCTAACCCTAACACTATCCTAGGCCTGATGCTAACCCTAACCCTAACCCTAACACTATCCTAGGGCTGATGCTAACCCTAACCCTAACACTATCCTAGGGCTGATGCTAACCCTAACCCTAACCCTAACACTATCCTAGGGATGATGCTAACCACAACGCTAACCCTAACACTATCCTTGAACTGATGTTAACCCTAACCCTAACCCTAACACTATCCTAGCCCTGATGATAACCCTAACCATAACCCTAACACTATCCTAGGGTTTATGTTAACCCTAACCCTAACACTATCTTAGGGCTGATGCTAACCCTAACCCTAACCCTAACACTATCCTAGGGCTGATGCAAACCCTCACCCTAACACTATCCTAGGCCTGATTATAACCCTATCCCTAACCCTAACACTATCCTTGGGCTGATGCTAACCCTAACCCTAACACTATCCTGGGCCTGATGCTAACCCTAACCCTAACCCTAACACTATTCTAGGGCTGAAGCTAACCCTAACCCTAACACTATCCTTGGGCTCATGCTAACCCTAACCCTAACCCTAACACTATCCTAGGGCAGATGCTAACCCTAACGCTAACCCGAACACTATCCTTGAATTGATACTAACCCTAAAACTAACCCTAACACTATCCTAGGCCTGATGATAACCCTAACCCTAACCCTAACAGTATCCTAGGGTTTATGTTAACCCTAACCCTAACACTATCCTAGGGCTGATGCTAACCCTAACCCTAACACTAACACTATCCTGAGTCTGATGCTAAACCTAGCCCTCACACTATCCTAGGCCTGATGATAACCCTAACCCTAACCTTAACACTATCCTAGGGCTGATGCTAACCCTAACCCTAACCTTAACACTATCCTAGAGCTGATGCTAACGCTAACCCTAACACTATCCTAGGCCTGATGATAACCCTAACCCTAACCCTGACACTATCCTAGGGCTCATGCTAACCCTAACCCTAACACTATCCTAGGGCTGATGCTAACCCTAACCCTAACCCTAACACTATCCTAGGCCTGATGCTAACCCTATCCCTAACCGTAACACTCTCCTAGGGCTGAGGCTAACCCTAACCCTAACACTATCCTAGGGCTGATGCTAACCCTAACCCTAACCCAAACGCCATCCTACGGTTGATGCTAACCCTAACCTTAACACTATCCTAGGGCTGATGCTAACCCTAACCCTAACCCTAACACTATCCTTGGGCTGATGCTAACCCTAACACTAACACTATCCTGGGGCTGAAGCTAACCCTAACCCTAACCCTAACAGTATCCTAGGGCTGATGCTAACCCTAACCCTAACACTATCCTTGGGCTGATGCTAACCCTAACCCTAACCCTAACACTATCCTAGGTCAGATGCTAACCCTAACGCTAACCCTAACACTATCCTTGAACTGATGTTAACCCTAACCCTAACACTAACACTATCCTAGGCCTGATGATAACCCTAACCCTAACCCTAACACTATCCTAGGGTTTATGTTAACCCTAACCCTAACACTATCCTAGGGCTGATGCTAACCCTAACCCTAACCCTAACACTATCCTAGGGCGGATGCTAACCCTAACCCTAACCCTAACACTATCCTAGGGCTGATGCTAACCCTAACACTAACACTATCCTAGGGCTGATGCTAACCCTAACCCTAACCCTAACATTATCCTAGGGCGGATGCTAACCCTAACCCTAACCCTAACACTTTCCTAGGGCTCATGCTAACCCTAACACTAACACTATCCTAGGCCGGATGCTAACCCTAACCCTAACCCTAACACTATCCTAGGACTGATGCTAACCCTAACCCTAACATTATCCTAGGGCTGATGCTAAATCTAACCCTAACACTATCCTAGGGCTGATGCTAACCCTAACCCTAAACCTAACATTATCCTATGGTGGATGCTAACCCTAACCCTAACCCTAACACTATCCTAGGGCTGATGCTAACCCTAACACTAACACTATCCTAGGGCTGATGCTAACCCTAACCCTAACCCTAACATTATCCTAGGGCTGATGCTAACCCTAACCCTAACTCTAACACTATCTTAGGGCTGAGGCTAACCCTAACACTAACACTATCCTACGGCTGATCCTAACCCTAACCCTAACCCTAACACTATCCTAGGGCTGATGCTAACCCTAACCCTAACACTATCCTAGGCCTGATGCTAACCCTAACCCTAACCCTAACACTATCCTAGGGCTGATGCTAACCCTAACCCTAACACTATCCTAGGGCTGATGCTAACCCTAACCCTAACCCTAACACTATCCTAGGGCTGATGCTAACCCTAACCCTAACACTATCCTAGGCCTGATGATAACCCTAACCCTAACCCTAACACTATCCTAGGGCTGATGCTAACCCTAACCCTAACACTATCCTAGAACAGACGCTAACCCTAACCCTAACCCTAACACTATCCTAGGGCTGATGCTAACCACAACGCTAACCCTAACACTATCCTTGAACTGATGTTAACCCTAACCCTAACCCTAACACTATCCTAGCCCTGATGATAACCCTAACTCTAACCCTAACACTATCCTAGGGTTTATGTTAACCCTAACCCTAACACTATCCTAGGGCTGATGCTAACCCTAACCCTAACCCTAACACTATCCTAGGGCTGATGCAAACCCTAACCCTAACACTATCCTAGGCCTGATTATAACCCTAACCCTAACCCTAACACTATCCTTGGGCTGATGCTAACCCTAACCCTAACACTATCCTGGGCCTGATGCTAACCCTAACCCTAACCCTAACACTATCCTAGGGCTGAAGCTAACCCTAACCCTAACACTATCCTTGGGCTCATGCTAACCCTAACCCTAACCCTAACACTATCCTAGGGCAGATGCTAACCCTAACGCTAACCCTAACATTATCCTTGAATTGATGCTAACCCTAACCCTAACCCTAACACTATCCTAGGCCTGATGATAACCCTAACCCTAACCCTAACACTTTCCTAGGGTTTATGTTAACCCTAACCCTAACACTATCCTAGGGCTGATGCTAACCCTAACTCTAACCCTAACACTATCCTAGGGGGGATGCTAACCCTAACCCTAACCCTAACACTATCCTAGGGCTGATGCTAACCCTAACACTAACACTATCCTAGGGCTGATGCTAACCCTAACCCTAACCCTTAACATTATCCTTGGGCTGATGCTAACCCTAACCCTAACTCTAACACTATCTTAGGGCTGAGGCTAACCCTAACCCTAACAGTATCCTACGGCTGATGCTAACCCTAACCCTAACACTAACACTATCCTAGGGCTGATGCTAACCCTAACCCTAACACTATCCTAGGCCTGATGCTAACCCTAACCCTAACCCTAACACTATCCTAGGGCTGATGCTAACCCTAACCCTAACACTATCCTAGGGCTGATGCTAACCCTAACCCTAACCCTAACACTATCCTAGGGCTGATGCTAACCCTAACCCTAACACTATCCTAGGCCTGATGATAACCCTAACCCTAACCCTGACACTATCCTAGGGCTGATGCTAACCCTAACCCTAACACTATCCTAGGGCTGATGCTAACCCTAACCCTAACCCTAACACTATCCTAGGGCTGATGCTAACCCTAACGCTAACCCTAACACTATCCTTGAACTGATGCTAACCCTAACCCTAACCATAACACTATCCTAGGCCTGATGATAACCCTAACCCTAACCCTTAACATTATCCTAGGGCTGATGCTAACCCTAACCCTAACTCTAACACTATCTTAGGGCTGAGGCTAACCCTAAACCTAACACTATCCTACGGCTGATGCTAACCCTAACCCTAACCCTAACACTATCCTAGGGCTGATGCTAACCCTAACCCTAACACTATCCTAGGGCTGATGCTAACCCTAACCCTAAACCTAACACTATCCCAGGGCGGATGCTAACCCTAACCCTAACCCTAACACTATCCTAGTGCTGATGCTAACCCTAACACTAACACTATCCTAGGGCTGATGCTAACCCTAACCCTAACCCTAACCCTAACACTCTCCAAGGGCTGATGCTAACCCTAACCCTAACCCTAACACTATCCTAGGGCTGATGCTAACCCTAACCCTAACTCTAACACTATCTTAGGGCTGAGGCTAACCCTAACCCTAACACTATCCTACGGCTGATGCTAACCCTAACCCTAACCCTAACACTATCCTAGGGCTGATGCTAACCCTAACCCTAACACTATCCTAGGCCTGATGCTAACCCTAACCCTAACCCTAACACTATCCTTGGGCTGATGCTAATCCTAACCCTATCAGTATCCTAGGGCTGATGCTAACCCTAACCCTAACCCTAACACTATCCTAGGGCTGATGCTAACCCTAACCCTAACACTATGCTAGGCCTGATGATAACCCTAACCCTAACCCTAACACTATCCTATTGCTGATGCTAACCCTAACCCTAACACTATCCTAGAGCTGATGCTAACCCTAACCCTAACCCTAACACTATCCTAAGTCTGATGCTAACCCTAGCCCTCACACTATCCTAGGCCTGATGATAACCCTAACCCTAACCTTAACACTATCCTCGGGCTGATGCTAACCCTAACCCTAACCCTAACACTATCCTAGAGCTTATGCTAACCCTAACCCTAACACTATCCTAGGCCTGATGATAACCCTAACCCTAACCCTGACACTATCCTAGGGCTCATGCTAACCCTAACACTAACACTATCCTAGGGCTGATGCTAACCCTAACCCTAACCCTAACATTATCCTAGGGCGGATGCTAACCCTAACCCTAACCCTAACACTATCCTAGGGCTCATGCTAACCCTAACACTAACACTATCCTAGGCCTGATTCTAACCCTAACCCTAACCCTAACACTATCCTAGGGCTGATGCTAACCCTAACCCTAACATTATCCTAGGGCTGATGCTAAATCTAACCCTAACACTATCCTAGGGCTCATGCTAACCCTAACACTAAACCTAACATTATCCTATGGTGGATGCTAACCCTAACCCTAACCCTAACACTATCCTAGGGCTGATGCTAACCCTAACACTAACACTATCCTAGGGCTGATGCTAACCCTAACCCTAACCCTAACATTATCCTAGGGCTCATGCTAACCCTAACCCTAACTCTAACACTATCTTAGGGCTGAGGCTAACCCTAACCCTAACACTATCCTACGGCTGATCCTAACCCTAACCCTAACCCTAACACTATCCTAGGGCTTATGCTAACCCTAACCCTAACACTATCCTAGGCCTGATGCTAACCCTAACCCTAACCCTAACACTATCCTAGGGCTGATGCTAACCCTAACCCTAACACTATCCTAGGGCTGATGCTAACCCTAACCCTAACCCTAACACTATCCTAGGGCTGATGCTAACCACAACGCTAACCCTAACACTATCCTTGAACTGATGTTAACCCTAACCCTAACCCTAACACTATCCTAGCCCTGATGATAACCCTAACCATAACCCTAACACTATCCTAGGGTTTATGTTAACCCTAACCCTAACACTATCTTAGGGCTGATGCTAACCTTAACCCTAACCCTAACACTATCCTAGGGCTGATGCAAACCCTCACCCTAACACTATCCTAGGCCTGATTATAACCCTATCCCTAACCCTAACACTATCCTTGGGCTGATGCTAACCCTAACCCTAACACTATCCTGGGCCTGATGCTAACCCTAACCCTAACCCTAACACTATTCTAGGGCTGAAGCTAACCCTAACCCTAACACTATCCTTGGGCTCATGCTAACCCTAACCCTAACCCTAACACTATCCTAGGGCAGATGCTAACCCTAACGCTAACCCGAACACTATCCTTGAATTGATACTAACCCTAAAACTAACCCTAACACTATCCTAGGCCTGATGATAACCCTAACCCTAACCCTAACAGTATCCTAGGGTTTATGTTAACCCTAACCCTAACACTATCCTAGGGCTGATGCTAACCCTAACCCTAACACTAACACTATCCTGAGTCTGATGCTAAACCTAGCCCTCACACTATCCTAGGCCTGATGATAACCCTAACCCTAACCTTAACACTATCCTAGGGCTGATGCTAACCCTAACCCTAACCTTAACACTATCCTAGAGCTGATGCTAACGCTAACCCTAACACTATCCTAGGCCTGATGATAACCCTAACCCTAACCCTGACACTATCCTAGGGCTCATGCTAACCCTAACCCTAACACTATCCTAGGGCTGATGCTAACCCTAACCCTAACCCTAACACTATCCTAGGCCTGATGCTAACCCTATCCCTAACCGTAACACTCTCCTAGGGCTGAGGCTAACCCTAACCCTAACACTATCCTAGGGCTGATGCTAACCCTAACCCTAACCCAAACGCCATCCTACGGTTGATGCTAACCCTAACCTTAACACTATCCTAGGGCTGATGCTAACCCTAACCCTAACCCTAACACTATCCTTGGGCTGATGCTAACCCTAACACTAACACTATCCTGGGGCTGAAGCTAACCCTAACCCTAACCCTAACAGTATCCTAGGGCTGATGCTAACCCTAACCCTAACACTATCCTTGGGCTGATGCTAACCCTAACCCTAACCCTAACACTATCCTAGGTCAGATGCTAACCCTAACGCTAACCCTAACACTATCCTTGAACTGATGTTAACCCTAACCCTAACACTAACACTATCCTAGGCCTGATGATAACCCTAACCCTAACCCTAACACTATCCTAGGGTTTATGTTAACCCTAACCCTAACACTATCCTAGGGCTGATGCTAACCCTAACCCTAACCCTAACACTATCCTAGGGCGGATGCTAACCCTAACCCTAACCCTAACACTATCCTAGGGCTGATGCTAACCCTAACACTAACACTATCCTAGGGCTGATGCTAACCCTAACCCTAACCCTAACATTATCCTAGGGCGGATGCTAACCCTAACCCTAACCCTAACACTTTCCTAGGGCTCATGCTAACCCTAACACTAACACTATCCTAGGCCGGATGCTAACCCTAACCCTAACCCTAACACTATCCTAGGACTGATGCTAACCCTAACCCTAACATTATCCTAGGGCTGATGCTAAATCTAACCCTAACACTATCCTAGGGCTGATGCTAACCCTAACCCTAAACCTAACATTATCCTATGGTGGATGCTAACCCTAACCCTAACCCTAACACTATCCTAGGGCTGATGCTAACCCTAACACTAACACTATCCTAGGGCTGATGCTAACCCTAACCCTAACCCTAACATTATCCTAGGGCTGATGCTAACCCTAACCCTAACTCTAACACTATCTTAGGGCTGAGGCTAACCCTAACACTAACACTATCCTACGGCTGATCCTAACCCTAACCCTAACCCTAACACTATCCTAGGGCTGATGCTAACCCTAACCCTAACACTATCCTAGGCCTGATGCTAACCCTAACCCTAACCCTAACACTATCCTAGGGCTGATGCTAACCCTAACCCTAACACTATCCTAGGGCTGATGCTAACCCTAACCCTAACCCTAACACTATCCTAGGGCTGATGCTAACCCTAACCCTAACACTATCCTAGGCCTGATGATAACCCTAACCCTAACCCTAACACTATCCTAGGGCTGATGCTAACCCTAACCCTAACACTATCCTAGAACAGACGCTAACCCTAACCCTAACCCTAACACTATCCTAGGGCTGATGCTAACCACAACGCTAACCCTAACACTATCCTTGAACTGATGTTAACCCTAACCCTAACCCTAACACTATCCTAGCCCTGATGATAACCCTAACTCTAACCCTAAAACTATCCTAGGGTTTATGTTAACCCTAACCCTAACACTATCCTAGGGCTGATGCTAACCCTAACCCTAACCCTAACACTATCCTAGGGCTGATGCAAACCCTAACCCTAACACTATCCTAGGCCTGATTATAACCCTAACCCTAACCCTAACACTATCCTTGGGCTGATGCTAACCCTAACCCTAACACTATCCTGGGCCTGATGCTAACCCTAACCCTAACCCTAACACTATCCTAGGGCTGAAGCTAACCCTAACCCTAACACTATCCTTGGGCTCATGCTAACCCTAACCCTAACCCTAACACTATCCTAGGGCAGATGCTAACCCTAACGCTAACCCTAACATTATCCTTGAATTGATGCTAACCCTAACCCTAACCCTAACACTATCCTAGGCCTGATGATAACCCTAACCCTAACCCTAACACTTTCCTAGGGTTTATGTTAACCCTAACCCTAACACTATCCTAGGGCTGATGCTAACCCTAACTCTAACCCTAACACTATCCTAGGGGGGATGCTAACCCTAACCCTAACCCTAACACTATCCTAGGGCTGATGCTAACCCTAACACTAACACTATCCTAGGGCTGATGCTAACCCTAACCCTAACCCTTAACATTATCCTTGGGCTGATGCTAACCCTAACCCTAACTCTAACACTATCTTAGGGCTGAGGCTAACCCTAACCCTAACAGTATCCTACGGCTGATGCTAACCCTAACCCTAACACTAACACTATCCTAGGGCTGATGCTAACCCTAACCCTAACACTATCCTAGGCCTGATGCTAACCCTAACCCTAACCCTAACACTATCCTAGGGCTGATGCTAACCCTAACCCTAACACTATCCTAGGGCTGATGCTAACCCTAACCCTAACCCTAACACTATCCTAGGGCTGATGCTAACCCTAACCCTAACACTATCCTAGGCCTGATGATAACCCTAACCCTAACCCTGACACTATCCTAGGGCTGATGCTAACCCTAACCCTAACACTATCCTAGGGCTGATGCTAACCCTAACCCTAACCCTAACACTATCCTAGGGCTGATGCTAACCCTAACGCTAACCCTAACACTATCCTTGAACTGATGCTAACCCTAACCCTAACCATAACACTATCCTAGGCCTGATGATAACCCTAACCCTAACCCTTAACATTATCCTAGGGCTGATGCTAACCCTAACCCTAACTCTAACACTATCTTAGGGCTGAGGCTAACCCTAAACCTAACACTATCCTACGGCTGATGCTAACCCTAACCCTAACCCTAACACTATCCTAGGGCTGATGCTAACCCTAACCCTAACACTATCCTAGGGCTGATGCTAACCCTAACCCTAAACCTAACACTATCCCAGGGCGGATGCTAACCCTAACCCTAACCCTAACACTATCCTAGTGCTGATGCTAACCCTAACACTAACACTATCCTA
The DNA here is from genome assembly GCF_020740605.2 of Lemur catta. Taxonomy (NCBI): domain Eukaryota; kingdom Metazoa; phylum Chordata; class Mammalia; order Primates; family Lemuridae; genus Lemur; species Lemur catta. Next base: position 102,151 of record NC_059147.1, on the reverse strand, counting down.
GGGCTGATGCTAACCCTAACCCTAACCCTAACCCTAACACTCTCCAAGGGCTGATGCTAACCCTAACCCTAACCCTAACACTATCCTAGGGCTGATGCTAACCCTAACCCTAACTCTAACACTATCTTAGGGCTGAGGCTAACCCTAACCCTAACACTATCCTACGGCTGATGCTAACCCTAACCCTAACCCTAACACTATCCTAGGGCTGATGCTAACCCTAACCCTAACACTATCCTAGGCCTGATGCTAACCCTAACCCTAACCCTAACACTATCCTTGGGCTGATGCTAATCCTAACCCTATCAGTATCCTAGGGCTGATGCTAACCCTAACCCTAACCCTAACACTATCCTAGGGCTGATGCTAACCCTAACCCTAACACTATGCTAGGCCTGATGATAACCCTAACCCTAACCCTAACACTATCCTATTGCTGATGCTAACCCTAACCCTAACACTATCCTAGAGCTGATGCTAACCCTAACCCTAACCCTAACACTATCCTAAGTCTGATGCTAACCCTAGCCCTCACACTATCCTAGGCCTGATGATAACCCTAACCCTAACCTTAACACTATCCTCGGGCTGATGCTAACCCTAACCCTAACCCTAACACTATCCTAGAGCTTATGCTAACCCTAACCCTAACACTATCCTAGGCCTGATGATAACCCTAACCCTAACCCTGACACTATCCTAGGGCTCATGCTAACCCTAACCCTAACACTATCCTAGGGCTGATGCTAACCCTAACCCTAACCCTAACACTATCCTAGGCCTGATGCTATCCCTATCCCTAACCCTAACACTCTCCTATTGCTGAGGCTGACCCTAACCCTAACACTATCCTAGGGCTGATGCTAACCCTAACCCTAACCCAAACGCCATCCTAGGGTTGATGCTATCCCTAACCCTAACACTATCCTAGGGCTGATGCTAACCCTAACCCTAACCCTAACACTATCCTTGGGCTGATGCTAACCCTAACCCTAACACTATCCTGGGCCTGATGCTAACCCTAACCCTAACCCTAACACTATCCTAGGGCTGATGCTAACCCTAACCCTAACACTATCCTTGGGCTGATGCTAACCCTAACCCTAACCCTAACACTATCCTAGGTGAAATGCTAACCCTAACGCTAACCCTAACACTATCCTAGGCCTGATGATAACCCTAACCCTAACCCTGACACTATCCTAGGGCTGATGCTAACACTAAACCTAACACTATCCTAGGGCTGATGCTAACCCTAACCCTAACCCTAACACTATCCTAGGCGTGATGCTAACCCTATCCCTAACAATAACACTCTCCTAGGGCTGAGGCTAACCCTAACCCTAACACTATCCTAGGGCTGATGCTAACCCTAACCCTAACCCAAACACTATCCTAGGGTTGATGCTAACCCTAACCCTAACACTATCCTAGGGCTGATGCTAACCCTAACCCTAACCCTAACACTATCCTTCGGCTGATGCTAACCCTAACCCTAACACTATCCTGGGCCTGAAGCTAACCCTAACCCTAACCCTAACACTATCCTAGGGCTGATGCTAACCCTAACCCTAACACTATCCTTGGGCTGATGCTAACCCTAACCCTAACCCTAACACTATCCTAGGCCTGATGATAACCCTAACCCTAACCCTAACACTATCCTAGGGTTTATGTTAACCCTAACCCTAACACTATCCTAGGGCTGATGCTAACCCTAACCCTAACCCTAACACTATCCTAGGGCGGATGCTAACCCTAACGCTAACCCTAACACTATCCTAGGGCTGATGCTAACCCTAACCCTAACCCTAACACTATCCTAGGGCTGATACTAACCCTAACCCTAACCCTAACACTATCCTAGGCCTGATGCTAACCCTATCCCGAACCCTAACACTCTCCTAGGGATGAGGCTAATCCTAACCCTAACACTATCCTAGGGCTGATGCTAACCCTAACCCTAACCCAAACACTATCCTAGGGTTGATGCTAACCCTAACCCTAACACTATCCTAGGGCTGATGCTAACCCTAACCCTAACCCTAACACTATCCTTGGGCTGATGCTAACCCTAACCCTAACACTATCCTGGGCCTGATGCTAACCCTAATCCTAACCCTAACACTATCCTAGGGCTGATGCTAACCCTAACCCTAACACTATCCTAGGGCTGATGCTAAACCTAACCATAACCCTAACACTATCCTAGGGCTGATGCTTACCCTAACCCTAACCCTAACACTATCCTAGGGCTGATGCTAACCCTCACCCTAACACTATCCTAGGCCTGATGCTAACCCTAACCCTAACACTATCCTAGGGCTGATGCTAACCCTAACCCTAATCCTAACACTATCCTAGGCCTGATGCTAACCCTATCCCTAACCCTAACACTCTCCTAGGGCTGAGGCTAACCCTAACCCTAACACTATAATACGGCTGATGCTAACCCTAACCCTAACCCAAACACTATCCTAGGGTTGATGCTAACCCTAACCCTAACACTATCCTAGGGCTGATGCTAACCCTAACCCTAACCCTAACACTATCCTAGGGCTGATGCTAACCCTAACGCTAACCCTAACACTATCCTAGGCCAGATGCTAACCCTATCCCTAACCCTAACACTCTCCTAGCGCTGAGGCTAACCCTAACCCTAACACTATCCTAGGGCTGATGCTAACCCTAACGCTATCCCAAACGCCATCCTAGGGTTGATGCTAACCCTAACCCTAACACTATCCTAGGGCTGATGCTAACCCTAACCCTAACCCTAACACTATCCTTGGGCTGATGCTAACCCTAACCCTAACACTATCCTGGGCCTGATGCTAACCCTAACCCTAACCCTAATACTATCCTAGGGCTGATGCTAACCCTAACCCTAACACTATCCTTGGGCTGATGCTAACCCTAACCCTAACCCTAACACTATCCTAGGTCAGATGCTAACCCTAACGCTAACCCTAACACTATCCTAGGCAAGATGATAACCCTAACCCTAACCCTGACACTATCCTAAGGCTGATGCTAACCCTAACCCTAACCCTAACACTATCCTAGGCCTGATTCTAACCCTATCCCTAACCCTAACACTCTCCTAGGGCTGAGGCTAACCCTAACCCTAACACAATCCTAGGGCTGATGCTAACCCTAACCCTAACCCTAACACTATCCTAGGCCTGATGCTAACCCTATCCCTAACCCTAACACTCTCCTAGGGCTGAGGCTAACCCTAACCCTAACACTATCCTAGGGCTGATGCTAACCCTAACCCTAACCCAAACACTATCCTAGGGTTGATGCTAACCCTAACCCTAACACTATCCTAGGGCTGATGCTAACCCTAACCCTAACCCTAACACTATCCTTCGGCTGATGCTAACCCTAACCCTAACACTATCCTGGGCCTGAAGCTAACCCTAACCCTAACCCTAACACTATCCTAGGGCTGATGCTAACCCTAACCCTAACACTATCCTTGGGCTGATGCTAACCCTAACCCTAACCCTAACACTATCCTAGGCCTGATGATAACCCTAACCCTAACCCTAACACTATCCTAGGGTTTATGTTAACCCTAACCCTAACACTATCCTAGGGCTGATGCTAACCCTAACCCTAACCCTAACACTATCCTAGGGCGGATGCTAACCCTAACGCTAACCCTAACACTATCCTAGGGCTGATGCTAACCCTAACCCTAACCCTAACACTATCCTAGGGCTGATACTAACCCTAACCCTAACCCTAACACTATCCTAGGCCTGATGCTAACCCTATCCCGAACCCTAACACTCTCCTAGGGATGAGGCTAATCCTAACCCTAACACTATCCTAGGGCTGATGCTAACCCTAACCCTAACCCAAACACTATCCTAGGGTTGATGCTAACCCTAACCCTAACACTATCCTAGTCTGATGCTAACCCTAACCCTAACCCTAACACTATCCTTGGGCTGATGCTAACCCTAACCCTAACACTATCCTGGGCCTGATGCTAACCCTAACCCTAACCCTAACACTATCCTAGGGCTGATGCTAACCCTAACCCTAACACTATCCTAGGGCTGATGCTAAACCTAACCATAACCCTAACACTATCCTAGGGCTGATGCTCACCCTAACCCTAACCCTAACACTATCCTAGGGCTGATGCTAACCCTCACCCTAACACTATCCTAGGCCTGATGCTAACCCTAACCCTAACACTATCCTAGGGCTGATGCTAACCCTAACCCTAACCCTAACACTATCCTAGGCCTGATGCTAACCCTATCCCTAACCCTAACACTCTCCTAGGGCTGAGGCTAACCCTAACCCTAACACTATCCTACGGCTGATGCTAACCCTAACCCTAACCCAAACACTATCCTAGGGTTGATGCTAACCCTAACCCTAACACTATCCTAGGGCTGATGCTAACCCTAACCCTAACCCTAACACTATCCTAGGGCTGATGCTAACCCTAACGCTAACCCTAACACTATCCTAGGCCTGATGCTAACCCTATCCCTAACCCTAACACTCTCCTAGCGCTGAGGCTAACCCTAACCCTAACACTATCCTAGGGCTGATGCTAACCCTAACACTATCCCAAACGCCATCCTAGGGTTGATGCTAACCCTAACCCTAACACTATCCTAGGGCTGATGCTAACCCTAACCCTAACCCTAACACTATCCTTGGGCTGATGCTAACCCTAACCCTAACACTATCCTGGGCCTGATGCTAACCCTAACCCTAACCCTAACACTATCCTAGGGCTGATGCTAACCCTAACCCTAACACTATCCTTGGTCTGATCCTAACCCTAACCCTAACCCTAACACTATCCTAGGTCAGATGCTAACCCTAACGCTAACCCTAACACTATCCTAGGCCTGATGATAACCCTAACCCTAACCCTGACACTATCCTAGGGCTGATGCTAACACTAAACCTAACACTATCCTAGGGCTGATGCTAACCCTAACCCTAACCCTAACACTATCCTAGGCCTGATGCTAACCCTATCCCTAACCCTAACACTCTCCTAGGGCTGAGGCTAACCCTAACCCTAACACTATCCTAGGGCTGATGCTAACCCTAACCCTACCCCAAACACTATCCTAGGGTTGATGCTAACCCTAACCCTAACACTATCCTAGGGCTGATGCTAACCCTAACCCTAACCCTAACACTATCCTTCGGCTGATGCTAACCCTAACCCTAACACTATCCTGGGCCTGAAGCTAACCCTAACCCTAACCCTAACACTATCCTAGGGTTTATGTTAACCCTAACCCTAACACTATCCTAGGGCTGATGCTAACCCTAACCCTAACCCTAACACTATCCTAGGGCGGATGCTAACCCTAACGCTAACCCTAACACTATCCTAGGGCTGATGCTAACCCTAACCCTAACCCTAACACTATCCTAGGGCTGATACTAACCCTAACCCTAACCCTAACACTATCCTAGGCCTGATGCTAACCCTATCCCGAACCCTAACACTCTCCTAGGGATGAGGCTAATCCTACCCCTAACACTATCCTAGGGCTGATGCTAACCCTAACCCTAACCCAAACACTATCCTAGGGTTGATGCTAACCCTAACCCAAACACTATCCTAGGGCTGATGCTAACCCTAACCCTAACCCTAACACTATCCTTGGGCTGATGCTAACCCTAACCCTAACACTATCCTGGGCCTGATGCTAACCCTAACCCTAACCCTAACACTATCCTAGGGCTGATGCTAACCCTAACCCTAACACTATCCTAGGGCTGATGCTAAACCTAACCATAACCCTAACACTATCCTAGGGCTGATGCTCACCCTAACCCTAACCCTAACACTATCCTAGGGCTGATGCTAACCCTCACCCTAACACTATCCTAGGCCTGATGCTAACCCTAACCCTAACACTATCCTAGGGCTGATGCTAACCCTAACCCTAACCCTAACACTATCCTAGGCCTGATGCTAACCCTAACCCTAACACTATCCTTGGGCTGATGCTAACCCTAACCCTAACCCTAACACTATCCTTGGGCTGATGCTAACCCTAACCCTAACACTATCCTTGGGCTGATGCTAACCCTAACCCTAACCCTAACACTATCCTAGGCCTGATGATAACCCTAACCCTAACCCTAACACTATCCTAGGGTTTATGTTAACCCTAACCCTAACACTATCCTAGGGCTGATGCTAACCCTAACCCTAACCCTAACACTATCCTAGGGCGGATGCTAACCCTAACGCTAACCCTAACACTATCCTAGGGCTGATGCTAACCCTAACCCTAACCCTAACACTATCCTAGGGCTGATACTAACCCTAACCCTAACCCTAACACTATCCTAGGCCTGATGCTAACCCTATCCCGAACCCTAACACTCTCCTAGGGATGAGGCTAATCCTAACCCTAACACTATCCTAGGGCTGATGCTAACCCTAACCCTAACCCAAACACTATCCTAGGGTTGATGCTAACCCTAACCCTAACACTATCCTAGGGCTGATGCTAACCCTAACCCTAACCCTAACACTATCCTTGGGCTGATGCTAACCCAAACCCTAACACTATCCTGGGCCTGATGCTAACCCTAATCCTAACCCTAACACTATCCTAGGGCTGATGCTAACCCTAACCCTAACACTATCCTAGGGCTGATGCTAAACCTAACCATAACCCTAACACTATCCTAGGGCTGATGCTTACCCTAACCCTAACCCTAACACTATCCTAGGGCTGATGCTAACCCTCACCCTAACACTATCCTAGGCCTGATGCTAACCCTAACCCTAACACTATCCTAGGGCTGATGCTAACCCTAACCCTAATCCTAACACTATCCTAGGCCTGATGCTAACCCTATCCCTAACCCTAACACTCTCCTAGGGCTGAGGCTAACCCTAACCCTAACACTATAATACGGCTGATGCTAACCCTAACCCTAACCCAAACACTATCCTAGGGTTGATGCTAACCCTAACCCTAACACTATCCTAGGGCTGATGCTAACCCTAACCCTAACCCTAACACTATCCTAGGGCTGATGCTAACCCTAACGCTAACCCTAACACTATCCTAGGCCAGATGCTAACCCTATCCCTAACCCTAACACTCTCCTAGCGCTGAGGCTAACCCTAACCCTAACACTATCCTAGGGCTGATGCTAACCCTAACGCTATCCCAAACGCCATCCTAGGGTTGATGCTAACCCTAACCCTAACACTATCCTAGGGCTGATGCTAACCCTAACCCTAACCCTAACACTATCCTTGGGCTGATGCTAACCCTAACCCTAACACTATCCTGGGCCTGATGCTAACCCTAACCCTAACCCTAATACTATCCTAGGGCTGATGCTAACCCTAACCCTAACACTATCCTTGGGCTGATGCTAACCCTAACCCTAACCCTAACACTATCCTAGGTCAGATGCTAACCCTAACGCTAACCCTAACACTATCCTAGGCAAGATGATAAACCTAACCCTAACCCTGACACTATCCTAGGGCTGATGCTAACCCTAACCCTAACCCTAACACTATCCTAGGCCTGATTCTAACCCTATCCCTAACCCTAACACTCTCCTAGGGCTGAGGCTAACCCTAACCCTAACACAATCCTAGGGCTGATGCTAACCCTAACCCTAACCCTAACACTATCCTAGGCCTGATGCTAACCCTATCCCTAACCCTAACACTCTCCTAGGGCTGAGGCTAACCCTAACCCTAACACTATCCTAGGGCTGATGCTAACCCTAACCCTAACCCAAACACTATCCTAGGGTTGATGCTAACCCTAACCCTAACACTATCCTAGGGCTGATGCTAACCCTAACCCTAACCCTAACACTATCCTTCGGCTGATGCTAACCCTAACCCTAACACTATCCTGGGCCTGAAGCTAACCCTAACCCTAACCCTAACACTATCCTAGGGCTGATGCTAACCCTAACCCTAACACTATCCTTGGGCTGATGCTAACCCTAACCCTAACCCTAACACTATCCTAGGCCTGATGATAACCCTAACCCTAACCCTAACACTATCCTAGGGTTTATGTTAACCCTAACCCTAACACTATCCTAGGGCTGATGCTAACCCTAACCCTAACCCTAACACTATCCTAGGGCGGATGCTAACCCTAACGCTAACCCTAACACTATCCTAGGGCTGATGCTAACCCTAACCCTAACCCTAACACTATCCTAGGGCTGATACTAACCCTAACCCTAACCCTAACACTATCCTAGGCCTGATGCTAACCCTATCCCGAACCCTAACACTCTCCTAGGGATGAGGCTAATCCTAACCCTAACACTATCCTAGGGCTGATGCTAACCCTAACCCTAACCCAAACACTATCCTAGGGTTGATGCTAACCCTAACCCTAACACTATCCTAGTCTGATGCTAACCCTAACCCTAACCCTAACACTATCCTTGGGCTGATGCTAACCCTAACCCTAACACTATCCTGGGCCTGATGCTAACCCTAACCCTAACCCTAACACTATCCTAGGGCTGATGCTAACCCTAACCCTAACACTATCCTAGGGCTGATGCTAAACCTAACCATAACCCTAACACTATCCTAGGGCTGATGCTCACCCTAACCCTAACCCTAACACTATCCTAGGGCTGATGCTAACCCTCACCCTAACACTATCCTAGGCCTGATGCTAACCCTAACCCTAACACTATCCTAGGGCTGATGCTAACCCTAACCCTAACCCTAACACTATCCTAGGCCTGATGCTAACCCTATCCCTAACCCTAACACTCTCCTAGGGCTGAGGCTAACCCTAACCCTAACACTATCCTACGGCTGATGCTAACCCTAACCCTAACCCAAACACTATCCTAGGGTTGATGCTAACCCTAACCCTAACACTATCCTAGGGCTGATGCTAACCCTAACCCTAACCCTAACACTATCCTAGGGCTGATGCTAACCCTAACGCTAACCCTAACACTATCCTAGGCCTGATGCTAACCCTATCCCTAACCCTAACACTCTCCTAGCGCTGAGGCTAACCCTAACCCTAACACTATCCTAGGGCTGATGCTAACCCTAACACTATCCCAAACGCCATCCTAGGGTTGATGCTAACCCTAACCCTAACACTATCCTAGGGCTGATGCTAACCCTAACCCTAACCCTAACACTATCCTTGGGCTGATGCTAACCCTAACCCTAACACTATCCTGGGCCTGATGCTAACCCTAACCCTAACCCTAACACTATCCTAGGGCTGATGCTAACCCTAACCCTAACACTATCCTTGGTCTGATCCTAACCCTAACCCTAACCCTAACACTATCCTAGGTCAGATGCTAACCCTAACGCTAACCCTAACACTATCCTAGGCCTGATGATAACCCTAACCCTAACCCTGACACTATCCTAGGGCTGATGCTAACACTAAACCTAACACTATCCTAGGGCTGATGCTAACCCTAACCCTAACCCTAACACTATCCTAGGCCTGATGCTAACCCTATCCCTAACCCTAACACTCTCCTAGGGCTGAGGCTAACCCTAACCCTAACACTATCCTAGGGCTGATGCTAACCCTAACCCTACCCCAAACACTATCCTAGGGTTGATGCTAACCCTAACCCTAACACTATCCTAGGGCTGATGCTAACCCTAACCCTAACCCTAACACTATCCTTCGGCTGATGCTAACCCTAACCCTAACACTATCCTGGGCCTGAAGCTAACCCTAACCCTAACCCTAACACTATCCTAGGGTTTATGTTAACCCTAACCCTAACACTATCCTAGGGCTGATGCTAACCCTAACCCTAACCCTAACACTATCCTAGGGCGGATGCTAACCCTAACGCTAACCCTAACACTATCCTAGGGCTGATGCTAACCCTAACCCTAACCCTAACACTATCCTAGGGCTGATACTAACCCTAACCCTAACCCTAACACTATCCTAGGCCTGATGCTAACCCTATCCCGAACCCTAACACTCTCCTAGGGATGAGGCTAATCCTACCCCTAACACTATCCTAGGGCTGATGCTAACCCTAACCCTAACCCAAACACTATCCTAGGGTTGATGCTAACCCTAACCCAAACACTATCCTAGGGCTGATGCTAACCCTAACCCTAACCCTAACACTATCCTTGGGCTGATGCTAACCCTAACCCTAACACTATCCTGGGCCTGATGCTAACCCTAACCCTAACCCTAACACTATCCTAGGGCTGATGCTAACCCTAACCCTAACACTATCCTAGGGCTGATGCTAAACCTAACCATAACCCTAACACTATCCTAGGGCTGATGCTCACCCTAACCCTAACCCTAACACTATCCTAGGGCTGATGCTAACCCTCACCCTAACACTATCCTAGGCCTGATGCTAACCCTAACCCTAACACTATCCTAGGGCTGATGCTAACCCTAACCCTAACCCTAACACTATCCTAGGCCTGATGCTAACCCTATCCCTAACCCTAACACTCTCCTAGCGCTGAGGCTAACCCTAACCCTAACACTATCCTAGGGCTGATGCTAACCCTAACGCTATCCCAATCGCCATCCTAGGGTTGATGCTAACCCTAACCCTAACACTATCCTAGGGCTGATGCTAACCCTAACCCTAACCCTAACACTATCCTTGGGCTGATGCTAACCCTAACCCTAACACTATCCTGGGCCTGATGCTAACCCTAACCCTAACCCTAACACTATCCTAGGGCTGATGCTAACCCTAACCCTAACACTATCCTTGGGCTGATGCTAACCCTAACCCTAACCCTAACACTATCCTAGGTCAGATGCTAACCCTAACGCTAACCCTAACACTATCCTAGGCCTGATGATAACCCTAACCCTAACCCTGACACTATCCTAGGGCTGATGCTAACACTAAACCTAACACTATCCTAGGGCTGATGCTAACCCTAACCCTAACCCTAACACTATCCTAGGCCTCATGCTAACCCTATCCCTAACCCTAACACTCTCCTAGGGCTGAGGCTAACCCTAACCCTAACACTATCCTAGGGCTGATGCTAACCCTAACCCTAACCCTAACACTATCCTAGGCCTGATGCTAACCCTATCCCTAACCCTAACACTCTCCTAGGGCTGAGGCTAACCCTAACCCTAACACTATCCTAGGGCTGATGCTAACCCTAACCCTAACCCAAACACTATCCTAGGGTTGATGCTAACCCTAACCCTAACACTATCCTAGGGCTGATGCTAACCCTAACCCTAACCCTAACACTATCCTTCGGCTGATGCTATCCCTAACCCTAACACTATCCTGGGCCTGAAGCTAACCCTAACCCTAACCCTAACACTATCCTAGGGCTGATGCTAACCCTAACCCTAACACTATCCTTGGGCTGATGCTAACCCTAACCCTAACCCTAACACTATCCTAGGCCTGATGATAACCCTAACCCTAACCCTAACACTATCCTAGGGTTTATGTTAACCCTAACCCTAACACTATCCTAGGGCTGATGCTAACCCTAACCCTAACCCTAACACTATCCTAGGGCGGATGCTAACCCTAACGCTAACCCTAACACTATCCTAGGGCTGATGCTAACCCTAACCCTAACCCTAACACTATCCTAGGGCTGATACTAACCCTAACCCTAACCCTAACACTATCCTAGGCCTGATGCTAACCCTATCCCGAACCCTAACACTCTCCTAGGGATGAGGCTAATCCTAACCCTAACACTATCCTAGGGCTGATGCTAACCCTAACCCTAACCCAAACACTATCCTAGGGTTGATGCTAACCCTAACCCTAACACTATCCTAGGGCTGATGCTAACCCTAACCCTAACCCTAACACTATCCTTGGGCTGATGCTAACCCTAACCCTAACACTATCCTGGGCCTGATGCTAACCCTAACCCTAACCCTAACACTATCCTAGGGCTGATGCTAACCCTAACCCTAACACTATCCTAGGGCTGATGCTAAACCTAACCATAACCCTAACACTATCCTAGGGCTGATGCTCACCCTAACCCTAACCCTAACACTATCCTAGGGCTGATGCTAACCCTCACCCTAACACTATCCTAGGCCTGATGCTAACCCTAACCCTAACACTATCCTAGGGCTGATGCTAACCCTAACCCTAACCCTAACACTATCCTAGGCCTGATGCTAACCCTATCCCTAACCCTAACACTCTCCTAGGGCTGAGGCTAACCCTAACCCTAACACTATCCTACGGCTGATGCTAACACTAACCCTAACCCAAACACTATCCTAGGGTTGATGCTAACCCTAACCCTAACACTATCCTAGGGCTGATGCTAACCCTAACCCTAACCGTAACACTATCGTAGGGCTGATGCTAACCCTAACGCTAACCCTAACACTATCCTAGGCCTGATGCTAACCCTATCCCTAACCCTAACACTCTCCTAGCGCTGACGCTAACCCTAACCCTAACACTATCCTAGGGCTGATGCTAACCCTAACGCTATCCCAAACGCCATCCTAGGGTTGATGCTAACCCTAACCCTAACACTATCCTAGGGCTGATGCTAACCCTAACCCTAACCCTAACACTATCCTTGGGCTGATGCTAACCCTAACCCTAACACTATCCTGGGCCTGATGCTAACCCTAACCCTAACCATAACACTATCCTAGGGCTGATGCTAACCCTAACCCTAACACTATCCTTGGGCTGATGCTAACCCTAACCCTAACCCTAACACTATCCTAGGTCAGATGCTAACCCTAACGCTAACCCTAACACTATCCTAGGCCTGATGATAACCCTAACCCTAACCCTGACACTATCCTAGGGCTGATGCTAACACTAAACCTAACACTATCCTAGGGCTGATGCTAACCCTAACCCTAACCCTAACACTATCCTAGGACTGATGCTAACCCTATCCCTAACCCTAACACTCTCCTAGGGCTGAGGCTAACCCTAACCCTAACACTATCCTAGGGCTGATGCTAACCCTAACCCTAACCCAAACACTATCCTAGGGTTGATGCTAACCCTAACCCTAACACTATCCTAGGGCTGATGCTAACCCTAACCCTAACCCTAACACTATCCTTCGGCTGATGCTAACCCTAACCCTAACACTATCCTGGGCCTGAAGCTAACCCTAACCCTAACCCTAACACTATCCTAGGGCTGATGCTAACCCTAACCCTAACACTATCCTTGGGCTGATGCTAACCCTAACCCTAACCCTAACACTATCCTAGGCCTGATGATAACCCTAACCCTAACCCTAACACTATCCTAGGGTTTATGTTAACCCTAACCCTAACACTATCCTAGGGCTGATGCTAACCCTAACCCTAACCCTAACACTATCCTAGGGCGGATGCTAACCCTAACGCTAACCCTAACACTATCCTAGGGCTGATGCTCACCCTAACCCTATCCCTAACACTATCCTAGGGCTGATACTAACCCTAACCCTAACCCTAACACTATCCTAGGCCTGATGCTAACCCTATCCGGAACCCTAACACTCTCCTAGGGATGAGGCTAATCCTAACCCGAACACTATCCTAGGGCTGATGCTAACCCTAACCCTAACCCAAACACTATCCTAGGGTTGATGCTAACCCTAACCCTAACACTATCCTAGGGCTGATGCTAACCCTAACCCTAACCCTAACAGTATCCTTGGGCTGATGCTAACCCTAACCCTAACACTATCCTGGGCCTGATGCTAACCCTAACCCTAACCCTAACACTATCCTAGGGCTGATGCTAACCCTAACCCTAACACTATCCTAGGGCTGATGCTAAACCTAACCATAACCCTAACACTATCCTAGGGCTGATGCTCACCCTAACACTAACCCTAACACTATCCTAGGGCTGATGCTAACCCTCACCCTAACACTATCCTAGGCCTGATGCTAACCCTAACCCTAACACTATCCTAGGGCTGATGCTAACCCTAACCCTAACCCTAACACTATCCTAGGCCTGATGCTAACCCTATCCCTAACCCTAACACTCTCCTAGGGCTGAGGCTAACCCTAACCCTAACACTATCCTACGGCTGATGCTAACCCTAACCCTAACCCAAACACTATCCTAGGGTTGATGCTAACCCTAACCCTAACACTATCCTAGGGCTGATGCTAACCCTAACGCTAACCCTAACACTATCCTTGAACTGATGCTAACCCTAACCCTAACCATAACACTATCCTAGGCCTGATGATAACCCTAACCCTAACCCTTAACATTATCCTAGGGCTGATGCTAACCCTAACCCTAACTCTAACACTATCTTAGGGCTGAGGCTTACCCTAACCCTAACACTATCCTACGGCTGATGCTAACCCTAACCCTAACCCTAACACTATCCTAGGGCTGATGCTAACCCTAACCCTAACACTATCCTAGGGCTGATGCTAACCCTAACCCTAAACCTAACACTATCCTAGGGCGGATGCTAACCCTAACCCTAACCCTAACACTATCCTAGTGCTGATGCTAACCCTAACACTAACACTATCCTAGGGCTGATGCTAACCCTAACCCTAACCCTAACACTCTCCAAGGGCTGATGCTAACCCTAACCCTAACCCTAACACTATCCTAGGGCTGATGCTAACCCTAACCCTAACTCTAACACTATCTTAGGGCTGAGGCTAACCCTAACCCTAACACTATCCTACGGCTGATGCTAACCCTAACCCTAACCCTAACACTATCCTAGGGCTGAGGCTAACCCTAACCCTAACACTATCCTAGGGCTGATGCTAACCCTAACCCTAACCCAAACGCCATCCTAGGGTTGATGCTAACCCTAACCCTAACACTATCCTAGGGCTGATGCTAACCCTAACCCTAACCCTAACACTATCCTTGGGCTGATGCTAACCCTAACCCTAACACTATCCTGGGCCTGATGCTAACCCTAACCCTAACCCTAACACTATCCTAGGGCTGATGCTAACCCTAAACCTAACACTATCCTTGGGCTGATGCTAACCCTAACCCTAACCCTAACACTATCCTAGGTCAGATGCTAACCCTAACGCTAACCCTAACACTATCCTAGGCCTGATGCTAACCCTAACCCTAACACTATCCTAGGGCTGATGCTAACCCTAACCCTAATCCTAACACTATCCTAGGCCTGATGCTAACCCTATCCCTAACCCTAACACTCTCCTAGGGCTGAGGCTAACCCTAACCCTAACACTATAATACGGCTGATGCTAACCCTAACCCTAACCCAAACACTATCCTAGGGTTGATGCTAACCCTAACCCTAACACTATCCTAGGGCTGATGCTAACCCTAACGCTAACCCTAACACTATCCTTGAACTGATGCTAACCCTAACCCTAACCATAACACTATCCTAGGCCTGATGATAACCCTAACCCTAACCCTTAACATTATCCTAGGGCTGATGCTAACCCTAACCCTAACTCTAACACTATCTTAGGGCTGAGGCTTACCCTAACCCTAACACTATCCTACGGCTGATGCTAACCCTAACCCTAACCCTAACACTATCCTAGGGCTGATGCTAACCCTAACCCTAACACTATCCTAGGGCTGATGCTAACCCTAACCCTAAACCTAACACTATCCTAGGGCGGATGCTAACCCTAACCCTAACCCTAACACTATCCTAGTGCTGATGCTAACCCTAACACTAACACTATCCTAGGGCTGATGCTAACCCTAACCCTAACCCTAACACTCTCCAAGGGCTGATGCTAACCCTAACCCTAACCCTAACACTATCCTAGGGCTGATGCTAACCCTAACCCTAACTCTAACACTATCTTAGGGCTGAGGCTAACCCTAACCCTAACACTATCCTACGGCTGATGCTAACCCTAACCCTAACCCTAACACTATCCTAGGGCTGAGGCTAACCCTAACCCTAACACTATCCTAGGGCTGATGCTAACCCTAACCCTAACCCAAACGCCATCCTAGGGTTGATGCTAACCCTAACCCTAACACTATCCTAGGGCTGATGCTAACCCTAACCCTAACCCTAACACTATCCTTGGGCTGATGCTAACCCTAACCCTAACACTATCCTGGGCCTGATGCTAACCCTAACCCTAACCCTAACACTATCCTAGGGCTGATGCTAACCCTAACCCTAACACTATCCTTGGGCTGATGCTAACCCTAACCCTAACCCTAACACTATCCTAGGTCAGATGCTAACCCTAACGCTAACCCTAACACTATCCTAGGCCTGATGCTAACCCTAACCCTAACACTATCCTAGGGCTGATGCTAACCCTAACCCTAATCCTAACACTATCCTAGGCCTGATGCTAACCCTATCCCTAACCCTAACACTCTCCTAGGGCTGAGGCTAACCCTAACCCTAACACTATAATACGGCTGATGCTAACCCTAACCCTAACCCAAACACTATCCTAGGGTTGATGCTAACCCTAACCCTAACACTATCCTAGGGCTGATGCTAACCCTAACCCTAACCCTAACACTATCCTAGGGCTGATGCTAACCCTAACGCTAACCCTAACACTATCCTAGGCCTGATGCTAACCCTATCCCTAACCCTAACACTCTCCTAGCGCTGAGGCTAACCCTAACCCTAACACTATCCTAGGGCTGATGCTAACCCTAACGCTATCCCAAACGCCATCCTAGGGTTGATGCTAACCCTAACCCTAACACTATCCTAGGGCTGATGCTAACCCTAACCCTAACCCTAACACTATCCTTGGGCTGATGCTAACCCTAACCCTAACACTATCCTGGGCCTGATGCTAACCCTAACCCTAACCCTAACACTATCCTAGGGCTGATGCTAACCCTAACCCTAACACTATCCTTGGGCTGATGCTAACCCTAACCCTAACCCTAACACTATCCTAGGTCAGATGCTAACCCTAACGCTAACCCTAACACTATCCTAGGCAAGATGATAACCCTAACCCTAACCCTGACACTATCCTAGGGCTGATGCTAACACTAAACCTAACACTATCCTAGGGCTGATGCTAACCCTCACCCTAACACTATCCTAGGCCTGATGCTAACCCTAACCCTAACACTATCCTAGGGCTGATGCTAACCCTAACCCTAACACTGTCCTTGGGCTGATGCTAACCCTAACCCTAACCCTAACACTATCCTAGGCTTGATGATAACCCTAACCCTAACCCTAACACTATCCTAGGGTTTATGTTAACCCTAACCCTAACACTATCCTAGGGCTGATGCTAACCCTAACCCTAACCCTAACACTATCCTAGGGCGGATGCTAACCCTAACGCTAACCCTAACACTATCCTAGGGCTGATGCTAACCCTAACCCTAACCCTAACACTATCCTAGGGCTGATACTAACCCTAACCCTAACCCTAACACTATCCTAGGCCTGATGCTAACCCTATCCCGAACCCTAACACTCTCCTAGGGATGAGGCTAATCCTACCCCTAACACTATCCTAGGGCTGATGCTAACCCTAACCCTAACCCAAACACTATCCTAGGGTTGATGCTAACCCTAACCCTAACACTATCCTAGGGCTGATGCTAACCCTAACCCTAACCCTAACACTATCCTTGGGCTGATGCTAACCCTAACCCTAACACTATCCTGGGCCTGATGCTAACCCTAACCCTAACCCTAACACTATCCTAGGGCTGATGCTAACCCTAACCCTAACACTATCCTAGGGCTGATGCTAAACCTAACCATAACCCTAACACTATCCTAGGGCTGATGCTCACCCTAACCCTAACCCTAACACTATCCTAGGGCTGATGCTAACCCTCACCCTAACACTATCCTAGGCCTGATGCTAACCCTAACCCTAACACTATCCTAGGGCTGATGCTAACCCTAACCCTAACCCTAACACTATCCTAGGCCTGATGCTAACCCTATCCCTAACCCTAACACTCTCCTAGCGCTGAGGCTAACCCTAACCCTAACACTATCCTAGGGCTGATGCTAACCCTAACGCTATCCCAATCGCCATCCTAGGGTTGATGCTAACCCTAACCCTAACACTATCCTAGGGCTGATGCTAACCCTAACCCTAACCCTAACACTATCCTTGGGCTGATGCTAACCCTAACCCTAACACTATCCTGGGCCTGATGCTAACCCTAACCCTAACCCTAACACTATCCTAGGGCTGATGCTAACCCTAACCCTAACACTATCCTTGGGCTGATGCTAACCCTAACCCTAACCCTAACACTATCCTAGGTCAGATGCTAACCCTAACGCTAACCCTAACACTATCCTAGGCCTGATGATAACCCTAACCCTAACCCTGACACTATCCTAGGGCTGATGCTAACACTAAACCTAACACTATCCTAGGGCTGATGCTAACCCTAACCCTAACCCTAACACTATCCTAGGCCTCATGCTAACCCTATCCCTAACCCTAACACTCTCCTAGGGCTGAGGCTAACCCTAACCCTAACACTATCCTAGGGCTGATGCTAACCCTAACCCTAACCCTAACACTATCCTAGGCCTGATGCTAACCCTATCCCTAACCCTAACACTCTCCTACGGCTGAGGCTAACCCTAACCCTAACACTATCCTAGGGCTGATGCTAACCCTAACCCTAACCCAAACACTATCCTAGGGTTGATGCTAACCCTAACCCTAACACTATCCTAGGGCTGATGCTAACCCTAACCCTAACCCTAACACTATCCTTCGGCTGATGCTATCCCTAACCCTAACACTATCCTGGGCCTGAAGCTAACCCTAACCCTAACCCTAACACTATCCTAGGGCTGATGCTAACCCTAACCCTAACACTATCCTTGGGCTGATGCTAACCCTAACCCTAACCCTAACACTATCCTAGGCCTGATGATAACCCTAACCCTAACCCTAACACTATCCTAGGGTTTATGTTAACCCTAACCCTAACACTATCCTAGGGCTGATGCTAACCCTAACCCTAACCCTAACACTATCCTAGGGTGGATGCTAACCCTAACGCTAACCCTAACACTATCCTAGGGCTGATGCTAACCCTAACCCTAACCCTAACACTATCCTAGGGCTGATACTAACCCTAACCCTAACCCTAACACTATCCTAGGCCTGATGCTAACCCTATCCCGAACCCTAACACTCTCCTAGGGATGAGGCTAATCCTAACCCTAACACTATCCTAGGGCTGATGCTAACCCTAACCCTAACCCAAACACTATCCTAGGGTTGATGCTAACCCTAACCCTAACACTATCCTAGGGCTGATGCTAACCCTAACCCTAACCCTAACACTATCCTTGGGCTGATGCTAACCCTAACCCTAACACTATCCTGGGCCTGATGCTAACCCTAACCCTAACCCTAACACTATCCTAGGGCTGATGCTAACCCTAACCCTAACACTATCCTAGGGCTGATGCTAAACCTAACCATAACCCTAACACTATCCTAGGGCTGATGCTCACCCTAACCCTAACCCTAACACTATCCTAGGGCTGATGCTAACCCTCACCCTAACACTATCCTAGGCCTGATGCTAACCCTAACCCTAACACTATCCTAGGGCTGATGCTAGCCCTAACCCTAACCCTAACACTATCCTAGGCCTGATGCTAACCCTATCCCTAACCCTAACACTCTCCTAGGGCTGAGGCTAACCCTAACCCTAACACTATCCTACGGCTGATGCTAACACTAACCCTAACCCAAACACTATCCTAGGGTTGATGCTAACCCTAACCCTAACACTATCCTAGGGCTGATGCTAACCCTAACCCTAACCGTAACACTATCGTAGGGCTGATGCTAACCCTAACGCTAACCCTAACACTATCCTAGGCCTGATGCTAACCCTATCCCTAACCCTAACACTCTCCTAGCGCTGACGCTAACCCTAACCCTAACACTATCCTAGGGCTGATGCTAACCCTAACGCTATCCCAAACGCCATCCTAGGGTTGATGCTAACCCTAACCCTAACACTATCCTAGGGCTGATGCTAACCCTAACCCTAACCCTAACACTATCCTTGGGCTGATGCTAACCCTAACCCTAACACTATCCTGGGCCTGATGCTAACCCTAACCCTAACCATAACACTATCCTAGGCCTGATGCTAACCCTAACCCTAACACTATCCTTGGGCTGATGCTAACCCTAACCCTAACCCTAACACTATCCTAGGTCAGATGCTAACCCTAACGCTAACCCTAACACTATCCTAGGCCTGATGATAACCCTAACCCTAACCCTGACACTATCCTAGGGCTGATGCTAACACTAAACCTAACACTATCCTAGGGTTGATGCTAACCCTAACCCTAACCCTAACACTATCCTAGGCCTGATGCTAACCCTATCCCTAACCCTAACACTCTCCTAGGGCTGATGCTAACCCTAACCCTAACCCAAACACTATCCTAGGGTTGATGCTAACCCTAACCCTAACACTATCCTAGGGCTGATGCTAACCCTAACCCTAACCCTAACAGTATCCTTGGGCTGATGCTAACCCTAACCCTAACACTATCCTGGGCCTGATGCTAACCCTAACCCTAACCCTAACACTATCCTAGGGCTGATGCTAACCCTAACCCTAACACTATCCTAGGGCTGATGCTAAACCTAACCATAACCCTAACACTATCCTAGGGCTGATGCTCACCCTAACACTAACCCTAACACTATCCTAGGGCTGATGCTAACCCTCACCCTAACACTATCCTAGGCCTGATGCTAACCCTAACCCTAACACTATCCTAGGGCTGATGCTAACCCTAACCCTAACCCTAACACTATCCTAGGCCTGATGCTAACACTATCCCTAACCCTAACACTCTCCTAGGGCTGAGGCTAACCCTAACCCTAACACTATCCTACGGCTGATGCTAACCCTAACCCTAACCCAAACACTATCCTAGGGTTGATGCTAACCCTAACCCTAACACTATCCTAGGGCTGATGCTAACCCTAACGCTAACCCTAACACTATCCTTGAACTGATGCTAACCCTAACCCTAACCATAACACTATCCTAGGCCTGATGATAACCCTAACCCTAACCCTTAACATTATCCTAGGGCTGATGCTAACCCTAACCCTAACTCTAACACTATCTTAGGTCTGAGGCTTACCCTAACCCTAACACTATCCTACGGCTGATGCTAACCCTAACCCTAACCCTAACACTATCCTAGGGCTGATGCTAACCCTAACCCTAACACTATCCTAGGGCTGATGCTAACCCTAACCCTAAACCTAACACTATCCTAGGGCGGATGCTAACCCTAACCCTAACCCTAACACTATCCTAGTGCTGATGCTAACCCTAACACTAACACTATCCTAGGGCTGATGCTAACCCTAACCCTAACCCTAACACTCTCCAAGGGCTGATGCTAACCCTAACCCTAACCCTAACACTATCCTAGGGCTGATGCTAACCCTAACCCTAACTCTAACACTATCTTAGGGCTGAGGCTAACCCTAACCCTAACACTATCCTACGGCTGATGCTAACCCTAACCCTAACCCTAACACTATCCTAGGGCTGAGGCTAACCCTAACCCTAACACTATCCTAGGGCTGATGCTAACCCTAACCCTAACCCAAACGCCATCCTAGGGTTGATGCTAACCCTAACCCTAACACTATCCTAGGGCTGATGCTAACCCTAACCCTAACCCTAACACTATCCTTGGGCTGATGCTAACCCTAACCCTAACACTATCCTGGGCCTGATGCTAACCCTAACCCTAACCCTAACACTATCCTAGGGCTGATGCTAACCCTAACCCTAACACTATCCTTGGGCTGATGCTAACCCTAACCCTAACCCTAACACTATCCTAGGTCAGATGCTAACCCTAACGCTAACCCTAACACTATCCTAGGCCTGATGATAACCCTAACCCTAACCCTGACACTATCCTAGGGCTGATGCTAACACTAACCCTAACACTATCCTAGGGCTGATGCTAACCCTAACCCTAACCCTAACACTATCCTAGGCCTGATGCTAACCATATCCCTAACCCTAACACTCTCCTAGGGCTGAGGCTAACCCTAACCCTAACACTATCCTAGGGCTGATGCTAACCCTAACCCTAACCCAAACACTATCCTAGGGTTGATGCTAACCCTAACCCTAACACTATCCTAGGGCTGATACTAACCCTAACCCTAACCCTAACACTATCCTTCGGCTGATGCTAACCCTAACCCTAACACTATCCTGGGCCTGAAGCTAACCCTAACCCTAACCCTAACACTATCCTAGGGCTGATGCTAACCCTAACCCTAACACTATCCTTGGGCTGATGCTAACCCTAACCCTAACCCTAACACTATCCTAGGCCTGATGATAACCCTAACCCTAACCCTAACACTATCCTAGGGTTTATGTTAACCCTAACCCTAACACTATCCTAGGGCTGATGCTAACCCTAACCCTAACCCTAACACTATCCTAGGGCGGATGCTAACCCTAACGCTAACCCTAACACTATCCTAGGGCTGATGCTAACCCTAACCCTAACCCTAACACTATCCTAGGGCTGATACTAACCCTAACCCTAACCCTAACACTATCCTAGGCCTGATGCTAACCCTATCCCGAACCCTAACACTCTCCTAGGGACGAGGCTAATCCTAACCCTAACACTATCCTAGGGCTGATGCTAACCCTAACCCTAACCCAAACACTATCCTAGGGTTGATGCTAACCCTAACCCTAACACTATCCTAGGGCTGATGCTAACCCTAACCCTAACGCTAACACTATCCTTGGGCTGATGCTAACCCTAACCCTAACACTATCCTGGGCCTGATGCTAACCCTAACCCTAACCCTAACACTATCCTAGGGCTGATGCTAACCCTAACCCTAACACTATCCTAGGGCTGATGCTAAACCTAACCATAACCCTAACACTATCCTAGGGCTGATGCTCACCCTAACCCTAACCCTAACACTATCCTAGGGCTGATGCTAACCCTCACCCTAACACTATCCTAGGCCTGATGCTAACCCTAACCCTAACACTATCCTAGGGCTGATGCTAACCCTAACCCTAACCCTAACACTATCCTAGGCCTGATGGTAACCCTATCCCTAACCCTAACACTCTCCTAGGGCTGAGGCTAACTCTAACCCTAACACTATCCTACGGCTGATGCTAACCCTAACCCTAACCCAAACACTATCCTAGGGTTGATGCTAACCCTAACCCTAACACTATCCTAGGGCTGATGCTAACCCTAACCCTAACCCAAACGCCATCCTAGGGTTGATGCTAACCCTAACCCTAACACTATCCTAGGGCTGATGCTAACCCTAACCCTAACCCTAACACTGTCCTTGGGCTGATGCTAACCTTAACCCTAACACTATCCTGGGCCTGATGCTAACCCCAACCCTAACCCTAACACTATCCTAGGGCTGATGCTAACCCTAACCCTAACACTATCCTAGAATAGACGCTAACCCTAACCCTAACCCTAACACTGTCCTAGGGCTGATGCTAACCACAACGCTAACCCTAACACTATCCTTGAACTGATGTTATCCCTAACCCTAACCCTAACACTATCCTAGCCCTGATGATAACCCTAACCCTAACCCTAACACTATCCTAGGGTTTATGTTAACCCTAACCCTAACACTATCCTAGGGCTGATGCTAACCCTAACCCTAACCCTAACACTATCCTAGGGCTGATGCAAACCCTCACCCTAACACTATCCTAAGCCTGATTATAACCCTAACCCTAACCCTAACACTATGCTTGGGCTGATGCTAACCCTAACCCTAACACTATCCTGGGCCTGATGCTAACCCTAACCATAACCCTAACACTATTCTAGGGCTGAAGCTAACCCTAACCCTAACACTATCCTTGGGCTCATGCTAACCCTAACCCTAACCCTAACACTATCCTAGGGCAGATGCTAACCCTAACGCTAACCCTAACACTATCCTTGAATTGATGCTAACCATAACCCTAACCCTAACACTATCCTAGGCCTGATGATAACCCTAACCCTAACCCTAACACTATCCTAGGGTTTATGTTAACCCTAACCCTAACACTATCCTAGGGCTGATGCTAACCCTAACCCTAACCCTAACACTATCCTAAGTCTGATGCTAACCCTAGCCCTCACACTATCCTAGGCCTGATGATAACCCT
Organism: Lemur catta; assembly: GCF_020740605.2. Classification (NCBI taxonomy): domain Eukaryota; kingdom Metazoa; phylum Chordata; class Mammalia; order Primates; family Lemuridae; genus Lemur; species Lemur catta. The sequence goes on along the minus strand of NC_059147.1, from coordinate 77,977 downwards.
AACCCTAATCTTAACACTATCCTAGGGCTGATGCTAACCCTAACCCTAACCCTAACACTATCCTAGAGCTGATGCTAACGCTAACCCTAACACTATCCTAGGCCTGATGATAACCCTAACCCTAACCCTGACACTATCCTAGGCCTGATGCTAACCCTATCCCTAACCGTAACACTCTCCTAGGGCTGAGGCTAAACCTAACCCTAACACTATCCTAGGGCTGATGCTAACCCTAACCCTAACCCAAACGCCATCCTAGGGTTGATGCTAACCCTAACCCTAACACTATCCTAGGGCTGATGCTAACCCTAACCCTAACCCTAACACTATCCTTGGGCTGATGCTAACCCTAACCCTAACACTATCCTGGGGCTGATGCTAACCCTAACCCTAACCCTAACACTATCCTAGGGCTGATGCTAACCCTAACAATAACACTATCCTTGGGCTGATGCTAACCCTAACCCTAACCCTAACAGTATCCTAGGTCAGATGCTAACCCTTACGCTAACCATAACACTATCCTTGAACTGATGTTAACCCTAACCCTAACCCTAACACTATCCTAGGCCTGATGATAACCCTAACCCTAACCCTAACACTATCCTAGGGTTTATGTTAACCCTAACCCTAACACTATCCTAGGGCTGATGCTAACCCTAACCCTAACCCTAACACTATCCTAGGGCGGATGCTAACCCTAACCCTAACCCTAACACTATCCTAGGGCTGATGCTAACCCTAACACTAACACTATCCTAGGGCTGATGCTAACCCTAACCCTAACCCTAACATTATCCTAGGGCGGATGCTAACCCTAACCCTAACCCTAACACTATCCTAGGGCTCATGCTAACCCTAACACTAACACTATCCTAGGCCTGATGCTAACCCTAACCCTAACCCTAACACTATCCTAGGGCTGATGCTAACCCTAACCCTAACCCTAACACTATCCTAGGGCTGATGCTAACCCTAACACTAACACTATCCTAGGGCTGATGCTATCCCTAACCCTAACCCTAACACTATCCTAGGGCTGATGCTAACCCTAACCCTAACACTATCCTAGGGCTGATGCTAACCCTAACCCTAACCCTAACACTATCCTAGGGCTGATGCTAACCACAACGCTAACCCTAACACTATCCTTGAACTGATGTTAACCCTAACCCTAACCCTAACACTATCCTAGCCCTGATGATAACCCTAACCCTAACCCTAACACTATCCTAGGGTTTATGTTAACCCTAACCCTAACACTATCCTAGGGCTGATGCTAACCCTAACCCTAACCCTAACACTATCCTAGGGCTGATGCAAACCCTAACCCTAACACTATCCTAGGCCTGATTATAACCCTAACCCTAACCCTAACACTATCCTTGGGCTGATGCTAACCCAAACCCTAACACTATCCTGGGCCTGATGCTAACCCTAACCCTAACCCTAACACTATCCTAGGGCTGAAGCTAACCCTAACCCTAACACTATCCTTGGGCTCATGCTAACCCTAACCCTAACCCTAACACTATCCTAGGGCAGATGCTAACCCTAACGCTAACCCTAACACTATCCTTGAATTGATGCTAACCCTAACCCTAACCCTAAACTATCCTAGGCCTGATGATAACCCTAACCCTAACCCTAACACTATCCTAGGGTTTATGTTAACCCTAACCCTAACACTATCCTAGGGCTGATGCTAACCCTAACCCTAACCCTAACACTATCCTAGGGGGGATGCTAACCCTAACCCTAACCCTAACACTATCCTAGGGCTGATGCTAACCCTAACACTAACACTATCCTAGGGCTGATGCTAACCCTAACCCTAACCCTTAACATTATCCTAGGGCTGATGCTAACCCTAACCCTAACACTAACACTATCCTAGGGCTGATGCTAACCCTAACCCTAACACTATCCTAGGCCTGATGCTAACCCTAACCCTAACCCTAACACTATCCTAGGGCTGATGCTAACCCTAACCCTAACCCTAACACTATCCTAGGGCTGATGCTAACCCTAACCCTAACCCTAACACTATCCTAGGGCTGATGCTAACCCTAACCCTAACACTATCCTAGGCCTGATGATAACCCTAACCCTAACCCTGACACTATCCTAGGGCTGATGCTAACCCTAACCGTAACACTATCCTAGGGCTGATGCTAACCCTAACCCTAACCCTAACACTATCCTAGGGCTGATGCTAACCCTAACGCTAACCCTAACACTATCCTTGAACTGATGCTAACCCTAACCCTAACCATAACACTATCCTAGGCCTGATGATAACCCTAACCCTAACCCTTAACATTATCCTAGGGCTGATGCTAACCCTAACCCTAACTCTAACACTATCTTAGGGCTGAGGCTAACCCTAAACCTAACACTATCCTACGGCTGATGCTAACCCTAACCGTAACCCTTAACATTATCCTAGGGCTGATGCTAACCCTAACCCTAACACTATCCTAGGGCTGATGCTAATCCTAACCCTAAACCTAACACTATCCCAGGGCGGATGCTAACCCTAACCCTAACCCTAACACTATCCTAGTGCTGATGCTAACCCTAACACTAACACTATCCTAGGGCTGATGCTAACCCTAACCCTAACCCTAACACTCTCCAAGGGCTGATGCTAACAGTAACCCTAACCCTAACACTATCCTAGGGCTGATGCTAACCCTAACCCTAACTCTAACACTATCTTAGGGCTGAGGCTAACCCTAACCCTAACACTATCCTACGGCTGATGCTAACCCTAACCCTAACCCTAACACTATCCTAGGGCTGATGCTAACCCTAACCCTAACACTATCCTAGGCCTGATGCTAACCCTAACCCTAACCCTAACACTATCCTTGGGCTGATGCTAACCCTAACCCTATCACAATCCTAGGGCTGATGCTAACCCTAACCCTAACCCTAACACTATCCTAGGGCAGATGCTAACCCTAACCCAAACACTATGCTAGGCCTGATAATAACCCTAACCCTAACCCTAACACTATCCTATTGCTGATGCTAACCCTTAACCTAACACTATCCTAGAGCTGATGCTAACCCTAACCCTAACCCTAACACTATCCTAAGTCTGATGCTAACCCTAGCCCTCACAGTATCCTAGGCCTGATGATAACCCTAACCCTACCCTTAACACTATCCTAGGGCTGATGCTAACCCTAACCCTAACCCTAACACTATCCTAGAGCTGATGCTAACCCTAACACTAACACTATCCTAGGCCTGATGATAACCCTAACCCTAACCATGACACTATCCTAGGGCTCATGCTAACCCTAACCCTAACACTATCCTAGGGCTGATGCTAACCCTAACCCTAACCCTAACACTATCCTAGGCCTGATGCTAACCCTATCCCTAACCCTAACACTCTCCTAGGGCTGAGGCTAACCCTAACCCTAACACTATCCTAGGGCTGATGCTAACCCTAACCCTAACCCAAACGCCATCCTAGGGTTGATGCTAACCCTAACCCTAACACTATCCTAGGGCTTATGCTAACCCTAACCCTAACCCTAACGCTATCCTTGGGCTGATGCTAACCCTAACCCTAACACTATCCTGGGCCTGATGCTAACCCTAACCCTAACCCTAACACTATCCTAGGGCTGATGCTAACCCTAACCCTAACACTATCCTTGGGCTGATGCTAACCCTAACCCTAACCCTAACACTATCCTAGGTCAGATGCTAATCCTAACGCTAACCCTAACACTATCCTAGGCCTGATGATAACCCTAACCCTAACCCTGACACTATCCTAGGGCTGATGCTAACACTAACCATAACACTATCCTAGGGCTGATGCTAACCCTAACCCTAACCCTAACACTATCCTAGGCCTGATGCTAACCCTATCCCTAACCCTAACACTCTCCTAGGGCTGAGGCTAACCCTAACCCTAACACTATCCTAGGGCTGATGCTAACCCTAACCCTAACACTATCCTAGGGCTGATGCTAACCCTAACCCTAACCCAAACGCCATCCTAGGGTTGATGCTAACCCTAACCCTAACACTATCCTAGGGCTGATGCTAACCCTAACCCTAACCCTAACACTATCCTTGGGCTGATGCTAACCCTAACCCTAACACTATCCTGGGACTGATGCTAACCCTAACCCTAACCCTAACACTATCCTAGGGCTGATGCTAACCCTAACCCTAACACTATCCTTGGGCTGATGCTAACCCTAACCCTAACCCTAACACTATCCTAGGTCAGATGCTAACCCTAACGCTAACCCTAACACTATCCTAGGCCTGATGATAACCCTAACCCTAACCCTGACACTATCCTAGGGCTGATGCTAACACTAACCCTAACACTATCCTAGGGCTGATGCTAACCCTAACCCTAACCCTAACACTATCCTAGGCCTGATGCTAACCATATCCCTAACCCTAACACTCTCCTAGGGCTGAGGCTAACCCTAACCCTAACACTATCCTAGGGCTGATGCTAACCCTAACCCTAACCCAAACACTAAACTAGGGTTGATGCTAACCCTAACCCTAACACTATCCTAGGGCTGATGCTAACCCTAACCCTAACCCTAACACTATCCTTCGGCTGATGCTAACCCTAACCCTAACACTATCCTGGGCCTGAAGCTAACCCTAACCCTAACCCTAACACTATCCTAGGGCTGATGCTAACCCTAACCCTAACACTATCCTTGGGCTGATGCTAAACCTAACCCTAACCCTAACACTATCCTAGCCCTGATGATAACCCAAACCCTAACCCTAACACTATCCTAGGGTTTATGTTAACCCTAACCCTAACACTATCCTAGGGCTGATGCTAACCCTAACCCTAACCCTAACACTATCCTAGGGCGGATGCTAACCCTAACGCTAACCCTAACATTCTCCTAGGGCTGATGCTAACCCTAACCCTAACCCTAACACTATCCTAGGGCTGATACTAACCCTAACCCTAACCCTAACACTATCCTTGGCCTGATGCTAACCCTATCCCGAACCCTAACACTCTCCTAGGGACGAGGCTAATCCTCACCCTAACATTATCCTAGGGCTGATGCTAACCCTAACCCTAACACTATCGTAGGGCTGATGCTAAACCTAACCATAACCCTAACACTATCCTAGGGCTGATGCTCACCCTAACCCTAACCCTAACACTATCCTAGGGCTGATGCTAACCCTCACCCTAACACTATCCTAGGCCTGATGCTAACCCTAACCCTAACACTATCCTAGGGCTGATGCTAACCCTAACCCTAACCCTAACACTATCCTAGGCCTGATGGTAACCCTATCCCTAACCCTAACACTCTCCTAGGGCTGAGGCTAACCCTAACCCTAACACTATCCTACGGCTGATGCTAACCCTAACCCTAACACTATCCTGGGCCTGATGCTAACCCTAACCCTAACCCTAACACTATCCTAGGGCTGATGCTAACCCTAACCCTAACACTATCCTAGAACAGACGCTAACCCTAACCCTAACCCTAACACTATCCTAGGGCTGATGCTAACCACAACGCTAACCCTAACACTATCCTTGAACTGATGTTAACCATAACCTTAACCCTAACACTATCCTAGCCCTGATGATAACCCTAACCCTAACCCTAACACTATCCTAGGGTTTATGTTAACCCTAACCCTAACACTATCCTAGGGCTGATGCTAACCCTAACCCTAACCCTAACACTATCCTAGGGCTGATGCAAACCCTCACCCTAACACTATCCTAAGCCTGATTATAACCCTAACCCTAACCCTAACACTATCCTTGGGCTGATGCTAACCCTAACCCTAACACTATCCTGGGCCTGATGCTAACCCTAACCATAACCCTAACACTATTCTAGGGCTGAAGCTAACCCTAACCCTAACACTATCCTTGGGCTCATGCTAACCCTAACCCTAACCCTAACACTATCCTAGGGCAGATGCTAACCCTAACGCTAACCCTAACACTATCCTTGAATTGATGCTAACCCTAACCCTAACCCTAACACTGTCCTAGGCCTGATGATAACCCTAACCCTAACCCTAACACTATCCTAGGGCTGATGCTAACCCTAACCCTAACCCTAACACTATCCTAGGCCTGATGCTAACCCTATCCCTAACCGTAACACTCTCCTAGGCCTGAGGCTAACCCTAACCCTGACACTATCCTAGGGCTGATGCTAACCCTAACCCTAACCCAAACGCCATCCTAGGGTTGATGCTAACCCTAACCCTAACACTATCCTAGGGCTGATGCTAACCCTAACCCTAACCCTAACACTATCCTTGGGCTGATGCTAACCCTAACCCTAACACTATCCTGGGGCTGATGCTAACCCTAACCCTAACCCTAACACTATCCTAGGGCTGATGCTAACCCTAACCCTAACACTATCCTTGGGCTGATGCTAACCCTAACCCTAACCCTAACAGTATCCAAGGTCAGATGCTAACCCTAACGCTAACCCTAACACTATCCTTGAACTGATGTTAACCCTAACTCTAACCCTAACACTATCCTTGGCCTGATGATAACCCTAACCCTAACCCTAACACTATTATAGGGTTTATGTTAACCCTAACCCTAACACTATCCTAGGGCTGATGCTAACCCTAACCCTAACCCTAACACTATCCTAGGGCGGACGCTAACCCTAACCCTAACCCTAACACTATCCTAGGGCTGATGCTAACCCTAACACTAACACTATCCTAGGGCTGATGCTAACCCTAACCCTAACCCTAACACTATCCTAGGGCTGATGCTAACCCTAACCCTAACCCTAACACTATCCTAGGGCTGATGCTAACCCTAACACTAACACTATCCTAGGGCTGATGCTAACCCTAACCCTAAACCTAACATTATCCTATGGTGGATGCTAACCCTAACCCTAACCCTAACACTATCCTAGGGCTGATGCTAACCCTAACACTAACACTATCCTAGGGCTGATGCTAACCCTAACCCTAACCCTAACATTATCCTAGGGCTGATGCTAACCCTAACCCTAACTCTAACACTGTCTTAGGGCTGAGGCTAACCCTAACATTAACACTATCCTACGGCTGATCCTAACCCTAACCCTAACCCTAACACTATCCTAGGGCTGATGCTAACCCTAACCCTAACACTATCCTAGGCCTGATGCTAACCCTAACCCTAACCCTAACACTATCCTAGGGCTGATGCTAACCCTAACCCTAACACTATCCTAGGGCTGATGCTAACCCTAACCCTAACCCTAACACTAACCTAGGGCTGATGCTAACCCTAACCCTAACACTATCCTAAGCCTGATGATAACCCTAACCCTAACCCTAACACTATCCTAGGGCTGATGCTAACCCTAACCCTAACACTATCCTAGAACAGACGCTAACCCTAACCCTAACCCTAACACTATCCTAGGGCTGATGCTAACCACAACGCTAACCCTAACACTATCCTTGAACTGATGTTAACCCTAACCCTAACCCTAACACTATCCTAGCCCTGATGATAACCCTAACCCTAACCCTAACACTATCCTAGGGTTTATGTTAACCCTAACTCTAACACTATCCTAGGGCTGATGCTAACCCTAACCCTAACCCTAACACTATCCTTGGGCTGATGCTAACCCTAACCCTAACACTATCCTGGGCCTGATGCTAACCCTAACCCTAACCCTAACACTATCCTAGGGCTGAAGCTAACCCTAACCCTAACACTATCCTTGGGCTCATGCTAACCCTAACCCTAACCCTAACACTATCCTAGGGCAGATGCTAACCCTAACGCTAACCCTAACACTATCCTTGAATTGATGCTAACCCTAACCCTAACCCTAACACTATCCTAGGCCTGACGATAACCCTAACCCTAACCCTAACACTATCCTAGGGTTTATGTTAACCGTAACCCTAACACTATCCTAGGGCTGATGCTAACCCTAACCCTAACCCTAACACTATCCTAGGGGGGATGCTAACCTTAACCCTAACCCTAACACTATCCTAGGGCTGATGCTAACCCTAACACTAACACTATCCTAGGGCTGATGCTAACCCTAACCCTAACCCTTAACATTATCCTAGGGCTGATGCTAACCCTAACCCTAACTCTAACACTATCTTAGGGCTGAGGCTAACCCTAACCCTAACACTATCCTACGGCTGATGCTAACCCTAACCCTAACACTGACACTATCCTAGGGCTGATGCTAACCCTAAGCCTAACACTATCCTAGGCCTGATGCTAACCCTAACCCTAACCCTAACACTATCCTAGGGCTGATGCTAACCCTAACCCTAACACTATCCTAGGGCTGATGCTAACCCTAACCCTAACCCTAACACTATCCTAGGGCTGATGCTAACCCTAACCCTAACACTATCCTAGGCCTGATGATAACCCTAACCCTAACCCTGACACTATCCTAGGGCTGATGCTAACCCTAACCCTAACACTATCCTAGGGCTGATGCTAACCCTAACCCTAACCCTAACACTATCCTAGGGCTGATGCTAACCCTAACCCTAACACTATCCTAGGCCTGATGATAACCCTAACCCTAACCCTAACACTATCCTAGGGCTGATGCTAACCCTAACCCTAACACTATCCTAGAACAGACGCTAACCCTAACCCTAACCCTAACACTATCCTAGGGCTGATGCTAACCACAACGCTAACCCTAACACTATCCTTGAACTGATGTTAACCCTAACCCTAACCCTAACACTATCCTAGCCCTGATGATAACCCTAACCCTAACCCTAACACTATCCTAGGGCTGATGCAAACCCTAACCCTAACACTATCCTAGGCCTGATTATAACCCTAACCCTAACCCTAACACTATCCTTGGGCTGATGCTAACCCTAACCCTAACACTATCCTGGGCCTGATGCTAACCCTAACCCTAACCCTAACACTATCCTAGGGCTGAAGCTAACCCTAACCCTAACACTATCCTTGGGCTCATGCTAACCCTAACCCTAACCGTAACACTATCCTAGGGCAGATGCTAACCCTAACGCTAACCCTAACCTTATCCTTGAATTGATGCTAACCCTAACCCTAACCCTAACACTATCCTAGGCCTGATGATAACCCTAACCCTAACCCTAACACTATCCTAGGGTTTATGTTAACCCTAACCCTAACACTATCCTAGGGCTGATGCTAACCCTAACCCTAACCCTAACACTATCCTAGGGGGGATGCTAACCCTAACCCTAACCCTAACACTATCCTAGGGCTGATGCTAACCCTAACACTAACACTATCCTAGGGCTGATGCTAACCCTAACCCTAACCCTTAACATTATCCTAGGGCTGATGCTAACCCTAACCCTAACTCTAACACTATCTTAGGGCTGAGGCTAACCCTAACCCTAACACTATCCTACGGCTGATGCTAACCCTAACCCTAACACTAACACTATCCTAGGGCTGATGCTAACCCTAACCCTAACACTATCCTAGGCCTGATGCTAACCCTAACCCTAACCCTAACACTATCCTAGGGCTGATGCTAACCCTAACCCTAACACTATCCTAGGGCTGATGCTAACCCTAACCCTAACCCTAACACTATCCTAGGGCTGTTGCTAACCCTAACCCTAACACTATCCTAGGCCTGATGATAACCCTAACCCTAACCCTGACACTATCCTAGGGCTGATGCTAACCCTAACCCTAACACTATCCTAGGGCTGATGCTAACCCTAACCCTAACCCTAACACTATCCTAGGGCTGATGCTAACCCTAACCCTAACACTATCCTAGAACAGACGCTAACCCTAACCCTAACCCTAACACTATCCTAGGGCTGATGCTAACCACAACGCTAACCCTAACACTATCCTTGAACTGATGTTAACCCTAACCCTAACCCTAACACTATCCTAGCCCTGATGATAACCCTAACCCTAACCCTAACACTATCCTAGGGTTTATGTTAACCCTAACTCTAACACTATCCTAGGGCTGATGCTAACCCTAACCCTAACCCTAACACTATCCTTGGGCTGATGCTAACCCTAACCCTAACACTATCCTGGGCCTGATGCTAACCCTAACCCTAACCCTAACACTATCCTAGGGCTGAAGCTAACCCTAACCCTAACACTATCCTTGGGCTCATGCTAACCCTAACCCTAACCCTAACACTATCCTAGGGCAGATGCTAACCCTAACGCTAACCCTAACACTATCCTTGAATTGATGCTAACCCTAACCCTAACCCTAACACTATCCTAGGCCTGACGATAACCCTAACCCTAACCCTAACACTATCCTAGGGTTTATGTTAACCGTAACCCTAACACTATCCTAGGGCTGATGCTAACCCTAACCCTAACCCTAACACTATCCTAGGGGGGATGCTAACCTTAACCCTAACCCTAACACTATCCTAGGGCTGATGCTAACCCTAACACTAACACTATCCTAGGGCTGATGCTAACCCTAACCCTAACCCTTAACATTATCCTAGGGCTGATGCTAACCCTAACCCTAACTCTAACACTATCTTAGGGCTGAGGCTAACCCTAACCCTAACACTATCCTACGGCTGATGCTAACCCTAACCCTAACACTGACACTATCCTAGGGCTGATGCTAACCCTAAGCCTAACACTATCCTAGGCCTGATGCTAACCCTAACCCTAACCCTAACACTATCCTAGGGCTGATGCTAACCCTAACCCTAACACTATCCTAGGGCTGATGCTAACCCTAACCCTAACCCTAACACTATCCTAGGGCTGATGCTAACCCTAACCCTAACACTATCCTAGGCCTGATGATAACCCTAACACTAACCCTGACACTATCCTAGGGCTGATGCTAACCCTAACCCTAACACTATCCTAGGGCTGATGCTAACCCTAACCCTAACCCTAACACTATCCTAGGGCTGATGCTAACCCTAACCCTAACACTATCCTAGGCCTGATGATAACCCTAACCCTAACCCTAACACTATCCTAGGGCTGATGCTAACCCTAACCCTAACACTATCCTAGAACAGACGCTAACCCTAACCCTAACCCTAACACTATCCTAGGGCTGATGCTAACCACAACGCTAACCCTAACACTATCCTTGAACTGATGTTAACCCTAACCCTAACCCTAACACTATCCTAGCCCTGATGATAACCCTAACCCTAACCCTAACACTATCCTAGGGTTTATGTTAACCCTAACCCTAACACTATCCTAGGGCTGATGCTAACCCTAACCCTAACCCTAACACTATCCTAGGGCTGATGCAAACCCTAACCCTAACACTATCCTAGGCCTGATTATAACCCTAACCCTAACCCTAACACTATCCTTGGGCTGATGCTAACCCTAAACCTAACACTATCCTGGGCCTGATGCTAACCCTAACCCTAACCCTAACACTATCCTAGGGCTGATGCTAACCCTAACCCTAACACTATCCTAGAACAGACGCTAACCCTAACCCTAACCCTAACACTATCCTAGGGCTGATGCTAACCACAACGCTAACCCTAACACTATCCTTGAACTGATGTTAACCCTAACCCTAACCCTAACACTATCCTAGGCCTGATGATAACCCTAACCCTAACCCTAACACTATCCTAGGGTTTATGTTAACCCTAACCCTAACACTATCCTAGGGCTGATGCTAACCCTAACCCTAACCCTAACACTATCCTAGGGGGGATGCTAACCCTAACCCTAACCCTAACACTATCCTAGGGCTGATGCTAACCCTAACACTAACACTATCCTAGGGCTGATGCTAACCCTAACCCTAACCCTTAACATTATCCTAGGGCTGATGCTAACCCTAACCCTAACTCTAACACTATCTTAGGGCTGAGGCTAACCCTAACCCTAACACTATCCTACGGCTGATGCTAACCCTAACCCTAACACTAACACTATCCTAGGGCTGATGCTAACCCTAACCCTAACACTATCCTAGGCCTGATGCTAACCCTAACCCTAACCCTAACACTATCCTAGGGCTGATGCTAACCCTAACCCTAACACTATCCTAGGGCTGATGCTAACCCTAACCCTAACCCTAACACTATCCTAGGGCTGTTGCTAACCCTAACCCTAACACTATCCTAGGCCTGATGATAACCCTAACCCTAACCCTGACACTATCCTAGGGCTGATGCTAACCCTAACCCTAACACTATCCTAGGGCTGATGCTAACCCTAACCCTAACCCTAACACTATCCTAGGGCTGATGCTAACCCTAACGCTAACCCTAACACTATCCTTGAACTGATGCTAACCCTAACGCTAACGATAACACTATCCTAGGCCTGATGATAACCCTAACCCTAACCCTTAACATTATCCTAGGGCTGATGCTAACCCTAACCCTAACTCTAACACTATCTTAGGGCTGAAGCTAACCCTAACCCTAACACTATCCTAGGCCTGATTATAACCCTAACCCTAACCCTAACACTATCCTTGGGCTGATGCTAACCCTAACCCTAACACTATCCTGGGCCTGATGCTAACCCTAACCCTAACCCTAACACTATCCTAGGGCTGATGCTAACCCTAACCCTAACACTATCCTAGAACAGACGCTAACCCTAACCCTAACCCTAACACTATCCTAGGGCTGATGCTAACCACAACGCTAACCCTAACACTATCCTTGAACTGATGTTAACCCTAACCCTAACCCTAACACTATCCTAGGCCTGATGATAACCCTAACCCTAACCCTAACACTATCCTAGGGTTTATGTTAACCCTAACCCTAACACTATCCTAGGGCTGATGCTAACCCTAACCCTAACCCTAACACTATCCTAGGGGGGATGCTAACCCTAACCCTAACCCTAACACTATCCTAGGGCTGATGCTAACCCTAACACTAACACTATCCTAGGGCTGATGCTAACCCTAACCCTAACCCTTAACATTATCCTAGGGCTGATGCTAACCCTAACCCTAACTCTAACACTATCTTAGGGCTGAGGCTAACCCTAACCCTAACACTATCCTACGGCTGATGCTAACCCTAACCCTAACACTAACACTATCCTAGGGCTGATGCTAACCCTAACCCTAACACTATCCTAGGCCTGATGCTAACCCTAACCCTAACCCTAACACTATCCTAGGGCTGATGCTAACCCTAACCCTAACACTATCCTAGGGCTGATGCTAACCCTAACCCTAACCCTAACACTATCCTAGGGCTGTTGCTAACCCTAACCCTAACACTATCCTAGGCCTGATGATAACCCTAACCCTAACCCTGACACTATCCTAGGGCTGATGCTAACCCTAACCCTAACACTATCCTAGGGCTGATGCTAACCCTAACCCTAACCCTAACACTATCCTAGGGCTGATGCTAACCCTAACGCTAACCCTAACACTATCCTTGAACTGATGCTAACCCTAACGCTAACGATAACACTATCCTAGGCCTGATGATAACCCTAACCCTAACCCTTAACATTATCCTAGGGCTGATGCTAACCCTAACCCTAACTCTAACACTATCTTAGGGCTGAGGCTAACCCTAAACCTAACACTATCCTACGGCTGATGGTAACCCTAACCCTAACCCTAACACTATCCTAGGGCTGATGCTAACCCTAACCCTAACACTATCCTAGGCCTGATGCTAACCCTAACCCTAAACCTAACACTATCCCAGGGCGGATGATAACCCTAACCCTAACCCTAACACTATCCTAGTGCTGATGCTAACCCTAACACTAACACTATCCTAGGGCTGATGCTAACCCTAACCCTAACCCTAACACTCTCCAAGGGCTGATGCTAACAGTAACCCTAACCCTAACACTATCCTAGGGCTGATGCTAACCCTAACCCTAACTCTAACACTATCTTAGGGCTGAGGCTAACCCTAACCCTAACACTATCCTACGGCTGATGCTAACCCTAACCCTAACCCTAACACTATCCTAGGGCTGATGCTAACCCTAACCCTAACACTATCCTAGGCCTGATGCTAACCCTAACCCTAACCCTAACACTATCCTTGGGCTGATGCTAACCCTAACGCTATCACTATCCTAGGGCTGATGCTAACCCTAACCCTAACCCTAACACTATACTAGGGCTGATGCTAACCCTAACCGTAACACTATGCTAGGCCTGATGATAACCCTAACCCTAACCCTAACACTATCCTATTGCTGATGCTAACCCTTACCCTAACACTATCCTAGAGCTGATGCTAACCCTAACCCTAACCCTAACACTATCCTAAGTCTGATGCTAACCCTAGCCCTCACAGTATCCTAGGCCTGATGATAACCCTAACCCTAACCTTAACACTATCCTAGGGCTGATGCTAACCCTAACCCTAACCCTAACACTATCCTAGAGCTGATGCTAACCCTAACACTAACACTATCCTAGGCCTGATGATAACCCTAACCCTAACCATGACACTATCCTAGGGCTCATGCTAACCCTAACCCTAACACTATCCTAGGGCTGATGCTAACCCTAACCCTAACCCTAACACTATCCTAGGCCTGATGCTAACCCTATCCCTAACCCTAACACTCTCCTAGGGCTGAGGCTAACCCTAACCCTAACACTATCCTAGGGCTGATGCTAACCCTAACCCTAACCCAAACGCCATCCTAGGGTTGATGCTAACCCTAACCCTAACACTATCCTAGGGCTGATGCTAACCCTAACCCTAACCCTAACGCTATCCTTGGGCTGATGCTAACCCTAACCCTAACACTATGCTGGGCCTGATGCTAACCCTAACCCTAACCCTAACACTATCCTAGGGCTGATGCTAACCCTAACCCTAACACTATCCTTGGGCTGATGCTAACCCTAACCCTAACCCTAACACTATCTTAGGTCAGATGCTAATCCTAACGCTAACCCTAACACTATCCTAGGCCTGATGATAACCCTAACCCTAACCCTGACACTATCCTAGGGCTGAGGCTAACCCTAACCCTAACACTATCCTAGGGCTGATGCTAACCCAAACCCTAACCCTAACACTATCCTAGGCCTGATGCTAACCCTATCCCTAACCGTAACACTCTCCTAGGGCTGAGGCTAACCCTAACCCTAACACTATCCTAGGGCTGATGCTAACCCTAACCCTAACCCAAACACTATCCTAGGGTTGATGCTAACCCTAACCCTAACACTATCCTAGGGCTGATGCTAACCCTAACCCTAACCCTAACACTATCCTTGGGCTGATGCTAACCCTAACCCTAACACTATCCTGGGCCTGAAGGTAACCCTAACCCTAACCCTAACACTATCCTAGGGCTGATGCTACCCTAACCCTAACACTATCCTTGGGCTGATGCTAACCCTAACCCTAACCCTAACACTATCCTAGGCCTGATGATAACCCTAACCCTAACCCTAACACTATCCTAGGGTTTATGTTAACCCTAACCCTAACACTATCCTAGGGCTGATGCTAACCCTAACCCTAACCCTAACACTATCCTAGGGCTGATGCTAACCCTAACCCTAACCCTAACACTATCCTAAGCCTGATGCTAACCCTATCCCGAACCCTAACACTCTCCTAGGGATGAGGCTAATCCTAACCCTAACACTATCCTAGGGCTGATGCTAACCCTAACCCTAACACAAACACTATACTAGGGTTCATGCTAACCCTAACCCTAACACTATCCTAGGGCTGATGCTAACCCTAACCCTAACCCTAACACTATCCTTGGGCTGATGCTAACCCTAACCCTAACACTATCCTGTTCCTGATGCTAACCCTAACCCTAACCCTAACACTATCCTACGGCTGATGCTAACCCTATCCCTAACACTAACACTATCCTAGGGTTGATGCTAACCCTAACCCTAACACTATCCTAGGCCTGATGCTAACCCTAACCCTAACCCTAACACTATCCTAGGGCTGATGCTAACCCTAACCCTAACACTATCCTAGGGCTGATGCTAACCCTAACCCTAACCCTAACACTATCCTAGGGCTGATGCTAACCCTAACCCTAACACTATCCTAGGCCTGATGATAACCCTAACCCTAACCCTGACACTATCCTAGGGCTGATGCTAACCCTAACCCTAACACTATCCTAGGGCTGATGCTAACCCTAACCCTAACCCTAACACTATCCTAGGGCTGATGCTAACCCTAACGCTAACCCTAACACTATCCTTGAACTGATGCTAACCCTAACCCTAACCATAACACTATCCTAGGCCTGATGATAACCCTAACCCTAACCCTTAACATTATCCTAGGGCTGATGCTAACCCTAACCCTAACTCTAACACTATCTTAGGGCTGAGGCTAACCCTAAACCTAACACTATCCTACGGCTGATGCTAACCCTAACCCTAACCCTAACACTATCCTAGGGCTGATGCAAACCGTAACCCTAACACTATCCTAGGGCTGATGCTAACCCTAACCCTAAACCTAACACTATCCCAGGGCGGATGCTAACCCTAACCCTAACCCTAACACTATCCTAGTGCTGATGCTAACCCTAACACTAACACTATCCTAGGGCTGATGCTAACCCTAACCCTAACCCTAACCCTAACACTCTCCAAGGGCTGATGCTAACCCTAACCCTAACCCTAACACTATCCTAGGGCTGATGCTAACCCTAACCCTAACTCTAACACTATCTTAGGGCTGAGGCTAACCCTAACCCTAACACTATCCTACGGCTGATGCTAACCCTAACCCTAACCCTAACACTATCCTAGGGCTGATGCTAACCCTAACCCTAACACTATCCTAGGCCTGATGCTAACCCTAACCCTAACCCTAACACTATCCTTGGGCTGATGCTAATCCTAACCCTATCACTATCCTAGGGCTGATGCTAACCCTAACCCTAACCCTAACACTATCCTAGGCCTGATGCTAACCCTAACCCTAACACTATGCTAGGCTGATGATAACCCTAACCCTAACCCTAACACTATCCTATTGCTGATGCTAACCCTTACCCTAACACTATCCTAGAGCTGATGCTAACCCTAACCCTAACCCTAACACTATCCTAAGTCTGATGCTAACCCTAGCCCTCACACTATCCTAGGCCTGATGATAACCCAAACCCTAACCTTAACACTATCCTAAGGCTGATGCTAACCCTAACCCTAACCCTAACACTATCCTAGAGCTTATGCTAACCCTAACACTAACACTATCCTAGGCCTGATGATAACCCTAACCCTAACCCTGACACTATCCTAGGGCTCATGCTAACCCTAACCCTAACACTATCCTAGGGCTGATGCTAACCCTAACCCTAACCCTAACACTATCCTACGCCTGATGCTAACCCTATCCCTAACCCTAACACTCTCCTAGGGCTGAGGCTAACCCTAACCCTAACACTATCCTAGGGCTGATGCTAACCCTAACCTTAACCCAAACGCCATCCTAGGGTTGATGCTAACCCTAACCCTAACACTATCCTAGGGCTGATGCTAACCCTAACCCTAACCCTAACAGTATCCTTGGGCTGATGCTAACCCTAACCCTAACACTATCCTGGGCCTGATGCTAACCCTACCCCTAACCCTAACACTATCCTAGGGTTGATGCTAACCCTAACCCTAACACTATCCTTGGGGTGATGCTAACCCTAACCCTAACCCTAACACTATCCTAGGTCAGATGCTAACCCTAACGCTAACCCTAACAATATCCTAGGCCTGATGATAACCCTAACCCTAACCCTGACACTATCCTAGGGCTGATGCTAACACTAACCCTAACACTATCCTAGGGCTGATGCTAACCCTAACCCTAACCCTAACACTATCCTAGGCCTGATGCTAACCCTATCCCTAACCCTAACACTCTCCTAGGGCGGAGGCTAACCCTAACCCTAACACTATCCTAGGGCTGATGCTAACCCTAACCCTAACCCAAACACTATCCTAGGGTTGATGCTAACCCTAACCCTAACACTATCCTAGGGCTGATGCTAACCCTAACCCTAACCCTAACACTATCCTTGGGCTGATGCTAACCCTAACCCTAACACTATCCTGGGCCTGAAGCTAACCCTAATCCTAACCCTAACACTATCCTAGGGCTGATGCTAACCCTAATCCTAACACTATCCTTGGGCTGATGCTAACCCTAACCCTAACCCTAACACTATCCTAGGCCTGATGATAACCCTAACCCTAACCCTAACACTATCCTAGGGTTTATGTTAACCCTAACCCTAACACTATCCTAGGGCTGATGCTAACCCTAACCCTAACCATAACACTATCCTAGGGCGGATGCTAACCCTAACGCTAACCCTAACACTATCCTAGGGCTGATGCTAACCCTAACCCTAACCCTAACACTATCCTAGGGCTGATGCTAACCCTAACCCTAACCCTAACACTATCCTAGGCCTGATGCTAACCCTATCCCGAACCCTAACACTCTCCTAGGGATGAGGCTAATCCTAACCCTAACACTATCCTAGGGCTGATGCTAACCCTAACCCTAACCCAAACACTATCCTTTGGTTGATGCTAACCCTAACCCTAACACTATCCTAGGGCTGATGCTAACCCTAACCCTAACCCTAACACTATCCTTGGGCTGATGCTAACCCTAACCCTAACCCTAACACTATCCTAGGCCTGATGCTAACCCTATCCCGAACCCTAACACTCTCCTATGGATGAGGCTAATCCTAACCCTAACACTATCCTAGGGCTGATGCTAACCCTAACCCTAACCCAAACACTATCCTAGGGTTGATGCTAACCCTAACCCTAACACTATCCTGGGCCTGATGCTAACCCTAACCCTAACCCTAACACTATCCTAGGGCTGATGCTAACCCTAACCCTAACACTATCCTAGGGCTGATGCTAAACCTAACCATAACCCTAACACTATCCTAGGGCTGATGCTCACCCTAACCCTAACCCTAACACTATCCTAGGGCTAATGCTAACCCTCACCCTAACACTATCCTAGGCCTGATGCTAACCCTAACCCTAACACTATCCTAGGGCTGATGGTAACCCTAACCCTAACCCTAACACTATCCTAGGCCTGATGCTAACCCTATCCCTAACCCTAACACTCTCCTAGGGCTGAGGCTAACCCTAACACTAACACTATCCTACGGCTGATGCTAACCCTAACCCTAACCCAAACACTATCCTAGGGTTGATGCTAACCCTAACCCTAACACTATCCTAGGGCTGATGCTAACCCTAACCCTAACCCTAACACTATCCTAGGGCTGATGCTAACCCTAACGCTAACCCTAACACTATCCTTGAACTGATGCTAACCCTAACCCTAACCATAACACTATCCTAGGCCTGATGATAACCCTAACCCTAACCCTTAACATTATCCTAGGGCTGATGCTAACCCTAACCCTAACTCTAACACTATCTTAGGGCTGAGGCTAACCCTAACCCTAACACTATCCTACGGCTGATGCTAACCCTAACCCTAACCCTAACACTATCCTAGGGCTGATGCTAACCCTAACCCTAACACTATCCTAGGGCTGATGCTAACCCTAACCTTAAACCTAACACTATCCTAGGGCGGATGCTAACACAAACCCTAACCCTAACACTATCCTAGTGCTGATGCTAACCCTAACACTAACACTATCCTAGGGCTGATGCTAACCCTAACCCTAACCCTAACACTCTCCAAGGGCTGATGCTAACCCTAACCCTAACCCTAACACTATCCTAGGGCTGATGCTAACCCTAACCCTAACTCTAACACTATCTTAGGGCTGAGGCTAACCCTAACCCTAACACTATCCTACGGCTGATGCTAACCCTAACCCTAACCCTAACACTATCCTAGCGCTGATGCTAACCCTAACCCTAACACTATCCTAGGCCTGATGCTAACCCTAACCCTAACCCTAACACTATCCTTGGGCTGATGCTAACCCTAACCCTATCACTATCCTAGGGCTGATGCTAACCCTAACCCTAACCCTAACAGTATCCTAGGGCTGATGCTAACCCTAACCCTAACACTATGCTAGGCCTGATGATAACCCTAACCCTAACCCTAACACTATCCTATTGCTGATGCTAACCCTAACCCTAACACTATCCTAGAGCTGATGCTAACCCTAACCCTAACCCTAACACTATGCTAAGTCTGATGCTAACCCTAGCCCTCACACTATCCTAGGCCTGATGATAACCCTAACCCTAACCTTAACACTATCCTAGGGCTGATGCTAACCCTAACCCTATCCCTAACACTATCCTAGAGCTGATGCTAACCCTAACCCTAACACTATCCTAGGCCTGATGATAACCCTAACCCTAACACTGACACTATCCTAGGGCTCATGCTAACCCTAACCCTAACACTATCCTAGGGCTGATGCTAACCCTAACCCTAACCCTAACACTATCCTAGGCCTGATGCAAACCCTAACCCTAACCCTAACACTATCCTAGGGTTTATGTTAACCCTAACCCTAACACTATCCTAGGGCTGATGCTAACCCTAACCCTAACCCTAACACTATCCTAGGGCGGATGCTAACCCTAACGCTAACCCTAACACTATCCTAGGGCTGATGCTAACCCTAACCCTAACCGTAACACTATCCTAGGGCTGATACTAACCCTAACCCTAACCCTAACACTATCCTGGGCCTGATGCTAACCCTAACCCTAACCCTAACACTATCCTAGGGCTGATGCTAACCCTAACCCTAACACTATCCTAGGGCTGATGCTAAACCTAACCCTAACCCTAACACTATCCTAGGGCTGATGCTCACCCTAACCCTAACCCTAACACTATCCTAGGGCTGATGCTAACCCTCACCCTAACACTATCCTAGGCCTGATGCTAACCCTAACCCTAACACTATCCTAGTGCTGATGCTAACCCTAACCCTAACCCAAACGCCATCCTAGGGTTGATGCTAACCCTAACCCTAACACTATCCTAGGGCTGATGCTAACCCTAACCCTAACCCTAACACTATCCTTGGGGTGAGGCTAACCCTAACCCTAACACTATCCTGGGCCTGATGCTAACCCTAACCCTAACCCTAACACTATCCTAGGGCTGATGCTAACCCTAACCCTAACACTATCCTAGAACAGAAGCTAACCCTAACCCTAACCCTAACACTATCCTAGGGCTGATGCTAACCACAACGCTAACCCTAACACTATCCTTGAACTGATGTTAACCCTAACCCTAACCCTAACACTATCCTAGCCCTGATGATAACCCTAACCCTAACCCTAACACTATCCTAGGGTTTATGTTAACCCTAACCCTAACACTATCCTAGGGCTGATGCTAACCCTAACCCTAACCCTAACACTATCCTAGGGCTGATGCAAACCCTCACCCTAACACTATCCTAAGCCTGATTATAACCCTAACCCTAACCCTAACACTATCCTTGGGCTGATGCTAACCCTAACCCTAACACTATCCTGGGCCTGATGCTAACCCTAACCATAACCCTAACACTATTCTAGGGCTGAAGCTAACCCTAACCCTAACACTATCCTTGGGCTCATGCTAACCCTAACCCTAACCCTAACATTATCCTAGGGCAGATGCTAACCCTAACGCTAACCCTAACACTATCCTTGAATTGATGCTAACCCTAACCCTAACCCTAACACTATCCTAGGCCTGATGATAACCCTAACCCTAACCCTAACACTATCCTAGGGTTTATGTTAACCCTAACCCTAACACTATCCTAGGGCTGATGCTAACCCTAACCCTAACCCTAACACTATCCTAAGTCTGATGCTAACCCTAGCCCTCACACTATCCTAGGCCTGATGATAACCCTAACCCTAATCTTAACACTATCCTAGGGCTGATGCTAACCCTAACCCTAACCCTAACACTATCCTAGAGCTGATGCTAACGCTAACCCTAACACTATCCTAGGCCTGATGATAACCCTAACCCTAACCCTGACACTATCCTAGGGCTCATGCTAACCCTAACCCTAACACTATCCTAGGGCTGATGCTAACCCTAACCCTAACCCTAACACTATCCTAGGCCTGATGCTAACCCTATCCCTAACCGTAACACTCTCCTAGGGCTGAGGCTAACCCTAACCCTAACACTATCCTAGGGCTGATGCTAACCCTAACCCTAACCCAAACGCCATCCTAGGGTTGATGCTAACCCTAACCCTAACACTATCCTAGGGCTGATGCTAACCCTAACCCTAACCCTAACACTATCCTTGGGCTGATGCTAACCCTAACCCTAACACTATCCTGGGGCTGATGCTAACCCTAACCCTAACCCTAACACTATCCTAGGGCTGATGCTAACCGTAACCCTAACCCTAACACTATCCTAGGCCTGATGCTAACCCTAACCCTAACACTATGCTAGGCCTGATGATAACCCTAACCCTAACCCTAACACTATCCTATTGCTGATGCTAACCCTTACCCTAACACTATCCTAGAGCTGATGCTAACCCTAACCCTAACCCTAACACTATCCTAAGTCTGATGCTAACCCTAGCCCTCACACTATCCTAGGCCTGATGATAACCCAAACCCTAACCTTAACACTATCCTAAGGCTGATGCTAACCCTAACCCTAACCCTAACACTATCCTAGAGCTTATGCTAACCCTAACACTAACACTATCCTAGGCCTGATGATAACCCTAACCCTAACCCTGACACTATCCTAGGGCTCATACTAACCCTAAACCTAACACTATCCTAGGGCTGATGCTAACCCTAACCCTAACCCTAACACTATCCTAGGCCTGATGCTAACCCTATCCCTAACCCTAACACTCTCCTAGGGCTGAGGCTAACCCTAACCCTAACACTATCCTAGGGCTGATGCTAACCCTAACCTTAACCCAAACGCCATCCTAGGGTTGATGCTAACCCTAACCCTAACACTATCCTAGGGCTGATGCTAACCCTAACCCTAACCCTAACAGTATCCTTGGGCTGATGCTAACCCTAACCCTAACACTATCCTGGGCCTGATGCTAACCCTACCCCTAACCCTAACACTATCCTAGGGTTGATGCTAACCCTAACCCTAACACTATCCTTGGGCTGATGCTAACCCTAACCCTAACCCTAACACTATCCTAGGTCAGATGCTAACCCTAACGCTAACCCTAACAATATCCTAGGCCTGATGATAACCCTAACCCTAACCCTGACACTATCCTAGGGCTGATGCTAACACTAACCCTAACACTATCCTAGGGCTGATGCTAACCCTAACCCTAACCCTAACACTATCCTAGGCCTGATGCTAACCCTATCCCTAACCCTAACACTCTCCTAGGGCTGAGGCTAACCCTAACCCTAACACTATCCTAGGGCTGATGCTAACCCTAACCCTAACCCAAACACTATCCTAGGGTTGATGCTAACCCTAACCCTAACACTATCCTAGGGCTGATGCTAACCCTAACCCTAACCCTAACACTATCCTTGGGCTGATGCTAACCCTAACCCTAACACTATCCTGGGCCTGAAGTTAACCCTAACCCTAACCCTAACACTATCCTAGGGCTGATGCTAACCCTAATCCTAACACTATCCTTGGGCTGATGCTAACCCTAACCCTAACCCTAACACTATCCTAGGCCTGATGATAACCCTAACCCTAACCCTAACACTATCCTAGGGTTTATGTTAACCCTAACCCTAACACTATCCTAGGGCTGATGCTAACCCTAACCCTAACCATAACACTATCCTAGGGCGGATGCTAACCCTAACGCTAACCCTAACACTATCCTAGGGCTGATGCTAACCCTAACCCTAACCCTAACACTATCCTAGGGCTGATGCTAACCCTAACCCTAACCCTAACACTATCCTAGGCCTGATGCTAACCCTATCCCGAACCCTAACACTCTCCTAGGGATGAGGCTAATCCTAACCCTAACACTATCCTAGGGCTGATGCTAACCCTAACCCTAACCCAAACACTATCCTTTGGTTGATGCTAACCCTAACCCTAACACTATCCTAGGGCTGATGCTAACCCTAACCCTAACCCTAACACTATCCTTGGGCTGATGCTAACCCTAACCCTAACCCTAACACTATCCTAGGCCTGATGCTAACCCTATCCCGAACCCTAACACTCTCCTATGGATGAGGCTAATCCTAACCCTAACACTATCCTAGGGCTGATGCTAACCCTAACCCTAACCCAAACACTATCCTAGGGTTGATGCTAACCCTAACCCTAACACTATCCTGGGCCTGATGCTAACCCTAACCCTAACCCTAACACTATCCTAGGGCTGATGCTAACCCTAACCCTAACACTATCCTAGGGCTGATGCTAAACCTAACCATAACCCTAACACTATCCTAGGGCTGATGCTCACCCTAACTCTAACCCTAACACTATCCTAGGGCTGATGCTAACCCTCACCCTAACACTATCCTAGGCCTGATGCTAACCCTAACCCTAACACTATCCTAGGGCTGATGCTAACCCTAACCCTAACCCTAACACTATCCTAGGCCTGATGCTAACCCTATCCCTAACCCTAACACTCTCCTAGGGCTGAGGCTAACCCTAACCCTAACACTATCCTACGGCTGATGCTAACCCTAACCCTAACCCAAACACTATCCTAGGGTTGATGCTAACCCTAACCCTAACACTATCCTAGGGCTGATGCTAACCCTAACCCTAACCCTAACACTATCCTAGGGCTGATGCTAACCCTAACGCTAACCCTAACACTATCCTTGAACTGATGCTAACCCTAACCCTAACCATAACACTATCCTAGGCCTGATGATAACCCTAACCCTAACCCTTAACATTATCCTAGGGCTGATGCTAACCCTAACCCTAACTCTAACACTATCTTAGGGCTGAGGCTAACCCTAACCCTAACACTATCCTACGGCTGATGCTAACCCTAACCCTAACCCTAACACTATCCTAGGGCTGATGCTAACCCTAACCCTAACACTATCCTAGGGCTGATGCTAACCCTAACCTTAAACCTAACACTATCCTAGGGCGGATGCTAACCCTAACCCTAACCCTAACACTATCCTAGTGCTGATGCTAACCCTAACACTAACACTATCCTAGGGCTGATGCTAACCCTAACCCTAGCCCTAACACTCTCCAAGGGCTGATGCTAACCCTAACCCTAACCCTAACACTATCCTAGGGCTGATGCTAACCCTAACCCTAACTCTAACACTATCTTAGGGCTGAGGCTAACCCTAACCCTAACACTATCCTACGGCTGATGCTAACCCTAACCCTAACCCTAACACTATCCTAGCGCTGATGCTAACCCTAACCCTAACACTATGCTAGGCCTGATGATAACCCTAACCCTAACCCTAACACTATCCTATTGCTGATGCTAACCCTAACCCTAACACTATCCTAGAGCTGATGCTAACCCTAACCCTAACCCTAACACTATGCTAAGTCTGATGCTAACCCTAGCCCTCACACTATCCTAGGCCTGATGATAACCCTAACCCTAACCTTAACACTATCCTAGGGCTGATGCTAACCCTAACCCTATCCCTAACACTATCCTAGAGCTGATGCTAACCCTAACCCTAACACTATCCTAGGCCTGATGATAACCCTAACCCTAACCCTGACACTATCCATAGGGCTCATGCTAACCCTAACCCTAACACTATCCTAGGGCTGATGCTAACCCTAACCCTAACCCTAACACTATCCTAGGCCTGATGCAAACCCTAACCCTAACCCTAACACTATCCTAGGGTTTATGTTAACCCTAACCCTAACACTATCCTAGGGCTGATGCTAACCCTAACCCTAACCCTAACACTATCCTAGGGCGGATGCTAACCCTAACGCTAACCCTAACACTATCCTAGGGCTGATGCTAACCCTAACCCTAACCCTAACACTATCCTAGGGCTGATACTAACCCTAACCCTAACCCTAACACTATCCTAGGCCTGATGCTAACCCTAACCCTAACGCTAACACTATCCTTGGGCTGATGCTAACCCTAACCCTAACACTATCCTGGGCCTGATGCTAACCCTAACCCTAACCCTAACACTATCCTAGGGCTGATGCTAACCCTAACCCTAACACTATCCTAGGGCTGATGCTAAACCTAACCATAACCCTAACACTATCCTAGGGCTGATGCTCACCCTAACCCTAACCCTAACACTATCCTAGGGCTGATGCTAACCCTCACCCTAACACTATCCTAGGCCTGATGCTAACCCTAACCCTAACACTATCCTAGGGCTGATGCTAACCCTAACCCTAACCCTAACACTATCCTAGGCCTGATGGTAACCATATCCCTAACCCTAACACTCTCCTAGGGCTGAGGCTAACCCTAACCCTAACACTATCCTACGGCAGATGCTAACCCTAACCCTAACCCAAACACTATCCTAGGGTTGATGCTAACCCTAACCCTAACACTATCCTAGGGCTGATGCTAACCCTAACCCTAACCCAAACGCCATCCTAGGGTTGATGCTAACCCTAACCCTAACACTATCCTAGGGCTGATGCTAACCCTAACCCTAACCCTAACACTATCCTTGGGCTGATGCTAACCCTAACCCTAACACTATCCTGGGCCTGATGCTAACCCTAACCCTAACCCTAACAC
Source organism: Lemur catta (assembly GCF_020740605.2). Classification (NCBI taxonomy): domain Eukaryota; kingdom Metazoa; phylum Chordata; class Mammalia; order Primates; family Lemuridae; genus Lemur; species Lemur catta. The sequence goes on along the minus strand of NC_059147.1, from coordinate 51,306 downwards.
TATCCTAGGGCTGATGCTAACCCTAACCCTAACACTATCCTAGAACAGAAGCTAACCCTAACCCTAACCCTAACACTATCCTAGGGCTGATGCTAACCACAACGCTAACCCTAACACTATCCTTGAACTGATGTTAACCCTAACCCTAACCCTAACACTATCCTAGCCCTGATGATAACCCTAACCCTAACCCTAACACTATCCTAGGGTTTATGTTAACCCTAACCCTAACACTATCCTAGGGCTGATGCTAACCCTAACCCTAACCCTAACACTATCCTAGGGCTGATGCAAACCCTCACCCTAACACTATCCTAAGCCTGATTATAACCCTAACCCTAACCCTAACACTATCCTTGGGCTGATGCTAACCCTAACCCTAACACTATCCTGGGCCTGATGCTAACCCTAACCATAACCCTAACACTATTCTAGGGCTGAAGCTAACCCTAACCCTAACACTATCCTTGGGCTCATGCTAACCCTAACCCTAACCCTAACATTATCCTAGGGCAGATGCTAACCCTAACGCTAACCCTAACACTATCCTTGAATTGATGCTAACCCTAACCCTAACCCTAACACTATCCTAGGCCTGATGATAACCCTAACCCTAACCCTAACACTATCCTAGGGTTTATGTTAACCCTAACCCTAACACTATCCTAGGGCTGATGCTAACCCTAACCCTAACCCTAACACTATCCTAAGTCTGATGCTAACCCTAGCCCTCACACTATCCTAGGCCTGATGATAACCCTAACCCTAATCTTAACACTATTCTAGGGCTGATGCTAACCCTAACCCTAACCCTAACACTATCCTAGAGCTGATGCTAACGCTAACCCTAACACTATCCTAGGCCTGATGATAACCCTAACCCTAACCCTGACACTATCCTAGGGCTCATGCTAACCCTAACCCTAACACTATCCTAGGGCTGATGCTAACCCTAACCCTAACCCTAACACTATCCTAGGCCTGATGCTAACCCTATCCCTAACCGTAACACTCTCCTAGGGCTGAGGCTAACCCTAACCCTAACACTATCCTAGGGCTGATGCTAACCCTAACCCTAACCCAAACGCCATCCTAGGGTTGATGCTAACACTAACCCTAACACTATCCTAGGGCTGATGCTAACCCTAACCCTAACCCTAACACTATCCTTGGGCTGATGCTAACCCTAACCCTAACACTATCCTGGGGCTGATGCTAACCCTAACCCTAACCCTAACACTATCCTAGGGCTGATGCTAACCGTAACCCTAACCCTAACACTATCCTAGGCCTGATGCTAACCCTAACCCTAACACTATGCTAGGCCTGATGATAACCCTAACCCTAACCCTAACACTATCCTATTGCTGATGCTAACCCTTACCCTAACACTATCCAGGAGCTGATGCTAACCCTAACCCTAACCCTAACACTATCCTAAGTCTGATGCTAACCCTAGCCCTCACACTATCCTAGGCCTGATGATAACCCAAACCCTAACCTTAACACTATCCTAAGGCTGATGCTAACCCTAACCCTAACCCTAACACTATCCTAGAGCTTATGCTAACCCTAACACTAACACTATCCTAGGCCTGATGATAACCCTAACCCTAACCCTGACACTATCCTAGGGCTCATGCTAACCCTAAACCTAACACTATCCTAGGGCTGATGCTAACCCTAACCCTAACCCTAACACTATCCTAGGCCTGATGCTAACCCTATCCCTAACCCTAACACTCTCCTAGGGCTGAGGCTAACCCTAACCCTAACACTATCCTAGGGCTGATGCTAACCCTAACCTTAACCCAAACGATATCCTAGGGTTGATGCTAACCCTAACCCTAACACTATCCTAGGGCTGATGCTAACCCTAACCCTAACCCTAACAGTATCCTTGGGCTGATGCTAACCCTAACCCTAACACTATCCTGGGCCTGATGCTAACCCTACCCCTAACCCTAACACTATCCTAGGGTTGATGCTAACCCTAACCCTAACACTATCCTTGGGCTGATGCTAACCCTAACCCTAACCCTAACACTATCCTAGGTCAGATGCTAACCCTAACGCTAACCCTAACAATATCCTAGGCCTGATGATAACCCTAACCCTAACCCTGACACTATCCTAGGGCTGATGCTAACACTAACCCTAACACTATCCTAGGGCTGATGCTAACCCTAACCCTAACCCTAACACTATCCTAGGCCTGATGCTAACCCTATCCCTAACCCTAACACTCTCCTAGGGCTGAGGCTAACCCTAACCCTAACACTATCCTAGGGCTGATGCTAACCCTAACCCTAACCCAAACACTATCCTAGGGTTGATGCTAACCCTAACCCTAACACTATCCTAGGGCTGATGCTAACCCTAACCCTAACCCTAACACTATCCTTGGGCTGATGCTAACCCTAACCCTAACACTATCCTGGGCCTGAAGCTAACCCTAACCCTAACCCTAACACTATCCTAGGGCTGATGCTAACCCTAATCCTAACACTATCCTTGGGCTGATGCTAACCCTAACCCTAACCCTAACACTATCCTAGGCCTGATGATAACCCTAACCCTAACCCTAACACTATCCTAGGGTTTATGTTAACCCTAACCCTAACACTATCCTAGGGCTGATGCTAACCCTAACCCTAACCATAACACTATCCTAGGGCGGATGCTAACCCTAACGCTAACCCTAACACTATCCTAGGGCTGATGCTAACCCTAACCCTAACCCTAACACTATCCTAGGGCTGATGCTAACCCTAACCCTAACCCTAACACTATCCTAGGCCTGATGCTAACCCTATCCCGAACCCTAACACTCTCCTAGGGATGAGGCTAATCCTAACCCTAACACTATCCTAGGGCTGATGCTAACCCTAACCCTAACCCAAACACTATCCTTTGGTTGATGCTAACCCTAACCCTAACACTATCCTAGGGCTGATGCTAACCCTAACCCTAACCCTAACACTATCCTTGGGCTGATGCTAACCCTAACCCTAACCCTAACACTATCCTAGGCCTGATGCTAACCCTATCCCGAACCCTAACACTCTCCTATGGATGAGGCTAATCCTAACCCTAACACTATCCTAGGGCTGATGCTAACCCTAACCCTAACCCAAAAACTATCCTAGGGTTGATGCTAACCCTAACCCTAACACTATCCTGGGCCTGATGCTAACCCTAACCCTAACCCTAACACTATCCTAGGGCTGATGCTAACCCTAACCCTAACACTATCCTAGGGCTGATGCTAAACCTAACCATAACCCTAACACTATCCTAGGGCTGATGCTCACCCTAACCCTAACCCTAACACTATCCTAGGGCTGATGCTAACCCTCACCCTAACACTATCCTAGGCCTGATGCTAACCCTAACCCTAACACTATCCTAGGGCTGATGCTAACCCTAACCCTAACCCTAACACTATCCTAGGCCTGATGCTAACCCTATCCCTAACCCTAACACTCTCCTAGGGCTGAGGCTAACCCTAACCCTAACACTATCCTACGGCTGATGCTAACCCTAACCCTAACCCAAACACTATCCTAGGGTTGATGCTAACCCTAACCCTAACACTATCCTAGGGCTGATGCTAACCCTAACCCTAACCCTAACACTATCCTAGGGCTGATGCTAACCCTAACGCTAACCCTAACACTATCCTTGAACTGATGCTAACCCTAACCCTAACCATAACACTATCCTAGGCCTGATGATAACCCTAACCCTAACCCTTAACATTATCCTAGGGCTGATGCTAACCCTAACCCTAACTCTAACACTATCTTAGGGCTGAGGCTAACCCTAACCCTAACACTATCCTACGGCTGATGCTAACCCTAACCCTAACCCTAACACTATCCTAGGGCTGATGCTAACCCTAACCCTAACACTATCCTAGGGCTGATGCTAACCCTAACCTTAAACCTAACACTATCCTCGGGCGGATGCTAACCCTAACCCTAACCCTAACACTATCCTAGCGCTGATGCTAACCCTAACCCTAACACTATGCTAGGCCTGATGATAACCCTAACCCTAACCCTAACACTATCCTATTGCTGATGCTAACCCTAACCCTAACACTATCCTAGAGCTGATGCTAACCCTAACCCTAACCCTAACACTATGCTAAGTCTGATGCTAACCCTAGCCCTCACACTATCCTAGGCCTGATGATAACCCTAACCCTAACCTTAACACTATCCTAGGGCTGATGCTAACCCTAACCCTATCCCTAACACTATCCTAGAGCTGATGCTAACCCTAACCCTAACACTATCCTAGGCCTGATGATAACCCTAACCCTAACCCTGACACTATCCTAGGGCTCATGCTAACCCTAACCCTAACACTATCCTAGGGCTGATGCTAACCCTAACCCTAACCCTAACACTATCCTAGGCCTGATGCAAACCCTAACCCTAACCCTAACACTATCCTAGGGTTTATGTTAACCCTAACCCTAACACTATCCTAGGGCTGATGCTAACCCTAACCCTAACCCTAACACTATCCTAGGGCGGATGCTAACCCTAACGCTAACCCTAACACTATCCTAGGGCTGATGCTAACCCTAACCCTAACCCTAACACTATCCTAGGGCTGATACTAACCCTAACCCTAACCCTAACACTATCCTAGGCCTGATGCTAACCCTAACCCTAACGCTAACACTATCCTTGGGCTGATGCTAACCCTAACCCTAACACTATCCTGGGCCTGATGCTAACCCTAACCCTAACCCTAACACTATCCTAGGGCTGATGCTAACCCTAACCCTAACACTATCCTAGGGCTGATGCTAAACCTAACCATAACCCTAACACTATCCTAGGGCTGATGCTCACCCTAACCCTAACCCTAACACTATCCTAGGGCTGATGCTAACCCTCACCCTAACACTATCCTAGGCCTGATGCTAACCCTAACCCTAACACTATCCTAGGGCTGATGCTAACCCTAACCCTAACCCTAACACTATCCTAGGCCTGATGGTAACCATATCCCTAACCCTAACACTCTCCTAGGGCTGAGGCTAACCCTAACCCTAACACTATCCTACGGCAGATGCTAACCCTAACCCTAACCCAAACACTATCCTAGGGTTGATGCTAACCCTAACCCTAACACTATCCTAGGGCTGATGCTAACCCTAACCCTAACCCAAACGCCATCCTAGGGTTGATGCTAACCCTAACCCTAACACTATCCTAGGGCTGATGCTAACCCTAACCCTAACCCTAACACTATCCTTGGGCTGATGCTAACCCTAACCCTAACACTATCCTGGGCCTGATGCTAACCCTAACCCTAACCCTAACACTATCCTAGGGCTGATGCTAACCCTAACCCTAACACTATCCTAGAACAGAAGCTAACCCTAACCCTAACCCTAACACTATCCTAGGGCTGATGCTAACCACAACGCTAACCCTAACACTATCCTTGAACTGATGTTAACCCTAACCCTAACCCTAACACTATCCTAGCCCTGATGATAACCCTAACCCTAACCCTAACACTATCCTAGGGTTTATGTTAACCCTAACCCTAACACTATCCTAGGGCTGATGCTAACCCTAACCCTAACCCTAACACTATCCTAGGGCTGATGCAAACCCTCACCCTAACACTATCCTAAGCCTGATTATAACCCTAACCCTAACCCTAACACTATCCTTGGGCTGATGCTAACCCTAACCCTAACACTATCCTGGGCCTGATGCTAACCCTAACCCTAACCCTAACACTATTCTAGGGCTGAAGCTAACCCTAACCCTAACACTATCCTTGGGCTCATGCTAACCCTAACCCTAACCCTAACATTATCCTAGGGCAGATGCTAACCCTAACGCTAACCCTAACACTATCCTTGAATTGATGCTAACCCTAACCCTAACCCTAACACTATCCTAGGCCTGATGATAACCCTAACCCTAACCCTAACACTATCCTAGGGTTTATGTTAACCCTAACCCTAACACTATCCTAGGGCTGATGCTAACCCTAACCCTAACCCTAACACTATCCTAAGTCTGATGCTAACCCTAGCCCTCACACTATCCTAGGCCTGATGATAACCCTAACCCTAATCTTAACACTATTCTAGGGCTGATGCTAACCCTAACCCTAACCCTAACACTATCCTAGAGCTGATGCTAACGCTAACCCTAACACTATCCTAGGCCTGATGATAACCCTAACCCTAACCCTGACACTATCCTAGGGCTCATGCTAACCCTAACCCTAACACTATCCTAGGGCTGATGCTAACCCTAACCCTAACCCTAACACTATCCTAGGCCTGATGCTAACCCTATCCCTAACCGTAACACTCTCCTAGGGCTGAGGCTAACCCTAACCCTAACACTATCCTAGGGCTGATGCTAACCCTAACCCTAACCCAAACGCCATCCTAGGGTTGATGCTAACACTAACCCTAACACTATCCTAGGGCTGATGCTAACCCTAACCCTAACCCTAACACTATCCTTGGGCTGATGCTAACCCTAACCCTAACACTATCCTGGGGCTGATGCTAACCCTAACCCTAACCCTAACACTATCCTAGGGCTGATGCTAACCGTAACCCTAACCCTAACACTATCCTAGGCCTGATGCTAACCCTAACCCTAACACTATGCTAGGCCTGATGATAACCCTAACCCTAACCCTAACACTATCCTATTGCTGATGCTAACCCTTACCCTAACACTATCCTAGAGCTGATGCTAACCCTAACCCTAACCCTAACACTATCCTAAGTCTGATGCTAACCCTAGCCCTCACACTATCCTAGGCCTGATGATAACCCAAACCCTAACCTTAACACTATCCTAAGGCTGATGCTAACCCTAACCCTAACCCTAACACTATCCTAGAGCTTATGCTAACCCTAACACTAACACTATCCTAGGCCTGATGATAACCCTAACCCTAACCCTGACACTATCCTAGGGCTCATGCTAACCCTAAACCTAACACTATCCTAGGGCTGATGCTAACCCTAACCCTAACCCTAACACTATCCTAGGCCTGATGCTAACCCTATCCCTAACCCTAACACTCTCCTAGGGCTGAGGCTAACCCTAACCCTAACACTATCCTAGGGCTGATGCTAACCCTAACCTTAACCCAAACGATATCCTAGGGTTGATGCTAACCCTAACCCTAACACTATCCTAGGGCTGATGCTAACCCTAACCCTAACCCTAACAGTATCCTTGGGCTGATGCTAACCCTAACCCTAACACTATCCTGGGCCTGATGCTAACCCTACCCCTAACCCTAACACTATCCTAGGGTTGATGCTAACCCTAACCCTAACACTATCCTTGGGCTGATGCTAACCCTAACCCTAACCCTAACACTATCCTAGGTCAGATGCTAACCCTAACGCTAACCCTAACAATATCCTAGGCCTGATGATAACCCTAACCCTAACCCTGACACTATCCTAGGGCTGATGCTAACACTAACCCTAACACTATCCTAGGGCTGATGCTAACCCTAACCCTAACCCTAACACTATCCTAGGCCTGATGCTAACCCTATCCCTAACCCTAACACTCTCCTAGGGCTGAGGCTAACCCTAACCCTAACACTATCCTAGGGCTGATGCTAACCCTAACCCTAACCCAAACACTATCCTAGGGTTGATGCTAACCCTAACCCTAACACTATCCTAGGGCTGATGCTAACCCTAACCCTAACCCTAACACTATCCTTGGGCTGATGCTAACCCTAACCCTAACCCTAACACTATCCTAGGCCTGATGATAACCCTAACCCTAACCCTAACACTATCCTAGGGTTTATGTTAACCCTAACCCTAACACTATCCTAGGGCTGATGCTAACCCTAACCCTAACCATAACACTATCCTATGGCGGATGCTAACCCTAACGCTAACCCTAACACTATCCTAGGGCTGATGCTAACCCTAACCCTAACCCTAACACTATCCTAGGGCTGATGCTAACCCTAACCCTAACCCTAACACTATCCTAGGCCTGATGCTAACCCTATCCCGAACCCTAACACTCTCCTAGGGATGAGGCTAATCCTAACCCTAACACTATCCTAGGGCTGATGCTAACCCTAACCCTAACCCAAACACTATCCTTTGGTTGATGCTAACCCTAACCCTAACACTATCCTAGGGCTGATGCTAACCCTAACCCTAACCCTAACACTATCCTTGGGCTGATGCTAACCCTAACCCTAACCCTAACACTATCCTAGGCCTGATGCTAACCCTATCCCGAACCCTAACACTCTCCTATGGATGAGGCTAATCCTAACCCTAACACTATCCTAGGGCTGATGCTAACCCTAACCCTAACCCAAAAACTATCCTAGGGTTGATGCTAACCCTAACCCTAACACTATCCTGGGCCTGATGCTAACCCTAACCCTAACCCTAACACTATCCTAGGGCTGATGCTAACCCTAACCCTAACACTATCCTAGGGCTGATGCTAAACCTAACCATAACCCTAACACTATCCTAGGGCTGATGCTCACCCTAACCCTAACCCTAACACTATCCTAGGGCTGATGCTAACCCTCACCCTAACACTATCCTAGGCCTGATGCTAACCCTAACCCTAACACTATCCTAGGGCTGATGCTAACCCTAACCCTAACCCTAACACTATCCTAGGCCTGATGCTAACCCTATCCCTAACCCTAACACTCTCCTAGGGCTGAGGCTAACCCTAACCCTAACACTATCCTACGGCTGATGCTAACCCTAACCCTAACCCAAACACTATCCTAGGGTTGATGCTAACCCTAACCCTAACACTATCCTAGGGCTGATGCTAACCCTAACCCTAACCCTAACACTATCCTAGGGCTGATGCTAACCCTAACGCTAACCCTAACACTATCCTTGAACTGATGCTAACCCTAACCCTAACCATAACACTATCCTAGGCCTGATGATAACCCTAACCCTAACCCTTAACATTATCCTAGGGCTGATGCTAACCCTAACCCTAACTCTAACACTATCTTAGGGCTGAGGCTAACCCTAACCCTAACACTATCCTACGGCTGATGCTAACCCTAACCCTAACCCTAACACTATCCTAGGGCTGATGCTAACCCTAACCCTAACACTATCCTAGGGCTGATGCTAACCCTAACCTTAAACCTAACACTATCCTCGGGCGGATGCTAACCCTAACCCTAACCCTAACACTATCCTAGTGCTGATGCTAACCCTAACACTAACACTATCCTAGGGCTGATGCTAACCCTAACCCTAACCCTAACACTCTCCAAGGGCTGATGCTAACCCTAACCCTAACCCTAACACTATCCTAGGGCTGATGCTAACCCTAACCCTAACTCTAACACTATCTTAGGGCTGAGGCTAACCCTAACCCTAACACTATCCTACGGCTGATGCTAACCCTAACCCTAACCCTAACACTATCCTAGCGCTGATGCTAACCCTAACCCTAACACTATCCTAGGCCTGATGCTAACCCTAACCCTAACCCTAACACTATCCTTGGGCTGATGCTAACCCTAACCCTATCACTATCCTAGGGCTGATGCTAACCCTAACCCTAACCCTAACAGTATCCTAGGGCTGATGCTAACCCTAACCCTAACACTATGCTAGGCCTGATGATAACCCTAACCCTAACCCTAACACTATCCTATTGCTGATGCTAACCCTAACCCTAACACTATCCTAGAGCTGATGCTAACCCTAAACCTAACCCTAACACTATGCTAAGTCTGATGCTAACCCTAGCCCTCACACTATCCTAGGCCTGATGATAACCCTAACCCTAACCTTAACACTATCCTAGGGCTGATGCTAACCCTAACCCTATCCCTAACACTATCCTAGAGCTGATGCTAACCCTAACCCTAACACTATCCTAGGCCTGATGATAACCCTAACCCTAACCCTGACACTATCCTAGGGCTCATGCTAACCCTAAACGTAACACTATCCTAGGGCTGATGCTAACCCTAACCCTAACCCTAACACTATCCTAGGCCTGATGCAAACCCTAACCCTAACCCTAACACTATCCTAGGGTTTATGTTAACCCTAACCCTAACACTATCCTAGGGCTGATGCTAACCCTAACCCTAACCCTAACACTATCCTAGGGCGGATGCTAACCCTAACGCTAACCCTAACACTATCCTAGGGCTGATGCTAACCCTAACCCTAACCCTAACACTATCCTAGGGCTGATACTAACCCTAACCCTAAACCTAACACTATCCTAGGCCTGATGCTAACCCTAACCCTAACGCTAACACTATCCTTGGGCTGATGCTAACCCTAACCCTAACACTATCCTGGGCCTGATGCTAACCCTAACCCTAACCCTAACACTATCCTAGGGCTGATGCTAACCCTAACCCTAACACTATCCTAGGGCTGATGCTAAACCTAACCATAACCCTAACACTATCCTAGGGCTGATGCTCACCCTAACCCTAACCCTAACACTATCCTAGGGCTTATGCTAACCCTCACCCTAACACTATCCTAGGCCTGATGCTAACCCTAACCCTAACACTATCCTAGGGCTGATGCTAACCCTAACCCTAACCCTAACACTATCCTAGGCCTGATGGTAACCATATCCCTAACCCTAACACTCTCCTAGGGCTGAGGCTAACCCTAACCCTAACACTATCCTACGGCAGATGCTAACCCTAACCCTAACCCAAACACTATCCTAGGGTTGATGCTAACCCTAACCCTAACACTATCCTAGGGCTGATGCTAACCCTAACCCTAACCCAAACGCCATCCTAGGGTTGATGCTAACCCTAACCCTAACACTATCCTAGGGCTGATGCTAACCCTAACCCTAACCCTAACACTATCCTAGGGCTGATGCTAACCCTAACCCTAACACTATCCTAGAACAGAAGCTAACCCTAACCCTAACCCTAACACTATCCTAGGGCTGATGCTAACCACAACGCTAACCCTAACACTATCCTTGAACTGATGTTAACCCTAACCCTAACCCTAACACTATCCTAGCCCTGATGATAACCCTAACCCTAACCCTAACACTATCCTAGGGTTTATGTTAACCCTAACCCTAACACTATCCTAGGGCTGATGCTAACCCTAACCCTAACCCTAACACTATCCTAGGGCTGATGCAAACCCTCACCCTAACACTATCCTAAGCCTGATTATAACCCTAACCCTAACCCTAACACTATCCTTGGGCTGATGCTAACCCTAACCCTAACACTATCCTGGGCCTGATGCTAACCCTAACCATAACCCTAACACTATTCTAGGGCTGAAGCTAAGACTAACCCTAACACTATCCTTGGGCTCATGCTAACCCTAACCCTAACCCTAACACTATCCTAGGGCAGATGCTAACCCTAACGCTAACCCTAACACTATCCTTGAATTGATGCTAACCCTAACCCTAACCCTAACACTATCCTAGGCCTGATGATAACCCTAACCCTAACCCTAACACTATCCTAGGGTTTATGTTAACCCTAACCCTAACACTATCCTAGGGCTGATGCTAACCCTAACCCTAACCCTAACACTATCCTAAGTCTGATGCTAACCCTAGCCCTCACACTATCCTAGGCCTGATGATAACCCTAACCCTAATCTTAACACTATCCTAGGGCTGATGCTAACCCTAACCCTAACCCTAACACTATCCTAGAGCTGATGCTAACGCTAACCCTAACACTATCCTAGGCCTGATGATAACCCTAACCCTAACCCTGACACTATCCTAGGGCTCATGCTAACCCTAACCCTAACACTATCCTAGGGCTGATGCTAACCCTAACCCTAACCCTAACACTATCCTAGGCCTGATGCTAACCCTATCCCTAACCGTAACACTCTCCTAGGGCTGAGGCTAACCCTAACCCTAACACTATCCTAGGGCTGATGCTAACCCTAACCCTAACACTATCCTAGGGCTGATGCTAACCCTAACCCTAACCCTAACACTATCCTTGGGCTGATGCTAACCCTAACCCTAACACTATCCTGGGGCTGATGCTAACCCTAACCCTAACCCTAACACTATCCTAGGGCTGATGCTAACCCTAACCCTAACACTATCCTTGGGCTGATGCTAACCCTAACCCTAACCCTAACAGTATCCTAGGTCAGATGCTAACCCTAACGCTAACCCTAACACTATCCTTGAACTGATGTTAACCCTAACCCTAACCCTAACACTATCCTAGGCCTGATGATAACCCTAACCCTAACCCTAACACTATCCTAGGGTTTATGTTAACCCTAACCCTAACACTATCCTAGGGCTGATGCTAACCCTAACCCTAACACTAACACTATCCTAGGGCGCATGCTAACCCTAACCCTAACCCTAACACTATCCTAGGGCTGATGCTAACCCTAACACTAACACTATCCTAGGGCTGATGCTAACCCTAACCCTAACCCTAACATTATCCTAGGGCGGATGCTAACCCTAACCCTAACCCTAACACTATCCTAGGGCTCATGCTAACCCTAACACTAACACTATCCTAGTCCTGATGCTAACCCTAACCCTAACTCTAACACTATCCTAGGGCTGATGCTAACCCTAACCCTAACCCTAACACTATCCTAGGGCTGATGCTAACCCTAACACTAACACTATCCTAGGGCTGATGCTAACCCTAACCCTAAACCTAACATTATCCTATGGTGGATGCTAACCCTAACCCTAACCCTAACACTATCCTAGGGCTGATGCTAACCCTAACACTAACACTATCCTAGGGCTGATGCTAACCCTAACCCTAACCCTAACATTATCCTGCTGCTGATGCTAACCCTAACCCTAACTCTAACACTATCTTAGGGCTGAGGCTAACCCTAACCCTAACACTATCCTACGGCTGATCCTAACCCTAACCCTAACCCTAACACTATCCTAGGGCTGATGCTAACCCTAACCCTAACACTATCCTAGGCCTGATGCTAACCCTAACCCTAACCCTAACACTATCCTAGGGCTGATGCTAACCCTAACCCTAACACTATCCTAGGGCTGATGCTAACCCTAACCCTAACCCTAACACTATCCTAGGGCTGATGCTAACCCTAACCCTAACACTATCCTAGGCCTGATGATAACCCTAACCCTAACCCTAACACTATCCTAGGGCTGATGCTAACCCTAACCCTAACACTATCCTAGAACAGACGCTAACCCTAACCCTAACCCTAACACTATCCTAGGGCTGATGCTAACCACTACGCTAACCCTAACACTATCCTTGAACTGATGTTAACCCTAACCCTAACCCTAACACTATCCTAGCCCTGATGATAACCCTAACCCTAACCCTAACACTATCCTAGTGTTTATGTTAACCCTAACCCTAACACTATCCTAGGGCTGATGCTAACCCTAACCCTAACCCTAACACTATCCTAGGCCTGATTATAACCCTAACCCTAACACTATCCTTGGGCTGATGCTAACCCTAACCCTAACACTATCCTGGGCCTGATGCTAACCCTAACCCTAACCCTAACACTATCCTAGGGCTGAAGCTAACCCTAACCCTAACACTATCCTTGGGCTCATGCTAACCCTAACCCTAACCCTAACACTATCCTAGGGCAGATGCTAACCCTAACGCTAACCCTAACACTATCCTTGAATTGATGCTAACCCTAACCCTAACCCTAACACTATCCTAGGCCTGATGATAACCCTAACCCTAACCCTAACACTATCCTAGGGTTTATGTTAACCCTAACCCTAACACTATCCTAGGGCTGATGCTAACCCTAACCCTAACCCTAACACCATCCTAGGGGGGATGCTAACCCTAACCCTAACCCTAACACTATCCTAGGGCTGATGCTAACCCTAACACTAACACTATCCTAGGGCTGATGCTAACCCTAACCCTAACCCTTAACATTATCCTAGGGCTGATGCTAACCCTAACCCTAACTCTAACACTATCTTAGGGCTGAGGCTAACCCTAACCCTAACACTATCCTACGGCTGATGGTAACCCTAAAACTAACACTAACACTATCCTAGGGCTGATGCTAACCCTAACCCTAACACTATCCTAGGCCTGATGCTAACCCTAACCCTAACCCTAACACTATCCTAGGGCTGATGCTAACCCTAACCCTAACACTATCCTAGGGCTGATGCTAACCCTAACCCTAACCCTAACACTATCCTAGGGCTGATGCTAACCCTAACCCTAACACTATCCTAGGCCTGATGATAACCCTAACCCTAACCCTGACACTATCCTAGGGCTGATGCTAACCCTAACCCTAACACTATCCTAGGGCTGATGCTAACCCTAACCCTAACCCTAACACTATCCTAGGGCTGATGCTAACCCTAACGCTAACCCTAACACTATCCTTGAACTGATGCTAACCCTAACCCTAACCATAACACTATCCTAGGCCTGATGATAACCCTAACCCTAACCCTTAACATTATCCTAGGGCTGATGATAACCCTAACCCTAACTCTAACACTATCTTAGGGCTGAGGCTAACCCTAAACCTAACACTATCCTATGGCTGATGCTAACCCTAACCCTAAACCTAACACTATCCCAGGGCGGATGCTAACCCTAACCCTAACCCTAACACTATCCTAGTGCTGATGCTAACCCTAACACTAACACTATCCTAGGGCTGATGCTAACCCTAACCCTAACCCTAACAATCTCCAAGGGCTGATGCTAACCCTAACCCTAACCCTAACACTATCCTAGGGCTGATGCTAACCCTAACCCTAACTCTAACACTATCTTAGGGCTGAGGCTAACCCTAACCCTAACACTATCCTACGGCTGATGCTAACCCTAACCCTAACCCTAACACTATCCTAGGGCTAATGCTAACCCTAACCCTAACACTATCCTAGGCCTGATGCTAACCCTAACCCTAACCCTAACACTATCCTTGGGCTGATGCTAACCCTAACCCTATCACTATCCTAGGGCTGATGCTAACCCTAACCCTAACCCTAACACTATCCTAGGGCTGATGCTAACCCTAACCCTAACACTATGCTAGGCCTGATGATAACCCTAACCCTAACCCTAACACTATCCTATTGCTGATGCTAACCCTAACCCTAACACTATCCTAGGGCTGATGCTAACCCTAACCCTAACACTATCCTAGGGCTGATGCTAACCCTAACCCTAACCCTAACACTATCCTAGGGCTGATGCTAACCCTAACCCTAACACTATCCTAGGCCTGATGATAACCCTAACCCTAACCCTAACACTATCCTAGGGCTGATGCTAACCCTAACCCTAACCCTAACACTATTCTAGGGCTGAAGCTAACCCTAACCCTAACACTATCCTTGGGCTCATGCTAACCCTAACCCTAACCCTAACACTATCCTAGGGCAGATGCTAACCCTAACGCTAACCCTAACACTATCCTTGAATTGATGCTAACCCTAACCCTAACCCTAACACTATCCTAGGCCTGATGATAACCCTAACCCTAACCCTAACACTATCCTAGGGTTTATGTTAACCCTCACCCTAACACTATCCTAGGGCTGATGCTAACCCTAACCCTAACCCTAACACTATCCTAAGTCTGATGCTAACCCTAGCCCTCACACTATCCTAGGCCTGATGATAACCCTAACCCTAACCTTAACACTATCCTAGGGTTGATGCTAACCCTAACCCTAACCCTAACACTATCCTAGAGCTGATGCTAACGCTAACCCTAACACTATCCTAGGCCTGATGATAACCCTAACCCTAACCCTGACACTATCCTAGGGCTCATGCTAACCCTAACCCTAACACTATCCTAGGGCTGATGCTAACCCTAACCCTAACCCTAACACTATCCTAGGCCTGATGCTAACCCTATCCCTAACCGTAACACTCTCCTAGGGCTGAGGCTAACCCTAACCCTAACACTATCCTATGGGTGATGCTAACCCTAACCCTAACCCAAACGCCATCCTAGGGTTGATGCTAACCCTAACCTTAACACTATCCTAGGGCTGATGCTAACCCTAACCCTAACCCTAACACTATCCTTGGGCTGATGCTAACCCTAACACTAACACTATCCCGGGGCTGAAGCTAACCCTAACCCTAACCCTAACACTATCCTAGGGCTGATGCTAACCCTAACCCTAACACTATCCTTGGGCTGATGCTAACCCTAACCCTAACCCTAACACTATCCTAGGTCAGATGCTAACCCTAACGCTAACCCTAACACTATCCTTGAACTGATGTTAACCCTAACCCTAACCCTAACACTATCCTAGGCCTGATGATAACCCTAACCCTAACCCTAACACTATCCTAGGGTTTATGTTAACCCTAACCCTAACACTATCCTAGGGCTGATGCTAACCCTAACCCTAACCCTAACACTATCCTAGGGCGGATGCTAACCCTAACCCTAACCCTAACACTATCCTAGGGCTGATGCTAACCCTAACACTAACACTATCCTAGGGCTGATGCTAACCCTAACCCTAACCCTAACATTATCCTAGGGCGGATGCTAACCCTAACCCTAACCCTAACACTATCCTAGGGCTCATGCTAACCCTAACACTAACACTATCCTAGGCCTGATGCTAACCCTAACCCTAACCCTAACACTATCCTAGGGCTGATGCTAACCCTAACCCTAACATTATCCTAGGGCTGATGCTAACCCTAACCCTAACACTATCCTAGGGCTGATGCTAACCCTAACCCTAAACCTAACATAATCCTATTGTGGATGCTAACCCTAACCCTAACCCTAACACTATCCTAGGGCTGATGCTAACCCTAACACTAACACTATCCTAGGGCTGATGCTAACCCTAACCCTAACCCTAACATTATCCTAGGGCTGATGCTAACCCTAACCCTAACTCTAACACTATCTTAGGGCTGAGGCTTACCCTAACCCTAACACTATCCTACGGCTGATCCTAACCCTAACCCTAACCCTAACACTATCCTAGGGCTGATGCTAACCCTAACCCTAACACTATCCTAGGCCTGATGCTAACCCTAACCCTAACCCTAACACTATCCTAGGGCTGATGCTAACCCTAACCCTAACACTATCCTAGGGCTGATGCTAACCCTAACCCTAACCCTAACACTATCCTAGGGCTGATGCTAACCCTAACCCTAACACTATCCTAGGCCTGATGATAACCCTAACCCTAACCCTGACACTATCCTAGGGCTGATGCTAACCCTAACCCTAACACTATCCTAGGGCTGATGCTAACCCTAACCCTAACCCTAACACTATCCTAGGGCTGATGCTAACCCTAACGCTAACCCTAACACTATCCTTGAACTGATGCTAACCCTAACCCTAACCATAACACTATCCTAGGCCTGATGATAACCCTAACCCTAACCCTTAACATTATCCTAGGGCTGATGCTAACCCTAACCCTAACTCTAACACTATGTTAGGGCTGAGGCTAACCCTAAACCTAACACTATCCTACGGCTGATGCTAACCCTAACCCTAACCCTAACACTATCCTAGGGCTGATGCTAACCCTAACCCTAACACTATCCTAGGGCTGATGCTAACCCTAACCCTAAACCTAACACTATCCCAGGGCGGATGCTAACCCTAACCCTAACCCTAACCCTAACACTATCCTAGTGCTGATGCTAACCCTAACACTAACACTATCCTAGGGCTGATGCTAACCCTAACCCTAACCCTAACCCTAACACTCTCCAAGGGCTGATGCTAACCCTAACCCTAACCCTAACACTATCCTAGGGCTGATGCTAACCCTAACCCTAACTCTAACACTATCTTAGGGCTGAGGCTAACCCTAACCCTAACACTATCCTACGGCTGATGCTAACCCTAACCCTAACCCTAACACTATCCTAGGGCTGATGCTAACCCTAACCCTAACACTATCCTATGCCTGATGCTAACCCTAACCCTAACCCTAACACTATCCTTGGGCTGATGCTAATCCTAACCCTATCACTATCCTAGGGCTGATGCTAACCCTAACCCTAACCCTAACACTATCCTAGGGCTGATGCTAACCCTAACCCTAACACTATGCTAGGCCTGATGATAACCCTAACCCTAACCCTAACACTATCCTATTGCTGATGCTAACCCTAACCCTAACACTATCCTAGAGCTGATGCTAACCCTAACCCTAACCCTAACACTATCCTAAGTCTGATGTTAACCCTAGCCCTCACACTATCCTAGGCCTGATGATAACCCTAACCCTAACCTTAACACTATCCTCGGGCTGATGCTAACCCTAACCCTAACCCTAACACTATCCTAGAGCTTATGCTAACCCTAACCCTAACACTATCCTAGGCCTGATGATAACCCTAACCCTAACCCTGACACTATCCTAGGGCTCATGCTAACCCTAACCCTAACACTATCCTAGGGCTGATGCTAACCCTAACCCTAACCCTAACACTATCCTAGGCCTGATGCTAACCCTATCCCTAACCCTAACACTCTCCTAGGGCTGAGGCTAACCCTAACCCTAACACTATCCTAGGGCTGATGCTAACCCTAACCCTAACCCAAACGCCATCCTAGTGTTGATGCTAACCCTAACCCTAACACTATCCTAGGGCTGATGCTAACCCTAACCCTAACCCTAACACTATCCTTGGGCTGATGCTAACCCTAACCCTAACACTATCCTGGGCCTGATGCTAACCCTAACTCTAACCCTAACACTATCCTAGGGCTGATGCTAACCCTAACCCTAACACTATCCTTGGGCTGATGCTAACCCTAACCCTAACCCTAACACTATCCTAGGTCAAATGCTAACCCTAAAGCTAACCCTAACACTATCCTAGGCCTGATGATAACCCTAACCCTAACCCTGACACTACCCTAGGGCTGATGCTAACACTAACCCTAACACTATCCTAGGGCTGATGCTAACCCTAACCCTAACCCTAACACTATCCTTCGGCTGATGCTAACCCTAACCCTAACACTATCCTGGGCCTGAAGCTAACCCTAACCCTAACCCTAACACTATCCTAGGGCTGATGCTAACCCTAACCCTAACACTATCCTTGGGCTGATGCTAACCCTAACCCTAACCCTAACACTATCCTAGGCCTGATGATAACCCTAACCCTAACCCTAACACTATCCTAGGGTTTATGTTAACCCTAACCCTAACACTATCCTAGGGCTGATGCTAACCCTAACCCTAACCCTAACACTATCCTAGGGCGGATGCTAACCCTAACGCTAACCCTAACACTATCCTAGGGCTGATGCTAACCCTAACCCTAACCCTAACACTATCCTAGGGCTTATACTAACCCTAACCCTAACCCTAACACTATCCTAGGCCTGATGCTAACCCTATCCCGAACTCTAACACTCTCCTAGGGATGAGGCTAATCCTAACCCTAACACTATCCTAGGGCTGATGCTAACCCTAACCCTAACACTATCCTAGGGCTAATGCTAACCCTAACCCTAACCCTAACACTATCCTAGGCCTGATGCTAACCCTATCCCTAACCCTAACACTCTCCTAGGGCTGAGGCTAACCCTAACCCTAACACTATCCTAGGGCTGATGCTAACCCTAACCCTAACCCTAACACTATCCTAGGTCTGATGCTAACCCTAACGCTAACCCTAACACTATCCTAGGCCTGATGCTAACCCTATCCCTAACCCTAACACTCTCCTAGGGCTGAGGCTAACCCTAACCCTAACACTATCCTAGGGCTGATGCTAACCCTAACCCTAACCCAAACGCCATCCTAGGGTTGATGCTAACCCTAACCCTAACACTATCCTAGGGCTGATGCTAACCCTAACCCTAACCCTAACACTATCCTTGGGCTGATGCTCACCCTAACCCTAACACTATCCTGGGCCTGATGCTAACCCTAACCCTAACCCTAACACTATCCTAGGGCTGATGCTAACCCTAACCCTAACACTATCCTTGGGCTGATGCTAACCCTAACCCTAACCCTAACACTATCCTAGGTCAGATGCTAACCCTAACGCTAACCCTAACACTATCCTAGGCCTGATGATAACCCTAACCCTAACCCTGACACTATCCTAGGGCTGATGCTAACACTAACCCTAACACTATCCTAGGGCTGATGCTAACCCTAACCCTAACCCTAACACTATCCTAGGCCTGATGCTAACCCTATCCCTAACCCTAACACTCTCCTAGGGCTGAGGCTAACCCTAACCCTAACACTATCCTAGGGCTGATGTTAACCCTAACCCTAACCCAAACACTATCCTAGGGTTGATGCTAACCCTAACCCTAACACTATCCTAGGGCTGATGCTAACCCTAACCCTAACCCTAACACTATCCTTCGGCTGATGCTAACCCTAACCCTAACACTATCCTGGGCCTGAAGCTAACCCTAACCCTAACCCTAACACTATCCTAGGGCTGATGCTAACCCTAACCCTAACACTATCCTTGGGCTGATGCTAACCCTAACCCTAACCCTAACACTATCCTTGGGCTGATGCTAACCCTAACCCTAACACTATCCTGGGCCTGATGCTAACCCTAACCCTAACCCTAACACTATCCTAGGGCTGATGCTAACCCTAACCCTAACACTATCCTTGGGCTGATGCTAACCCTAACCCTAACCCTAACACTATCCTAGGTCAGATGCTAACCCTAACGCTAACCCTAACACTATCCTAGGCCTGATGATAACCCTAACCCTAACCCTGACACTATCCTAGGGCTGATGCTAACACTAACCCTAACACTATCCTAGGGCTGATGCTAACCCTAACCCTAACCCTAACACTATCCTAGGCCTGATGCTAACCCTATCCCTAACCCTAACACTCTCCTAGGGCTGAGGCTAACCCTAACCCTAACACTATCCTAGGGCTGATGTTAACCCTAACCCTAACCCAAACACTATCCTAGGGTTGATGCTAACCCTAACCCTAACACTATCCTAGGGCTGATGCTAACCCTAACCCTAACCCTAACACTATCCTTCGGCTGATGCTAACCCTAACCCTAACACTATCCTGGGCCTGAAGCTAACCCTAACCCTAACCCTAACACTATCCTAGGGCTGATGCTAACCCTAACCCTAACACTATCCTTGGGCTGATGCTAACCCTAACCCTAACCCTAACACTATCCTAGGCCTGATGATAACCCTAACCCTAACCCTAACACTATCCTAGGGTTTATGTTAACCCTAACCCTAACACTATCCTAGGGCTGATGCTAACCCTAACCCTAACCCTAACACTATCCTAGGGCGGATGCTAACCCTAACGCTAATCCTAACACTATCCTAGGGCTGATGCTAACCCTAACCCTAACCCTAACACTATCCTAGGCCTGATGCTAACCCTATCCCGAACCCTAACACTCTCCTAGGGATGAGGCTAATCCTAACCCTAACACTATCCTAGGGCTGATGCTAACCCTAACCCTAACCCAAACACTATCCTAGGGTTGATGCTAACCCTAACCCTAACACTATCCTAGGGCTGATGCTAACCCTAACCCTAACCCTAACACTATCCTTGGGCTGATGCTAACCCTAACCCTAACACTATCCTGGGCCTGATGCTAACCCTAACCCTAACCCTAACACTATCCTAGGGCTGATGCTAACCCTAACCCTAACACTATCCTAGGGCTGATGCTTAACCTAACCATAACCCTAACACTATCCTAGGGCTGATGCTCACCCTAACCCTAACCCTAACACTATCCTAGGGCTGATGCTAACCCTCACCCTAACACTATCCTAGGCCTGATCCTAACCCTAACCCTAACACTATCCTAGGGCTGATGCTAACCCTAACCCTAACCCTAACACTATCCTAGGCCTGATGCTAACCCTATCCCTAACCCTAACACTCTCCTAGGGCTGAGGCTAACCCTAACCCTAACACTATCCTACGGCTGATGCTAACCCTAACCCTAACCAAACACTATCCTAGGGTTGATGCTAACCCTAACCCTAACACTATCCTAGGGCTGATGCTAACCCTAACCCTAACCCTAACACTATCCTAGGGCTGATGCTAACCCTAACGCTAACCCTAACACTATCCTTGAACTGATGCTAACCCTAACCCTAACCATAACACTATCCTAGGCCTGATGATAACCCTAACCCTAACCCTTAACATTATCCTAGGGCTGATGCTAACCCTAACCCTAACTCTAACACTATCTTAGGGCTGAGGCTAACCCTAACCCTAACACTATCCTACGGCTGATGCTAACCCTAACCCTAACCCTAACACTATCCTAGGGCTGATGCTAACCCTAACCCTAACACTATCCTAGGGCTGATGCTAACCCTAACCCTAAACCTAACACTATCCTAGGGCGGATGCTAACCCTAACCCTAACCCTAACACTATCCTAGTGCTGAATGCTAACCCTAACACTAACACTATCCTAGGCCTGATGCTAACCCTAACCCTAACCCTAACACACTCCAAGGGCTGATGCTAACCCTAACCCTAACCAAACACTATCCTAGGGTTGATGCTAACCCTAACCCTAACACTATCCTAGGGCTGATGCTAACCCTAACCCTAACCCTAACACTATCCTAGGGCTGATGCTAACCCTAACGCTAACCCTAACACTATCCTTGAACTGATGCTAACCCTAACCCTAACCATAACACTATCCTAGGCCTGATGATAACCCTAACCCTAACCCTTAACATTATCCTAGGGCTGATGCTAACCCTAACCCTAACTCTAACACTATCTTAGGGCTGAGGCTAACCCTAACCCTAACACTATCCTACGGCTGATGCTAACCCTAACCCTAACCCTAACACTATCCTAGGGCTGATGCTAACCCTAACCCTAACACTATCCTAGGGCTGATGCTAACCCTAACCCTAAACCTAACACTATCCTAGGGCGGATGCTAACCCTAACCCTAACCCTAACACTATCCTTGTGCTGATGCTAACCCTAACACTAACACTATCCTAGGGCTGATGCTAACCCTAACCCTAACCCTAACACACTCCAAGGGCTGATGCTAACCCTAACCCTAACCCTAACACTATCCTAGGGCTGATGCTAACCCTAACCCTAACTCTAACACTATCTTAGGGCTGAGGCTAACCCTAACCCTAACACTATCCTACGGCTGATGCTAACCCTAACCCTAACCCTAACACTATCCTAGGGCTGAGGCTAACCCTAATTCTAACACTATCCTAGGGCTGATGCTAACCCTAACCCTAACCCAAACGCCATCCTAGGGTTGATGCTAACCCTAACCCTAACACTATCCTAGGGCTGATGCTAACCCTAACCCTAACCCTAACACTATCCTTGGGCTGATGCTAACCCTAACCCTCACACTATCCTGGGCCTGATGCTAACCCTAACCCTAACCCTAACACTATCCTAGGGCTGATGCTAACCCTAACCCTAACACTAACCTTGGGCTGATGCTAACCCTAACCCTAACCCTAACACTATCCTAGGTCAGATGCTAACCCTAACGCTAACCCTAACACTATCCTAGGCCTGATGATAACCCTAACCCTAACCCTGACACTATCCTAGGGCTGATGCTAACACTAACCCTAACACTATCCTAGGGCTGATGCTAACCCTAACCCTAACCCTAACACTATCCTAGGCCTGATGCTAACCCTATCCCTAACCCTAACACTTTCCTAGGGCTGAGGCTAACCCTAACCCTAACACTATCCTAGGGCTGATGCTAACCCTAACCCTAACCCAAACACTATCCTAGGGTTTATGCTAACCCTAACCCTAAAACTATCCTAGGGCTGATGCTAACCCTAACCCTAACACTATCCTTCGGCTGATGCTAACCCTAACCCTAACACTATCCTGGGCCTGAAGCTAACCCTAACCCTAACCCTAACACTATCCTAGGGCTGATGCTAACCCTAACCCTAACACTATCCTTGGGCTGATGCTAACCCTAACCCTAACCCTAACACTATCCTAGGCCTGATGATAACCCTAACCCTAACCCTAACACTATCCTAGGGTTTATGTTAACCCTATCCCTAACACTATCCTAGGGCTGATGCTAACCCTAACCCTAACCCTAACACTATCCTAGGGCGGATGCTAACCCTAACGCTAACCCTAACACTATCCTAGGGCTGATGCTAACCCTAACCCTAACCCTAACACTATCCTAGGGCTGATACTAACCCTAACCCTAACCATAACGCTATCCTAGGCCTGATGCTAACCCTATCCCGAACCCTAACACTCTCTTAGGGAGGAGGCTAATCCTAACCCTAACACTATCCTAGGGCTGATGCTAACCCTAACCCTAACCCAAACACTATCCTAGGGTTGATGCTAACCCTAACCCTAACACTATCCTAGGGCTGATGCTAACCCTAACCCTAACGCTAACACTATCCTTGGGCTGATGCTAACCCTAACCCTAACACTATCCTGGGCCTGATGCTAACCCTAACCCTAACCCTAACACTATCCTAGGGCTGATGCTAACCCTAACCCTAACACTATCCTAGGGCTGATGCTAAACCTAACCATAACCCTAACACTGTCCTAGGGCTGATGCTCACCCTAACCCTAACCCTAACACTATCCTAGGGCTGATGCCAACCCTCACCCTAACACTATCCTAGGCCTGATGCTAACCCTAACCCTAACCCAAACACTATCCTAGGGTTGATGCTAACCCTAACCCTAACACTATCCTAGGGCTGATGCTAACCCTAACCCTAACCCTAACACTATCCTAGGCCTGATGGTAACCCTATCCCTAACCCTAACACTCTCCTAGGGCTGAGGCTAACCCTAACCCTAACACTATCCTACGGCTGATGCTAACCCTAACCCTAACCCAAACACTATCCTAGGGTTGATGCTAACCCTAACCCTAACACTATCCTAGGGCTGATGCTAACCCTAACCCTAACCCAAACGCCATCCTAGGGTTGATGCTAACCCTAACCCTAACACTATCCTAGGGCTGATGCTAACCCTAACCCTAACCCTAACACTATCCTTGGGCTGATGCTAACCCTAACCCTAACACTATCCTGGGCCTGATGCTAACCCTAACCCTAACCCTAACACTATCCTAGGGCTGATGCTAACCCTAACCCTAACACTATCCTAGAACAGACGCTAACCCTAACCCTAACCCTAACACTATCCTAGGGCTGATGCTAACCACAACGCTAACCCTAACACTATCCTAGGCCTGATGATAACCCTAACCCTAACCCTAACACTATCCTAGCCCTGATGAAAACCCTAACCCTAACCCTAACACTATCCTAGGGTTTATGTTAACCCTAACCCTAACACTATCCTAGGGCTGATGCTAACCCTAACCCTAACCCTAACACTATCCTAGGGCTGATGCAAACTCTCACCCTAACACTATCCTAAGCCTGATTATAACCCTAACCCTAACCCTAACACTATCCTTGGGCTGATGCTAACCCTAACCCTAACACTATCCTAGGGCTGATGCTAACCCTAACCATAACCCTAACACTATTCTAGGGCTGAAGCTAACCCTAACCCTAACACTATCCTTGGGCTCATGCTAACCCTAACCCTAACCCTAACACTATCCTAGGGCAGATGCTAACCCTAACGCTAACCCTAACACTATCCTTGAATTGATGCTAACCCTAACCCTAACCCTAACACTATCCTAGGCCTGATGATAACCCTAACCCTAACCCTAACACTATCCTAGGGTTTATGTTAACCCTAACCCTAACACTATCCTATGGCTGATGCTAACCCTAACCCTAACCCTAACACTATCCTAAGTCTGATGCTAACCCTAGCCCTCACACTATCCTAGGCCTGATGATAACCCTAACCCTAATCTTAACACTATCCTAGGGCTGTTGCTAACCCTAACCCTAACCCTAACACTATCCTAGAGCTGATGCTAACGCTAACCCTAACACTATCCTAGGCCTGATGATAACCCTAACCCTAACCCTGACACTATCCTAGGGATCATGCTAACCCTAACCCTAACACTATCCTAGGGCTGATGCTAACCCTAACCCTAACCCTAACACTATCCTAGGCCTGATGCTAACCCTATCCCTAACCGTAACACTCTCCTAGGGCTGAGGCTAACCCTAACCCTAACACTATCCTAGGGCTGATGCTAACACTAACCCTAACCCAAACGCCATCCTAGGGTTGATGCTAACCCTAACCCTAACACTATCCTAGGGCTGATGCTAACCCTAACCCTAACCCTAACACTATCCTTGGGCTGATGCTAACCCTAACCGTAACACTATCCTGGGGCTGATGCTAACCCTAACCCTAACACTAACACTATCCTAGGGCTGATGCTAACCCTAACTCTAACCCTAACAGTATCCTAGGTCAGATGCTAACCCTAACGCTAACCCTAACACTATCCTTGAACTGATGTTAACCCTAACCCTAACCCTAACACTATCCTAGGCCTGATGATAACCCTAACCCTAACCCTAACACTATCCTAGGGTTTATGTTAACCCTAACCCTAACACTATCCTAGGGCTGATGCTAACCCTAACCCTAACCCTAACACTATCCTAGGGCGGATGCTAACCCTAACCCTAACCCTAACACTATCCTAGGGCTGATGCTAACCCTAACACTAACACTATCCTAGGGCTGATGCTAACCCTAACCCTAACCCTAACATTATCCTAGGGCGGATGCTAACCCTAACCCTAACCCTAACACTATCCTAGGGCTGATGCTAACCCTAACACTAACACTATCCTAGGCCTGATGCTAACCCTAACCCTAACCCTAACACTATCCTAGGGCTGATGCTAACCCTAACCCTAACCCTAACACTATCCTAGGGCTCATGCTAACCCTAACACTAACACTATCCTAGGGCTGATGCTAACCCTAACCCTAAACCTAACATTATCCTATGGTGGATGCTAACCCTAACCCTAACCCTAACACTATCCTAGGGCTGATGCTAACCCTAACACTAACACTATCCTAGGGCTGATGCTAACCCTAACCCTAACCCAAACATTATCCTAGGGCTGATGCTAACCCTAACCCTAACTCTAACACTATCTTAGGGCTGAGGCTAACCCTAACCCTAACACTATCCTACG
Source organism: Lemur catta (assembly GCF_020740605.2). Classification (NCBI taxonomy): domain Eukaryota; kingdom Metazoa; phylum Chordata; class Mammalia; order Primates; family Lemuridae; genus Lemur; species Lemur catta. The sequence continues at coordinate 24,110 of NC_059147.1, read as the reverse complement.
GCTGATCCTAACCCTAACCCTAACCCTAACACTATCCTAGGGCTGATGCTAACCCTAACCCTAACACTATCCTAGGCCTGATGCTAACCCTAACCCTAACCCTAACACTATCCTAGGGCTGATGCTAACCCTAACCCTAACACTATCCTAGGGCTGATGCTAACCCTAACCCTAACACTAACACTATCCTAGAGCTGATGCTAACCCTAACCCTAACACTATCCTAGGCCTGATGATAACCCTAACCCTAACCCTAACACTATCCTAGGGCTGATGCTAACCCTAACCCTAACACTATCCTAGAACAGACGCTAACCCTAACCCTAACCCTAACACTATCCTAGGGCTGATGCTAACCACAACGCTAACCCTAACACTATCCTTGAACTGATGTTAACCCTAACCCTAACCCTAACACTATCCTAGCCCTGATGATAACCCTAACCCTAACCCTAACACTCTCCTAGGGCTGAGGCTAACCCTAACCCTAACACTATCCTAGGGCTGATGCTAACCCTAACCCTAACCCTAACACTATCCTAGGCCTGATGCTAACCCTATCCCTAACCCTAACACTCTCCTAGGGCTGAGGCTAACCCTAACCCTAACACTATCCTAGGGCTGATGCTAACCCTAACCCTAACCCAAACACTCTCCTAGGGTTGATGCTAACCCTAACCCTAACACTATCCTAGGGCTGATGCTAACCCTAACCCTAACCCTAACACTATCCTTCGGCTGATGCTAACCCTAACCCTAACACTATCCTAGAACAGACGCTAACCCTAACCCTAAGCCTAACACTATCCTAGGGCTGATGCTAACCCTAACCCTAACCCTAACACTATCCTAGGGCGGATGCTAACCCTAACCCTAACCCTAACACTATCCTAGGGCTGATGCTAACCCTAACACTAACACTATCCTAGGGCTGATGCTAACCCTAACCCTAACCCTAACATTATCCTAGGGCGGATGCTAACCCTAACCCTAACCCTAACACTATCCTAGGGCTGATGCTAACCCTAACACTAACACTATCCTAGGCCTGATGCTAACCCTAACCCTAACCCTAACACTATCCTAGGACTGATGCTAACCCTAACCCTAACCCTAACACTATCCTAGGGCTCATGCTAACCCTAACACTAACACTATCCTAGGGCTGATGCTAACCCTAACACTAACACTATCCTAGGGCTGATGCTAACCCTAACCCTAACCCTAACATTATCCTAGGGCTGATGCTAACCCTAACCCTAACTCTAACACTATCTTAGGGCTGAGGCTAACCCTAACCCTAACACTATCCTACGGCTGATCCTAACCCTAACCCTAACCCTAACACTATCCTAGGGCTGATGCTAACCCTAATCCTAACACTATCCTAGGCCTGATGGTAACCCTAACCCTAACCCTAACACTATCCTAAGGCTGATGCTAACCCTAACCCTAACACTATCCTAGGGCTGATGCTAACCCTAACCCTAACCCTAACACTATCCTAGGGCTGATGCTAACCCTAACCCTAACACTATCCTAGGCCTGATGATAACCCTAACCCTAACCCTAACACTATCCTAGGGCTGATGCTAACCCTAACCCTAACACTATCCTAGAACAGACGCTAACGCTAACCCTAACCCTAACCCTAACACTATCCTAGGGCTGATGCTAACCACAACGCTAACCCTAACACTATCCTTGAACTGATGTTAACCCTAACCCTAACCCTAACACTATCCTAGCCCTGATGATAACCCTAACCCTAACCCTAACACTCTCCTAGGGCTGAGGCTAACCCTAACCCTAACACTATCCTAGGGCTGATGCTAACCCTAACCCTAACCCTAACACTATCCTAGGCCTGATGGTAACCCTATCCCTAACCCTAACACTCTCCTAGGGCTGAGGCTAACCCTAACCCTAACACTATCCTAGGGCTGATGCTAACCCTAACCCTAACCCAAACACTATCCTAGGGTTGATGCTAACCCTAACCCTAACATTATCCTAGGGCTGATGCTAACCCTAACCCTAACCATAACACTATCCTTCGGCTGATGCTAACCCTAACCCTAACACTATCCTGGGCCTGAAGCTAACCCTAACCCTAACCCTAACACTATCCTAGGGTTTATGTTAACCCTAACCCTAACACTATCCTAGGGCTGATGCTAACCCTAACCCTAACCCTAACACTATCCTAGGGCGGATGCTAACCCTAACGCTAACCCTAACACTATCCTAGGGCTGATGCTAACCCTAACCCTAACCCTAACACTATCCTAGGGCTGATACTAACCCTAACCCTAACCCTAACACTATCCTAAGCCTGATGCTAACCCTATCCCGAACCCTAACACTCTCCTAGGGACGAGGCTAATCCTAACCCTAACACTATCCTAGGGCTGATGCTAACCCTAACCCTAACCCAAACACTATCCTAGGGTTGATGCTAACCCTAACCCTAACACTATCCTAGGGCTGATGCTAACCCTAACCCTAACGCTAACACTATCCTTGGGCTGATGCTAACCCTAACCCTAAAACTATCCTGGGCCTGATGCTAACCCTAACCCTAACCCTAACACTATCCTAGGGCTGATGCTAACCCTAACCCTAACACTATCCTAGGGCTGATGCTAAACCTAACCATAACCCTAACACTATCCTAGGGCTGATGCTCACCCTAACCCTAACCCTAACACTATCCTAGGGCTGATGCTAACCCTCACCCTAACACTATCCTAGGCCTGATGCTAACCCTAACCCTAACACTATCCTAGGGCTGATGCTAACCCTAACCCTAACCCTAACACTATCCTAGGCCTGATGGTAACCCTATCCCTAACCCTAACACTCTCCTAGGGCTGAGGCTAACCCTAACCCTAACACTATCCTACGGCTGATGCTAACCCTAACCCTAACCCAAACACTATCCTAGGGTTGATGCTAACCCTAACCCTAACACTATCCTAGGGCTGATGCTAACCCTAACCCTAACCCAAACGCCATCCTAGGGTTGATGCTAACCCTAACCCTAACACTATCCTAGGGCTGATGCTAACCCTAACCCTAACACTATCCTAGAACAGACGCTAACCCTAACCCTAACCCTAACACTATCCTAGGGCTGATGCTAACCACAACGCTAACCCTAACACTATCCTTGAACTGATGTTAACCCTAACCCTAACCCTAACACTATCCTAGCCCTGATGATAACCCTAACCCTAACCCTAACACTATCCTAGTGTTTATGTTAACCCTAACCCTAACACTATCCTAGGGCTGATGCTAACCCTAACCCTAACCCTAACACTATCCTAGGGCTGATGCAAACCCTCACCCTAACACTATCCTAAGCCTGATTATAACCCTAACCCTAACCCTAACACTATCCTTGGGCTGATGCTAACCCTAACCCTAACACTATCCTGGGCCTGATGCTAACCCTAACCATAACCCTAACACTATTCTAGGGCTGAAGCTAACCCTAACCCTAACACTATCCTTGGGCTCATGCTAACCCTAACCCTAACCCTAACACTATCCTAGGGCAGATGCTAACCCTAACGCTAACCCTAACACTATCCTTGAATTGATGCTAACCCTAACCCTAACCGTAACACTATCCTAGGCCTGATGATAACCCTAACCCTAACCCTAACACTATCCTAGGGTTTATGTTAACCCTAACCCTAACACTATCCTAGGGCTGATGCTAACCCTAACCCTAACCCTAACACTATCCTAAGTCTGATGCTAACCCTAGCCCTCACACTATCCTAGGCCTGATGATAACCCTAACCCTAATCTTAACACTATCCTAGGGCTGATGCTAACCCTAACCCTAACCCTAACACTATCCTAGAGCTGATGCTAACGCTAACCCTAACACTATCCTAGGCCTGATGATAACCCTAACCCTAACCCTGACACTATCCTAGGGCTCATGCTAACCCTAACCCTAACACTATCCTAGGGCTGATGCTAACCCTAACCCTAACCCTAACACTATCCTAGGCCTGATGCTAACCCTATCCCTAACCGTAACACTCTCCTAGGGCTGAGGCTAACCCTAACCCTAACACTATCCTAGGGCTGATGCTAACCCTAACCCTAACCCAAACGCCATCCTAGGGTTGATGCTAACCCTAACCCTAACACTATCCTAGGGCTGATGCTAACCCTAACCCTAACCCTAACACTATCCTTGGGCTGATGCTAACCCTAACCCTAACACTATCCTGGGGCTGATGCTAACCCTAACCCTAACCCTAACACTATCCTAGGGCTGATGCTAACCCTAACCCTAACCCTATCCTTGAACTGATGTTAACCCTAACCCTAACCCTAACACTATCCTAGGCCTGATGATAACCCTAACCCTAACCCTAACACTATCCTAGGGTTTATGTTAACCCTAACCCTAACACTATCCTAGGGCTGATGCTAACCCTAACCCTAACCCTAACACTATCCTAGGGCGGATGCTAACCCTAACCCTAACCCTAACACTATCCTAGGGCTGATGCTAACCCTAACACTAACACTATCCTAGGGCTGATGCTAACCCTAACCCTAACCCTAACATTATCCTAGGGCGGATGCTAACCCTAACCCTAACCCTAACACTATCCTAGGGCTCATGCTAACCCTAACACTAACACTATCCTAGGCCTGATGCTAACCCTAACCCTAACCCTAACACTATCCTAGGGCTGATGCTAACCCTAACCCTAACCCTAACACTATCCTAGGGCTGATGCTAACCCTAACACTAACACTATCCTAGGGCTGATGCTAACCCTAACCCTAACCCTAACATTATCCTAGGGCTGATGCTAACCCTAACCCTAACTCTAACACTATCTTAGGGCTGAGGCTAACCCTAACTCTAACACTATCCTAGGCCTGATGCTAACCCTAACCTAACCCTAACACTATCCTAGGGCTGATGCTAACCCTAACCCTAACACTATCCTAGGGCTGATGCTAACCCTAACCCTAACCCTAACACTATCCTAGGGCTGATGCTAACCCTAACCCTAACACTATCCTAGAACAGACGCTAACCCTAACCCTAACCCTAACACTATCCTAGGGCTGATGCTAACCACAACGCTAACCCTAACACTATCCTTGAACTGATGTTAACCCTAACCCTAACCCTAACACTATCCTAGCCCTGATGATAACCCTAACCCTAACCCTAACACTATCCTAGGGTTTATGTTAACCCTAACCCTAACACTATCCTAGGGCTGATGCTAACCCTAACCCTAACCCTAACACTATCCTAGGGCTGATGCAAACCCTAACCTAACCCTATCCTACGCCTGATTATAACCCTAACCCTAACCCTAACACTATCCTTGGGCTGATGCTAACCCTAACCCTAACACTATCCTGGGCCTGATGCTAACCCTAACCCTAACCCTAACACTATCCTAGGGCTGAAGCTAACCCTAACCCTAACACTATCCTTGGGCTCATGCTAACCCTAACCCTAACCCTAACACTATCCAAGGCCTGATGATAACCCTAACCCTAACCCTAACACTATCCTAGGGTTTATGTTAACCCTAACCCTAACACTATCCTAGGGCTGATGCTAACCCTAACCCTAACCCTAACACTATCCTAGGGGGGATGCTAACCCTAACCCTAACCCTAACACTATCCTAGGGCTGATGCTAACCCTAACACTAACACTATCCTAGGGCTGATGCTAACCCTAACCCTAACCCTTAACATTATCCTAGGGCTGATGCTAACCCTAACCCTAACTCTAACACTATCTTAGGGCTGAGGCTAACCCTAACCCTAACACTATCCTACGGCTGATGCTAACCCTAACCCTAACACTAACACTATCCTAGGGCTGATTCTAACCCTAACCCTAACACTATCCTAGGCCTGATGCTAACCCTAACCCTAACCCTAACACTATCCTAGGGCTGATGCTAACCCTAACCCTAACACTATCCTAGGGCTGATGCTAACCCTAACCCTAACCCTAACACTATCCTAGGGCTGATGCTAACCCTAACCCTAACACTATCCTAGGCCTGATGATAACCCTAACCCTAACCCTGACACTATCCTAGGGCTGATGCTAACCCTAACCCTAACACTATCCTAGGGCTGATGCTAACCCTAACCCTAACGCTAACACTATCCTAGGGCTGATGCTAACCCTAACGCTAACCCTAACACTATCCTTGAACTGATGCTAACCCTAACCCTAACCATAACACTATCCTAGGCCTGATGATAACCCTAACCCTAACCCTTAACATTATCCTAGGGCTGATGCTAACCCTAACCCTAACTCTAACACTATCTTAGGGCTGAGGCTAACCCTAAACCTAACACTATCCTACGGCTGATGCTAACCCTAACCCTAACCCTAACACTATCCTAGGGCTGATGCTAACCCTAACACTAACACTATCCTAGGGCTGATGCTAACCCTAACCCTAAACCTAACACTATCCCAGGGCGGATGCTAACCCTAACCCTAACCCTAACACTATCCTAGTGCTGATGCTAACCCTAACACTAACACTATCCTAGGGCTGATGCTAACCCTAACCCTAACCCTAACACTCTCCAAGGGCTGATGCTAACCCTAACCCTAACCCTAACACTATCCTAGGGCTGATGCTAACCCTAACCCTAACTCTAACACTATCTTAGGGCTGAGGCTCACCCTAACCCTAACACTATCCTACGGCTGATGCTAACCCTAACCCTAACCCTAACACTATCCTAGGGCTGATGCTAACCCTAACCCTAACACTATCCTAGGCCTGATGCTAACCCTAACCCTAACCCTAACACTATCCTTGGGCTGATGCTAACCCTAACCCTATCACTATCCTAGGGCTGATGCTAACCCTAACCCTAACCCTAACACTATCCTAGGGCTGATGCTAACCCTAACCCTAACACTATGCTAGGCCTGATGATAACCCTAACCCTAACCCTAACACTATCCTATTGCTGATGCTAACCCTACACCCTAACACTATCCTAGAGCTGATGCTAACCCTAAGCCTAACCCTAACACTATCCTAGAGCTGATGCTAACCCTAACACTAACACTATCCTAGGCCTGATGATAACCCTAACCCTAACCCTGACACTATCCTAGGGCTCATGCTAACCCTAACCCGAACACTATCCTAGGGCTGATGCTAACCCTAACCCTAACCCTAACACTATCCTAGGCCTGATGCTAACCCTATCCCTAACCCTAACACTCTCCTAGGGCTGAGGCTAACCCTAACCCTAACACTATCCTAGGGCTGATGCTAACCCTAACCCTAACCAAAACGCCATCCTAGGGTTGATGCTAACCCTAACCCTAACACTATCCTAGGGCTGATGCTAACCCTAACCCTAACCCTAACGCTATCCTTGGGCTGATGCTAACCCTAACCCTAACACTATCCTGGGCCTGATGCTAACCCTAACCCTAACCCTAACACTATCCTAGGCCTGATGCTAACCCTAACCCTAACACTATCCTTGGGCTGATGCTAACCCTAACCCTAACCCTAACACTATCCTAGGTCAGATGCTAATCCTAACGCTAAACCTAACACTATCCTAGGCCTGATGATAACCCTAACCCTAACCCTGACCCTATCCTAGGGCTGATGCTAACACTAACCCTAACACTATGCTAGGGCTGATGCTAACCCTAACCCTAACCCTAACACTATCCTAGGCCTGATGCTAACCCTATTCCTAACCCTAACACTCTCCTAGGGCTGAGGCTAACCCTAACCCTAACACTATCCTAGGGCTGATGCTAACCCTAACCCTAACCCTAACACTATCCTAGGGCAGATGCTAACCCTAACCCTAACACTATCCTAGGGCTGATGCTAACCCTAACCCTAACCCTAACACTATCCTTGGGCTGATGCTAACCCTAACCCTAACACTATCCTGGGCCTGAAGCTAACCCTAACCCTAACCCTAACACTATCCTAGGGCTGATGCTAACCCTAACCCTAACACTATCCTTGGGCTGATGCTAACCCTAACCCTAACCCTAACACTATCCTAGGCCTGATGATAACCCTAACCCTAACCCTAACACTATCCTAGGGTTTATGTTAACCCTAACCCTAACACTATCCTAGGGCTGATGCTAACCCTAACCCTAACCCTAACACTATCCTAGGGCGGATGCTAACCCTAACGCTAACCCTAACACTATCCTAGGGCTGATGCTAACCCTAACCCTAACCCTAACACTATCCTAGGGCTGATGCTAACCCTAACCCTAACCCTAACACTATCCTAGGCCTGATGCTAACCCTATCCCGAACCCTAACACTCTCCTAGGGATGAGGCTAATCCTAACCCTAACACTATCCTAGGGCTGATGCTAACCCTAACCCTAACCCAAACACTATCCTAGGGTTGATGCTAACCCTAACCCTAACACTATCCTAGGGCTGATGCTAACCCTAACCCTAACCCTAACACTATCCTAGGGCTGATGCTAACCCTAACGCTAACCCTAACACTATCCTTGAACTGATGCTAACCCTAACCCTAACCATAACACTATCCTAGGCCTGATGATAACCCTAACCCTAACCCTTAACATTATCCTAGGGCTGATGCTAACCCTAACCCTAACTCTAACAGTATCTTAGGGCTGAGGCTAACCCTAAACCTAACACTATCCTACGGCTGATGCTAACCCTAACCCTAACCCTAACACTATCCTAGGGCTGATGCTAACCCTAACCCTAACACTATCCTAGGGCTGATGCTAACCCTAACCCTAAACCTAACACTATCCCAGGGCGGATGCTAACCCTAACCCTAACCCTAACACTATCCTAGTGCTGATGCTAACCCTAACACTAACACTATCCTAGGGCTGATGCTAACCCTAACCGTAACCCTAACACTCTCCAAGGGCTGATGCTAACCCTAACCCTAACCCTAACACTATCCTAGGGCTGATGCTAACCCTAACCCTAACTCTAACACTATCTTAGGGCTGAGGCTAACCCTAACCCTAACACTATCCTACGGCTGATGCTAACCCTAACCCTAACCCTAACACTATCCTAGGGCTGATGCTAACCCTAACCCTAACACTATCCTAGGCCTGATGCTAACCCTAACCCTAACCCTAACTCTATCCTTGGGCTGATGCTAACCCTAACCCTATCACTATCCTAGGGCTGATGCTAACCCTAACCCTAACCCTAACACTATCCTAGGGCTGATGCTAACCCTAACCCTAACACTATGCTAGGCCTGATGATAACCCTAACCCTAACCCTAACACTATCCTATTGCTGATGCTAACCCTAACCCTAACACTATCCTAGAGCTGATGCTAACCCTAACCCTAACCCTAACACTATCCTAAGTCTGATGCTAACCCTAGCCGTCACAGTATCCTAGGCCTGATGATAACCCTAACCCTAACCTTAACACTATCCTAGGGCTGATGCTAACCCTAACCCTAACCCTAACACTATCCTAGAGCTGATGCTAACCCTAACACTAACACTATCCTAGGCCTGATGATAACCCTAACCCTAACCCTGACACTATCCTAGGGCTCATGCTAACCCTAACCCTAACACTATCCTAGGGCTGATGCTAACCCTAACCCTAACCCTAACACTATCCTAGGCCTGATGCTAACCCTATCCCTAACCCTAACACTCTCCTAGGGCTGAGGCTAACCCTAACCCTAACACTATCCTAGGGCTGATGCTAACCCTAACCCTAACCCAAACGCCATCCTAGGGTTGATGCTAACCCTAACCCTAACACTATCCTAGGGCTGATGCTAACCCTAACCCTAACCCTAACGGTATCCTTGGGCTGATGCTAACCCTAACCCTAACACTATCCTGGGCCTGATGCTAACCCTAACCCTAACCCTAACACTATCCTAGGGCTGATGCTAACCCTAACCCTAACACTATCCTTGGGCTGATGCTAACCCTAACCCTAACCCTAACACTATCCTAGGTCAGATGCTAATCCTAACGCTAAACCTAACACTATCCTAGGCCTGATGATAACCCTAACCCTAACCCTGACCCTATCCTAGGGCTGATGCTAACACTAACCCTAACACTATCCTAGGGCTGATGCTAACCCTAACCCTAACCCTAACACTATCCTAGGCCTGATGCTAACCCTATCCCTAACCCTAACACTCTCCTAGGGCTGAGGCTAACCCTAACCCTAACACTATCCTAGGGCTGATGCTAACCCTAACCCTAACCCAAACACTATCCTAGGGTTGATGCTAACCCTAACCCTAACACTATCCTAGGGCTGATGCTAACCCTAACCCTAACCCTAACACTATCCTTGGGCTGATGCTAACCCTAACCCTAACACTATCCTGGGCCTGAAGCTAACCCTAACCCTAACCCTAACACTATCCTAGGGCTGATGCTAACCCTAACCCTAACACTATCCTTGGGCTGATGCTAACCCTAACCCTAACCCTAACACTATCCTAGGCCTGATGATAACCCTAACCCTAACCCTAACACTATCCTAGGGTTTATGTTAACCCTAACCCTAACACTATCCTAGGGCTGATGCTAACCCTAACCCTAACCCTAACACTATCCTAGGGCGGATGCTAACCCTAACGCTAACCCTAACACTATCCTAGGGCTGATGCTAACCCTAACCCTAACCCTAACACTATCCTAGGGCTGATGCTAACCCTAACCCTAACCCTAACACTATCCTAGGCCTGATGCTAACCCTATCCCGAACCCTAACACTCTCCTAGGGATGAGGCTAATCCTAACCCTAACACTATCCTAGGGCTGATGCTAACCCTAACCCTAACCAAAACACTATCCTAGGGTTGATGCTAACCCTAACCCTAACACTATCCTAGGGCTGATGCTAACCCTAACCCTAACCCTAACAGTATCCTTGGGCTGATGCTAACCCTAACCCTAACACTATCCTGGGCCTGATGCTAACCCTAACCCTAACCCTAACACTATCCTACGGCTGATGCTAACCCTAACCCTAACACTAACACTATCCTAGGGTTGATGCTAACCCTAACCCTAACACTATCCTAGGCCTGATGCTAACCCTAACCCTAACCCTAACGCTATCCTTGGGCTGATGCTAACCCTAACCCTAACACTATCCTGGGCCTGATGCTAACCCTAACCCTAACCCTAACACTATCCTAGGGCTGATGCTAACCCTAACCCTAACACTATCCTTGGGCTGATGCTAACCCTAACCCTAACCCTAACACTATCCTAGGTCAGATGCTAATCCTAACGCTAAACCTAACACTATCCTAGGCCTGATGATAACCCTAACCCTAACCCTGACCCTATCCTAGGGCTGATGCTACCACTAACCCTAACACTATCCTAGGGCTGATGCTAACCCTAACCCTAACCCTAACACTATCCTAGGCCTGATGCTAACCCTATCCCTAACCCTAACACTCTCCTAGGGCTGAGGCTAACCCTAACCCTAACACTATCCTAGGCCTGATGATAACCCTAACCCTAACCCTTAACATTATCCTAGGGCTGATGCTAACCCTAACCCTAACTCTAACACTATCTTAGGGCTGAGGCTAACCCTAAACCTAACACTATCCTACGGCTGATGCTAACCCTAACCCTAACCCTAACACTATCCTAGGGCTGATGCTAACCCTAACCCTAACACTATCCTAGGGCTGATGCTAACCCTAACCCTAAACCTAACACTATCCCAGGGCGGATGCTAACCCTAACCCTAACCCTAACACTATCCTAGTGCTGATGCTAACCCTAACACTAACACTATCCTAGGGCTGATGCTAAACCTAACCCTAACCCTAACCCTAACACTCTCCAAGGGCTGATGCTAACCCTAACCCTAACCCTAACACTATCCTAGGGCTGATGCTAACCCTAACCCTAACTCTAACACTATCTTAGGGTTGAGGCTAACCGTAACCCTAACACTATCCTACGGCTGATGCTAACCCTAACCCTAAAACTAACACTATCCTAGGGCTGATGCTAACCCTAACCCTAACACTATCCTAGGCCTGATGCTAACCCTAACCCTAACCCTAACACTATCCTTGGGCTGATGCTAATCCTAACCCTATCACTATCCTAGGGCTGATGCTAACCCTAACCCTAACCCTAACACTATCCTAGGGCTGATGCTAACCCTAACCCTAACACTATCCTAGGGCTGATGCTAACCCTAACCCTAACCCTAACACTATCCTAGGGCTGATGCAAACTCTCACCCTAACACTATCCTAAGCCTGATTATAACCCTAACCCTAACCCTAACACTATCCTTGGGCTGATGCTAACCCTAACCCTAACACTATCCTAGGGCTGATGCTAACCCTAACCATAACCCTAACACTATTCTAGGGCTGAAGCTAACCCTAACCCTAACACTATCCTTGGGCTCATGCTAACCCTAACCCTAACCCTAACACTATCCTAGGGCAGATGCTAACCCTAACGCTAACCCTAACACTATCCTTGAATTGATGCTAACCCTAACCCTAACCCTAACACTATCCTAGGCCTGATGATAACCCTAACCCTAACCCTAACACTATCCTAGGGTTTATGTTAACCCTAACCCTAACACTATCCTATGGCTGATGCTAACCCTAACCCTAACCCTAACACTATCCTAAGTCTGATGCTAACCCTAGCCCTCACACTATCCTAGGCCTGATGATAACCCTAACCCTAATCTTAACACTATCCTAGGGCTGTTGCTAACCCTAACCCTAACCCTAACACTATCCTAGAGCTGATGCTAACGCTAACCCTAACACTATCCTAGGCCTGATGATAACCCTAACCCTAACCCTGACACTATCCTAGGGATCATGCTAACCCTAACCCTAACACTATCCTAGGGCTGATGCTAACCCTAACCCTAACCCTAACACTATCCTAGGCCTGATGCTAACCCTATCCCTAACCGTAACACTCTCCTAGGGCTGAGGCTAACCCTAACCCTAACACTATCCTAGGGCTGATGCTAACCCTAACCCTAACCCAAACGCCATCCTAGGGTTGATGCTAACCCTAACCCTAACACTATCCTAGGGCTGATGCTAACCCTAACCCTAACCCTAACACTATCCTTGGGCTGATGCTAACCCTAACCGTAACACTATCCTGGGGCTGATGCTAACCCTAACCCTAACACTAACACTATCCTAGGGCTGATGCTAACCCTAACTCTAACCCTAACAGTATCCTAGGTCAGATGCTAACCCTAACGCTAACCCTAACACTATCCTTGAACTGATGTTAACCCTAACCCTAACCCTAACACTATCCTAGGCCTGATGATAACCCTAACCCTAACCCTAACACTATCCTAGGGTTTATGTTAACCCTAACCCTAACACTATCCTAGGGCTGATGCTAACCCTAACCCTAACCCTAACACTATCCTAGGGCGGATGCTAACCCTAACCCTAACCCTAACACTATCCTAGGGCTGATGCTAACCCTAACACTAACACTATCCTAGGGCTGATGCTAACCCTAACCCTAACCCTAACATTATCCTAGGGCGGATGCTAACCCTAACCCTAACCCTAACACTATCCTAGGGCTGATGCTAACCCTAACACTAACACTATCCTAGGCCTGATGCTAACCCTAACCCTAACCCTAACACTATCCTAGGGCTGATGCTAACCCTAACCCTAACCCTAACACTATCCTAGGGCTCATGCTAACCCTAACACTAACACTATCCTAGGGCTGATGCTAACCCTAACCCTAAACCTAACATTATCCTATGGTGGATGCTAACCCTAACCCTAACCCTAACACTATCCTAGGGCTGATGCTAACCCTAACACTAACACTATCCTAGGGCTGATGCTAACCCTAACCCTAACCCTAACATTATCCTAGGGCTGATGCTAACCCTAACCCTAACTCTAACACTATCTTAGGGCTGAGGCTAACCCTAACCCTAACACTATCCTACGGCTGATCCTAACCCTAACCCTAACCCTAACACTATCCTAGGGCTGATGCTAACCCTAACCCTAACACTATCCTAGGCCTGATGCTAACCCTAACCCTAACCCTAACACTATCCTAGGGCTGATGCTAACCCTAACCCTAACACTATCCTAGGGCTGATGCTAACCCTAACCCTAACACTAACACTATCCTAGAGCTGATGCTAACCCTAACCCTAACACTATCCTAGGCCTGATGATAACCCTAACCCTAACCCTAACACTATCCTAGGGCTGATGCTAACCCTAACCCTAACACTATCCTAGAACAGACGCTAACCCTAACCCTAACCCTAACACTATCCTAGGGCTGATGCTAACCACAACGCTAACCCTAACACTATCCTTGAACTGATGTTAACCCTAACCCTAACCCTAACACTATCCTAGCCCTGATGATAACCCTAACCCTAACCCTAACACTCTCCTAGGGCTGAGGCTAACCCTAACCCTAACACTATCCTAGGGCTGATGCTAACCCTAACCCTAACCCTAACACTATCCTAGGCCTGATGCTAACCCTATCCCTAACCCTAACACTCTCCTAGGGCTGAGGCTAACCCTAACCCTAACACTATCCTAGGGCTGATGCTAACCCTAACCCTAACCCAAACACTCTCCTAGGGTTGATGCTAACCCTAACCCTAACACTATCCTAGGGCTGATGCTAACCCTAACCCTAACCCTAACACTATCCTTCGGCTGATGCTAACCCTAACCCTAACACTATCCTAGAACAGACGCTAACCCTAACCCTAACCCTAACACTATCCTAGGGCTGATGCTAACCCTAACCCTAACCCTAACACTATCCTAGGGCGGATGCTAACCCTAACCCTAACCCTAACACTATCCTAGGGCTGATGCTAACCCTAACACTAACACTATCCTAGGGCTGATGCTAACCCTAACCCTAACCCTAACATTATCCTAGGGCGGATGCTAACCCTAACCCTAACCCTAACACTATCCTAGGGCTGATGCTAACCCTAACACTAACACTATCCTAGGCCTGATGCTAACCCTAACCCTAACCCTAACACTATCCTAGGACTGATGCTAACCCTAACCCTAACCCTAACACTATCCTAGGGCTCATGCTAACCCTAACACTAACACTATCCTAGGGCTGATGCTAACCCTAACCCTAAACCTAACATTATCCTATGGTGGATGCTAACCCTAACCCTAACCCTAACACTATCCTAGGGCTGATGCTAACCCTAACACTAACACTATCCTAGGGCTGATGCTAACCCTAACCCTAACCCTAACATTATCCTAGGGCTGATGCTAACCCTAACCCTAACTCTAACACTATCTTAGGGCTGAGGCTAACCCTAACCCTAACACTATCCTACGGCTGATCCTAACCCTAACCCTAACCCTAACACTATCCTAGGGCTGATGCTAACCCTAACCCTAACACTATCCTAGGCCTGATGGTAACCCTAACCCTAACCCTAACACTATCCTAAGGCTGATGCTAACCCTAACCCTAACACTATCCTAGGGCTGATGCTAACCCTAACCCTAACCCTAACACTATCCTAGGGCTGATGCTAACCCTAACCCTAACACTATCCTAGGCCTGATGATAACCCTAACCCTAACCCTAACACTATCCTAGGGCTGATGCTAACCCTAACCCTAACACTATCCTAGAACAGACGCTAACGCTAACCCTAACCCTAACCCTAACACTATCCTAGGGCTGATGCTAACCACAACGCTAACCCTAACACTATCCTTGAACTGATGTTAACCCTAACCCTAACCCTAACACTATCCTAGCCCTGATGATAACCCTAACCCTAACCCTAACACTCTCCTAGGGCTGAGGCTAACCCTAACCCTAACACTATCCTAGGGCTGATGCTAACCCTAACCCTAACCCTAACACTATCCTAGGCCTGATGGTAACCCTATCCCTAACCCTAACACTCTCCTAGGGCTGAGGCTAACCCTAACCCTAACACTATCCTAGGGCTGATGCTAACCCTAACCCTAACCCAAACACTATCCTAGGGTTGATGCTAACCCTAACCCTAACATTATCCTAGGGCTGATGCTAACCCTAACCCTAACCCTAACACTATCCTTCGGCTGATGCTAACCCTAACCCTAACACTATCCTGGGCCTGAAGCTAACCCTAACCCTAACCCTAACACTATCCTAGGGTTTATGTTAACCCTAACCCTAACACTATCCTAGGGCTGATGCTAACCCTAACCCTAACCCTAACACTATCCTAGGGCGGATGCTAACCCTAACGCTAACCCTAACACTATCCTAGGGCTGATGCTAACCCTAACCCTAACCCTAACACTATCCTAGGGCTGATACTAACCCTAACCCTAACCCTAACACTATCCTAAGCCTGATGCTAACCCTATCCCGAACCCTAACACTCTCCTAGGGACGAGGCTAATCCTAACCCTAACACTATCCTAGGGCTGATGCTAACCCTAACCCTAACCCAAACACTATCCTAGGGTTGATGCTAACCCTAACCCTAACACTATCCTAGGGCTGATGCTAACCCTAACCCTAACGCTAACACTATCCTTGGGCTGATGCTAACCCTAACCCTAACACTATCCTGGGCCTGATGCTAACCCTAACCCTAACCCTAACACTATCCTAGGGCTGATGCTAACCCTAACCCTAACACTATCCTAGGGCTGATGCTAAACCTAACCATAACCCTAACACTATCCTAGGGCTGATGCTCACCCTAACCCTAACCCTAACACTATCCTAGGGCTGATGCTAACCCTCACCCTAACACTATCCTAGGCCTGATGCTAACCCTAACCCTAACACTATCCTAGGGCTGATGCTAACCCTAACCCTAACCCTAACACTATCCTAGGCCTGATGGTAACCCTATCCCTAACCCTAACACTCTCCTAGGGCTGAGGCTAACCCTAACCCTAACACTATCCTACGGCTGATGCTAACCCTAACCCTAACCCAAACACTATCCTAGGGTTGATGCTAACCCTAACCCTAACACTATCCTAGGGCTGATGCTAACCCTAACCCTAACCCAAACGCCATCCTAGGGTTGATGCTAACCCTAACCCTAACACTATCCTAGGGCTGATGCTAACCCTAACCCTAACACTATCCTAGAACAGACGCTAACCCTAACCCTAACCCTAACACTATCCTAGGGCTGATGCTAACCACAACGCTAACCCTAACACTATCCTTGAACTGATGTTAACCCTAACCCTAACCCTAACACTATCCTAGCCCTGATGATAACCCTAACCCTAACCCTAACACTATCCTAGGGTTTATGTTAACCCTAACCCTAACACTATCCTAGGGCTGATGCTAACCCTAACCCTAACCCTAACACTATCCTAGGGCTGATGCAAACCCTCACCCTAACACTATCCTAAGCCTGATTATAACCCTAACCCTAACCCTAACACTATCCTTGGGCTGATGCTAACCCTAACCCTAACACTATCCTGGGCCTGATGCTAACCCTAACCATAACCCTAACACTATTCTAGGGCTGAAGCTAACCCTAACCCTAACACTATCCTTGGGCTCATGCTAACCCTAACCCTAACCCTAACACTATCCTAGGGCAGATGCTAACCCTAACGCTAACCCTAACACTATCCTTGAATTGATGCTAACCCTAACCCTAACCGTAACACTATCCTAGGCCTGATGATAACCCTAACCCTAAACCTAACACTATCCTAGGGTTTATGTTAACCCTAACCCTAACACTATCCTAGGGCTGATGCTAACCCTAACCCTAACCCTAACACTATCCTAAGTCTGATGCTAACCCTAGCCCTCACACTATCCTAGGCCTGATGATAACCCTAACCCTAATCTTAACACTATCCTAGGGCTGATGCTAACCCTAACCCTAACCCTAACACTATCCTAGAGCTGATGCTAACGCTAACCCTAACACTATCCTAGGCCTGATGATAACCCTAACCCTAACCCTGACACTATCCTAGGGCTCATGCTAACCCTAACCCTAACACTATCCTAGGGCTGATGCTAACCCTAACCCTAACCCTAACACTATCCTAGGCCTGATGCTAACCCTATCCCTAACCGTAACACTCTCCTAGGGCTGAGGCTAACCCTAACCCTAACACTATCCTAGGGCTGATGCTAACCCTAACCCTAACCCAAACGCCATCCTAGGGTTGATGCTAACCCTAACCCTAACACTATCCTAGGGCTGATGCTAACCCTAACCCTAACCCTAACACTATCCTTGGGCTGATGCTAACCCTAACCCTAACACTATCCTGGGGCTGATGCTAACCCTAACCCTAACCCTCACACTATCCTAGGGCTGATGCTAACCCTAACCCTAACCCTATCCTTGAACTGATGTTAACCCTAACCCTAACCCTAACACTATCCTAGGCCTGATGATAACCCTAACCCTAACCCTAACACTATCCTAGGGTTTATGTTAACCCTAACCCTAACACTATCCTAGGGCTGATGCTAACCCTAACCCTAACCCTAACACTATCCTAGGGCGGATGCTAACCCTAACCCTAACCCTAACACTATCCTAGGGCTGATGCTAACCCTAACACTAACACTATCCTAGGGCTGATGCTAACCCTAACCCTAACCCTAACATTATCCTAGGGCGGATGCTAACCCTAACCCTAACCCTAACACTATCCTAGGGCTCATGCTAACCCTAACACTAACACTATCCTAGGCCTGATGCTAACCCTAACCCTAACCCTAACACTATCCTAGGGCTGATGCTAACCCTAACCCTAACCCTAACACTATCCTAGGGCTGATGCTAACCCTAACACTAACACTATCCTAGGGCTGATGCTAACCCTAACCCTAACCCTAACATTATCCTAGGGCTGATGCTAACCCTAACCCTAACTCTAACACTATCTTAGGGCTGAGGCTAACCCTAACCCTAACACTATCCTAGGCCTGATGCTAACCCTAACCTAACCCTAACACTATCCTAGGGCTGATGCTAACCCTAACCCTAACACTATCCTAGGGCTGATGCTAACCCTAACCCTAACCCTAACACTATCCTAGGGCTGATGCTAACCCTAACCCTAACACTATCCTAGAACAGACGCTAACCCT
This sequence comes from Lemur catta, assembly GCF_020740605.2. Classification (NCBI taxonomy): domain Eukaryota; kingdom Metazoa; phylum Chordata; class Mammalia; order Primates; family Lemuridae; genus Lemur; species Lemur catta. The sequence goes on along the minus strand of NC_059147.1, from coordinate 4,902 downwards.
AACCCTAACCCTAACACTATCCTAGGGCTGATGCTAACCACAACGCTAACCCTAACACTATCCTTGAACTGATGTTAACCCTAACCCTAACCCTAACACTATCCTAGCCCTGATGATAACCCTAACCCTAACCCTAACACTATCCTAGGGTTTATGTTAACCCTAACCCTAACACTATCCTAGGGCTGATGCTAACCCTAACCCTAACCCTAACACTATCCTAGGGCTGATGCAAACCCTAACCTAACCCTATCCTACGCCTGATTATAACCCTAACCCTAACCCTAACACTATCCTTGGGCTGATGCTAACCCTAACCCTAACACTATCCTGGGCCTGATGCTAACCCTAACCCTAACCCTAACACTATCCTAGGGCTGAAGCTAACCCTAACCCTAACACTATCCTTGGGCTCATGCTAACCCTAACCCTAACCCTAACACTATCCAAGGCCTGATGATAACCCTAACCCTAACCCTAACACTATCCTAGGGTTTATGTTAACCCTAACCCTAACACTATCCTAGGGCTGATGCTAACCCTAACCCTAACCCTAACACTATCCTAGGGGGGATGCTAACCCTAACCCTAACCCTAACACTATCCTAGGGCTGATGTTAACCCTAACACTAACACTATCCTAGGGCTGATGCTAACCCTAACCCTAACCCTTAACATTATCCTAGGGCTGATGCTAACCCTAACCCTAACTCTAACACTATCTTAGGGCTGAGGCTAACCCTAACCCTAACACTATCCTACGGCTGATGCTAACCCTAACCCTAACACTAACACTATCCTAGGGCTGATTCTAACCCTAACCCTAACACTATCCTAGGCCTGATGCTAACCCTAACCCTAACCCTAACACTATCCTAGGGCTGATGCTAACCCTAACCCTAACACTATCCTAGGGCTGATGCTAACCCTAACCCTAACCCTAACACTATCCTAGGGCTGATGCTAACCCTAACCCTAACACTATCCTAGGCCTGATGATAACCCTAACCCTAACCCTGACACTATCCTAGGGCTGATGCTAACCCTAACCCTAACACTATCCTAGGGCTGATGCTAACCCTAACCCTAACGCTAACACTATCCTAGGGCTGATGCTAACCCTAACGCTAACCCTAACACTATCCTTGAACTGATGCTAACCCTAACCCTAACCATAACACTATCCTAGGCCTGATGATAACCCTAACCCTAACCCTTAACATTATCCTAGGGCTGATGCTAACCCTAACCCTAACTCTAACACTATCTTAGGGCTGAGGCTAACCCTAAACCTAACACTATCCTACGGCTGATGCTAACCCTAACCCTAACCCTAACACTATCCTAGGGCTGATGCTAACCCTAACACTAACACTATCCTAGGGCTGATGCTAACCCTAACCCTAAACCTAACACTATCCCAGGGCGGATGCTAACCCTAACCCTAACCCTAACACTATCCTAGTGCTGATGCTAACCCTAACACTAACACTATCCTAGGGCTGATGCTAACCCTAACCCTAACCCTAACACTCTCCAAGGGCTGATGCTAACCCTAACCCTAACCCTAACACTATCCTAGGGCTGATGCTAACCCTAACCCTAACTCTAACACTATCTTAGGGCTGAGGCTCACCCTAACCCTAACACTATCCTACGGCTGATGCTAACCCTAACCCTAACCCTAACACTATCCTAGGGCTGATGCTAACCCTAACCCTAACACTATCCTAGGCCTGATGCTAACCCTAACCCTAACCCTAACACTATCCTTGGGCTGATGCTAACCCTAACCCTATCACTATCCTAGGGCTGATGCTAACCCTAACCCTAACCCTAACACTATCCTAGGGCTGATGCTAACCCTAACCCTAACACTATGCTAGGCCTGATGATAACCCTAACCCTAACCCTAACACTATCCTATTGCTGATGCTAACCCTACACCCTAACACTATCCTAGAGCTGATGCTAACCCTAAGCCTAACCCTAACACTATCCTAGAGCTGATGCTAACCCTAACACTAACACTATCCTAGGCCTGATGATAACCCTAACCCTAACCCTGACACTATCCTAGGGCTCATGCTAACCCTAACCCGAACACTATCCTAGGGCTGATGCTAACCCTAACCCTAACCCTAACACTATCCTAGGCCTGATGCTAACCCTATCCCTAACCCTAACACTCTCCTAGGGCTGAGGCTAACCCTAACCCTAACACTATCCTAGGGCTGATGCTAACCCTAACCCTAACCAAAACGCCATCCTAGGGTTGATGCTAACCCTAACCCTAACACTATCCTAGGGCTGATGCTAACCCTAACCCTAACCCTAACGCTATCCTTGGGCTGATGCTAACCCTAACCCTAACACTATCCTGGGCCTGATGCTAACCCTAACCCTAACCCTAACACTATCCTAGGCCTGATGCTAACCCTAACCCTAACACTATCCTTGGGCTGATGCTAACCCTAACCCTAACCCTAACACTATCCTAGGTCAGATGCTAATCCTAACGCTAAACCTAACACTATCCTAGGCCTGATGATAACCCTAACCCTAACCCTGACCCTATCCTAGGGCTGATGCTAACACTAACCCTAACACTATGCTAGGGCTGATGCTAACCCTAACCCTAACCCTAACACTATCCTAGGCCTGATGCTAACCCTATTCCTAACCCTAACACTCTCCTAGGGCTGAGGCTAACCCTAACCCTAACACTATCCTAGGGCTGATGCTAACCCTAACCCTAACCCTAACACTATCCTAGGGCAGATGCTAACCCTAACCCTAACACTATCCTAGGGCTGATGCTAACCCTAACCCTAACCCTAACACTATCCTTGGGCTGATGCTAACCCTAACCCTAACACTATCCTGGGCCTGAAGCTAACCCTAACCCTAACCCTAACACTATCCTAGGGCTGATGCTAACCCTAACCCTAACACTATCCTTGGGCTGATGCTAACCCTAACCCTAACCCTAACACTATCCTAGGCCTGATGATAACCCTAACCCTAACCCTAACACTATCCTAGGGTTTATGTTAACCCTAACCCTAACACTATCCTAGGGCTGATGCTAACCCTAACCCTAACCCTAACACTATCCTAGGGCGGATGCTAACCCTAACGCTAACCCTAACACTATCCTAGGGCTGATGCTAACCCTAACCCTAACCCTAACACTATCCTAGGGCTGATGCTAACCCTAACCCTAACCCTAACACTATCCTAGGCCTGATGCTAACCCTATCCCGAACCCTAACACTCTCCTAGGGATGAGGCTAATCCTAACCCTAACACTATCCTAGGGCTGATGCTAACCCTAACCCTAACCCAAACACTATCCTAGGGTTGATGCTAACCCTAACCCTAACACTATCCTAGGGCTGATGCTAACCCTAACCCTAACCCTAACACTATCCTAGGGCTGATGCTAACCCTAACGCTAACCCTAACACTATCCTTGAACTGATGCTAACCCTAACCCTAACCATAACACTATCCTAGGCCTGATGATAACCCTAACCCTAACCCTTAACATTATCCTAGGGCTGATGCTAACCCTAACCCTAACTCTAACAGTATCTTAGGGCTGAGGCTAACCCTAAACCTAACACTATCCTACGGCTGATGCTAACCCTAACCCTAACCCTAACACTATCCTAGGGCTGATGCTAACCCTAACCCTAACACTATCCTAGGGCTGATGCTAACCCTAACCCTAAACCTAACACTATCCCAGGGCGGATGCTAACCCTAACCCTAACCCTAACACTATCCTAGTGCTGATGCTAACCCTAACACTAACACTATCCTAGGGCTGATGCTAACCCTAACCGTAACCCTAACACTCTCCAAGGGCTGATGCTAACCCTAACCCTAACCCTAACACTATCCTAGGGCTGATGCTAACCCTAACCCTAACTCTAACACTATCTTAGGGCTGAGGCTAACCCTAACCCTAACACTATCCTACGGCTGATGCTAACCCTAACCCTAACCCTAACACTATCCTAGGGCTGATGCTAACCCTAACCCTAACACTATCCTAGGCCTGATGCTAACCCTAACCCTAACCCTAACTCTATCCTTGGGCTGATGCTAACCCTAACCCTATCACTATCCTAGGGCTGATGCTAACCCTAACCCTAACCCTAACACTATCCTAGGGCTGATGCTAACCCTAACCCTAACACTATGCTAGGCCTGATGATAACCCTAACCCTAACCCTAACACTATCCTATTGCTGATGCTAACCCTAACCCTAACACTATCCTAGAGCTGATGCTAACCCTAACCCTAACCCTAACACTATCCTAAGTCTGATGCTAACCCTAGCCGTCACAGTATCCTAGGCCTGATGATAACCCTAACCCTAACCTTAACACTATCCTAGGGCTGATGCTAACCCTAACCCTAACCCTAACACTATCCTAGAGCTGATGCTAACCCTAACACTAACACTATCCTAGGCCTGATGATAACCCTAACCCTAACCCTGACACTATCCTAGGGCTCATGCTAACCCTAACCCTAACACTATCCTAGGGCTGATGCTAACCCTAACCCTAACCCTAACACTATCCTAGGCCTGATGCTAACCCTATCCCTAACCCTAACACTCTCCTAGGGCTGAGGCTAACCCTAACCCTAACACTATCCTAGGGCTGATGCTAACCCTAACCCTAACCCAAACGCCATCCTAGGGTTGATGCTAACCCTAACCCTAACACTATCCTAGGGCTGATGCTAACCCTAACCCTAACCCTAACGGTATCCTTGGGCTGATGCTAACCCTAACCCTAACACTATCCTGGGCCTGATGCTAACCCTAACCCTAACCCTAACACTATCCTAGGGCTGATGCTAACCCTAACCCTAACACTATC